>NW_026000057.1:325902-530597 GCF_001458135.2 Marmota marmota marmota | reverse complement strand
GAGGGGGGGGGGGAGAAAAGAGGAGGGAAGGAGAAGTTAAATTTTTAAGGTGAAAATACATAATTAGCTTCTTAGAGTAGGATGAAGGAGAGAGTGGGTGAGGAGGGAGAGGGAAGGAGAGCAGAGCACCACTGGGTGTGATCCTGTGACCCCAGCCATGCAGGAGGCTGAGGCAGGAGGACCACAGTGCTGGGCCAGCCTGGGCAACTTAGCGAGACCCTCCCACCACATAAAAAATATTAAAAACAAAACAAACAAACAAACAAAACTGTGCCCATATTGAGAAATGAGAGAAGGCGGCGGGGAGAGAGAGTGTAATGGAAAGGCTTTCTAAAGTGCACACTCCTTGGCCATGAGCCATGTCCTGTTCTGCTGGGCTGTTGCAAAAAGTAAAAGATATCTATTTTATTTCAAATAAATCGTGGTCATTTATTTTGCCTCACCAGGATGGAGAACATAATTTCAACTTCTCTTCAGTATCTGAAGGATTTGTTCTGTGTTTTACTGAGACATCTGAAAGGGTGCATTGATAGATGAAGTATAGCAGTTTAAGTATATATATATATATATATATCAGTTTATATGTATTTACTTACAAAAAAGTGATATTATTTGTGTATAGTTCATCAATAGTACCGATTAAGTTAATGGCAATACATCACTTTTATATATAAACACCCCTACTGGCTAAAAAAAATTAATGAAAAAAAAAAAACTAAAGACTATAATAGAAATTAAGTCGAATATCATTTATTACTTAACAGGAATGGCCCAGTAAGGAGATGTTGTGATGAGGGATTTGAGCTATATGTACACTATTTAAGTAAAGAAGGGAAGCTACTGGAAACTTTTAGAAATCAACACTTACAGTATGAGATGTTAGCACACCTTCATCCAAAATGAGCAGGTCAAACAAAATACATTTGAAGGACGTAGACAATGTGGAGGACATCTTGGCTCCGAATCTATATAGAAAGAGGCTGGTGTGGATAAGGGAGGCTTCATTCAGAGGCCACTTGCGGTGGTCATAGCAGGGGGAACCTTTCCTGCTGCTTGTAAGGGTTCCAGCCCTGTATGATTAAGGCCCACCCATTTGACCTTTGTTACCTCCTCACAGGCTCTGTCTCCAAATACTGTCACATCAGAAGTCACAGCTTCACATGTGAATTAGGGGGTGGGGGTGGGTGCAGTTCGGTTCACAGGGAATAAATACAGAAGTGAGGATTGACAGGCAAGATGAGGGAAGGACTGCATAGCAGAGGGAGGAGGGTGCAGAACAGAGGCCTGGGAGGGAGGCGTGGGAGGGGGCGCTGTGCTAACATTTTCTGCCTCATGACTGTAGATGCCCTGCAAGGCGTCAGTGGTTGGCCCACCTATTTCTAGTTTCCCTTTCTTTTCTTGGTACGTTCTGCTTTGCACTTAAAACCATCCCCCGATGCAGACCATACATAGGTCTTTGTCCATCTTTTTACCTGAGTTTTAACCTTGGTTTCCAGCTGCCTGGAGGAAATGTCCTCAACCACTGCATTAAATTTCTGGAGTCTAGAACTTGAAGTTATCACCTCCAGACAACTGGCTGCCACTTGTGTTGTCTTGCTTGCCACTGGCACCTAAAATATTAGAGCGTGTGTGTGTGTTCTCCTGTCTTTTAAAAATATACATATATATGTATGTGTGTGTGTATAATTAGAATTATACATAATAGTGCAATTCTTATGCACACTATATATCCATATTATTTGGCCACTCCTGTCTTTCAAACCTTGTTAGCATCAAGATGTACTGATTCTTCCCATTAAATATATCTTCTTTCCTTCTCTTTCTTCTTCTTCTACTGAAATGGCATTAGGCCAGTGCAATGTCATTGTTTTTTGAAGTGGTTTGTTCTTATTGTTAACTTATCACCTCTGATGTCTTGAACCCCAATTACAAAATCACTCTGCTTGAGAATCTAGCACAATTTCCCATCACACCTCTTAGCTTGGTCATGTGGGAATTCTAACACTTGTCTCACCAAGGTGTCTCTTCCCTCTTACTTTTGCCACATAACCAGCTGCCCCAGAACTTAAGGGACATAGAACGACCGTTTGTCTGCTCGTAGATTCTGTGAATCAGGAATCTGGATTGAGCATCTGTGCTAACCATTGCTTTGTATGTCCATTTCCTGGGATCTCAAAGGAGAGGACTCTAAAGCTAGGGATGTGTGACTGGGGCCATCTGATGACATCTTTGTATATACATGTCTAACAACTGATTCTGGCACTATCTGCACACCTCCTTATGGCCTCTCCATGTGGTAACCACTGGGCTGGTTTGAAATTCCTCACAGCATGGGAGCTAGGCTCCAGAGGGAGAATCACGAGAAAGCAGGGCATTTAGGATCAGAAGTTACAGAGTGTCACATCTACCATATTGTGTTGGCAGAGGAAGTGGCAAAGGTCTGCCTGGTCAGAGTCAAGGAGAAGGGCTGTAAACCCAACTTCTTCAAGTTAAGAGTGTCCAGGCTACAGTTGAAAAAACAACATGGGTGATGGAGACACTGTGATAACAGATTAGTCCAACAATCTACCATGTTTTCCTGCCCAAATTCTGCCAAAGCAAATCTTTATTTCAACCAGTCGTTTCACATCTCTGCTCTCCAGGCTCATTCCCAGGCCCACGCTCTGACTCATGCTACCCCTGTTCTAGAATTGTCTGTGAGCCTCTTCTCTGTTGATCAGAAGCCTTGGAGTCCTTCAGGACTAACTCACTCCACAGATTGCCAACAACAGACTTGGTGGGAAAAGCAAAACTGTATCTCTGTTAATTTTGAGGTCTTCTTTGTCTCCATAGTTGGCATAATTTCAGAGGCTATTTAAGTCAAAATAGACACCGACTTTATTTTCAAAATGTTGTATCTCTGGATTTTAGCTTTGTGGGAAGTCAATCTGCTTGCTCTTTGTTTGCAAGCGTAAAACTCTTCATTTTGTTTCCTGGGGAAAAGTGGTATCGTGGAATTTTTTTTTTTTAAATTTTTCACAATATACAGCTTGAGCAGATATTTCAGAATATATAATATTGCCATAAACACAGATGAAGGATAATAATCTTCCCAATTATTTAGGAGAGAGCAATAGTACTTCAGGTCACGGAGATATCCACTAAGCTGAAATTGTCATTTAAATGGTGAACACTTAGGAGTGATAAGCTGGCATTTTATTTGGGATTCATGCCCAGGAATGAAATGGGTGTATTGTATTTGAATTTGCATCTGCTTAAATTTCATCATCATGATTCAAATTAGAGGCAGTCTTAACTATGCTACTTTAAACTACTTAGTAAGAAATAGAAATTATATCCATATGTGCATAGGTAGGAATGGGAGTGTTATAAAATCTGTTAACTTGATTTTTCTCCATTTCCAAAGGCATAATTTTAGTCTTTGCTTAGTCTTATTTATGCATATTTTAGTAAATCTTCATTCAGTTGTCTTTATAGCTTTCTTGGATGCCCAGGAAAGAATCTAAGTCATGTGAGGGATTTGAACTGTGGAACTCCGTGCCCATGTGTGTGAAGTGAGTTACCTCTCGTTCTGTCACCCCAGGAGAACAGACTTCACAAACAGCTCTGTGCCCATTCTTGAGGTCTCTGTGTCTTTGTGGAAGAAAGAAGGGGACAATGGAGACATATACTAGGACTTTCCTCCTGTGACTCTGGTTTCCCAGGATCAGGTCCTCACCTTCTCCTCACACCCTCGCATGTCTTTTTATGATGCTGGGTCTCAGTTTGGTTCAACATCTCTTGTGACTCAGCTTTATAACTTCCAAAAAAGGTAGAGCCAGAATTTCTCCTTAAAACTTACACCACCAACGTGTAAATCAAACCTATTTATAGTTATGAGCTAGCATAGAAAAGAAAGAAGAGAAGAACAAGAGGGGAAAAAAGAGTTTAATTTAAGATCAAGATTGTTGTGTTGAGCTCAAAGAAGTTTCAGCGTGAGTCATTTGATTCATTTTTTGAATATGGGCATTGATGATGTTTTTCATGCTCATGGAAAAAAGGCGCTATCTAAGGATCTCAGTTCCTAGTTATGCAAACTCAAAAGGAATGGCCATTTTGAGAAGTCACTCTATGGTTTGAGTGGGGACATTTTGTAGCCTGTCATTTGACTTACCATCTTTTACCAACTATTTGGATAGCAATTAGGCGTATACCTTATTTGTGAACAATCTAATACGTGTGTATAGAGGGTCTAAAGGGGTTTGGAAAAATGAAGAAAGGTTCGTATTATTATTTCTTTTCCAATTAATTGTCATACCATTGCTTTAAATGTGGCAGCCCTTTGCCTAAAGGTTAAAAAAAAATACAGAGCATGAAATTTGTAAATACAGCCAACATTCTACTTAAAACTAAGTTTATTGTATATTTTTTGACTTTCCAATCTCTTGCTTTATCAAGACACATTTTTAAAATTTCTTGCATAAAATTTGACAAAAAGAGCTAAAAAGTGAGGATCTGAAGAGTGTGCTAAGGGCTCACAGGATCATTCAGCTCAGGAAACGAGGAGCAGGACAATTAGGAAAGCCAGGCATGGTGTGCATGACCCTTGGACAGGAACTGAGTGGAATCCCTTGGTGACCCTGCACGTTGAGCCTGGCCGTCATTGTTTCCAGGAAACGTGGCCCATGTTGTGTACTGGGCCGGAATTACGGAGTGATCCCTCAGTTATGATGCACGTTGCCTGTAGGCGTATTTTTTTTAATCCTTGAGGGAATTTGGTCAATAATATGTTAACTACATTGGATTATTTTAGTTCCTTTTCTCTAAAGAGTTCAGAAGAGTGGAGGAACTGGGAGCTCCAGTTGACACCACCATGGTGTCCCTAACCTGTGTGTTGTAACTAGGAATGAACCCAGATGGCAAAACCAAAGCATGCTTTCGGGAAGCAAACTGCATGTGCTTTCTTGGTCCAGAACATAATTATAGCTTGAGAGTGAAACAGTATTGAGTGCACAGTGACCTTAGAGTTCCAGGAACCTGAGGGCACAAGTGAACAATTTACAGTTTTAAATATTCTCTTTTCTTTCTTTCTTTCTTTTTTTTTTTTAAAGAAAGACTCTCCACAGGGAGTAGAAAACTATAAGTTTTGCTGTTGCTTTGATCTGGAGTTGTGCTGTATGCAAACACTACTGAAGGAATTAGTTTGAATGGTTCTTTGAACACACATGAATATTGTCTATCTTAAAAGATTCATTGTTTTTATACCTATCTTACTGTTTAAGTCTAGGTAGATAGATGCACACACATTGAAGAAGAGCTCAGTATTACTCTGTTCTGAACGACCTTGGGCTGGGGTGTGGCTTAGTGGTACAGCAAGTGCTTAGCAGGATCAAGGCCCTGGGTACCATCCTTAGCACCAAAAATAAGAACTAAAAATAATAATAAAAAAAAATCTTGAACCTTGCAGACTTCTATTTTGTCCTTTCTTGTATATTTACATTCTTTTCAGTGTTAGGGCTTCTTTTTATTTTTTTTTCCAATAGATTTTGGAAGATAACAGTGTAACTCATTCAATAGGGAAATTTCACGAATCTAGAGTTTCCAAATATGAAACACAGAAGATCTGTCCCATGGTGAGATTGTGCAGTGCTGTCCTCTTATGTGCCCCGTCAAAGCCATGATCTTCAGCTGTTTCCATTGTGGACACGGAAGGTCCTGCCACCTCATTTCTTTCCTTCTCTCTCTCAACTAAGCATAAGAAGTCCCCTCTTGAGCTCTCTTCCCTCCGAGTGCTTGCCGGTGAAGTTAAGCTCTGAGATGACATGGGGAGAGATAGAGAAAATTACCTCGCTTAGAAAAGCAGCTCAAGTAACATCTAAAGGTCATTATTTCAATAACTGATTGGGCCATGTGCAAAACATGAGGCTGTCTTGTCTCAGGATGTGCCTCGTCCTTTTCTAGAACTGAAGATGGTATCGCAGTCATGGCTGCCAGCATCTGATGGTGTCTGGGTCTGTACTCGTGGGGCCAACAGCGTGAAAGACTCTAGACAGAGCCACAGATGGACCCCTGGGGGAAGGGAGTCCTTGCCTTAGAGTGGCCATTTGTCCAAGGGTCACATTTTAGAAATAAACTGCTGATCCTCTATAGGGACAATGGCATTGGGCCTGTGTCCAACAAACAGGCCACTCTATCCCTAGCCTGCTGCTCTTGTGGTAGCTCCTGCTGCCTTCACAGAGCTTCCTGAAGCCCATCTCCTCTCTTGTCCCTGTGCGTCTGGGCTGCTTCCCCTGTAGGATACATGGACTCCGCCATCTTAGTTACCTCCAATTACTGTCAGCCTGTCCTAAGGATTAACGCTAAAGCCCTCCATACAGTGAAGCGTAAGTTATAACTGCTGACACGATTTCCCCCTGCCCTTTCTCTCACAACTCTAATTAATATCCTCAGAGATTCATGTACAGACAGAAAAGGTGTGTGGGGGGGTTCAATTTCAGTCAAGCAGTTGAGTATTTCACAAGCTAGAACTTTTCCTAGATGTTCTTAAAAGAGGACAGATCTGAGATAAGTAGGGAATAAAAAATGAAGCTAATTAAGAAATTAGAAGACATGCTTCCAGCAGTCACAGTGCTGCATTTTGACAATGAAAAAGGAAGATCTAAATTGATTCCAGTGCCTGGTACTGGATTGGGGGTGGGGGCGGCAGGATGCAACTTCAGACTTGATGATGAACCCGGGGTTTTGCCTTATACTTGTCTTTCATAGCAAGAACGAAAAGTAAACAAAGCAGTCATCAATTAAATGAGCAGTCGGTGGTACAGGGAGTAGGGGAAGACATATTTCAGAGATTACACAGAGAAGCAGTGGGATTTCAGGACATTATGGTGGGATTTGCAGCTAAGTCTTCCTGTCACAGTGGACTAACCTGACTTCTGTGGAAGAAGCTTTCCCATCCCCACACTGGGGAGAAGTGGATTGTTTAAAATATTATCTAAGTGTGACTGTTTGAATTAGGTTTTTTTTTTCTCCCCTAGTTTTCAGCACAATGACCACTTGAGAGGGGCATCTGTTGGTTTTAAGCAATGGTTGTGGAGTCCTGACTGGCTTTTCTGTGTAACTCATACTCATGGAACAGGGCTGCCAATCATTGCCCTTTTCATTGCCATTTACTTGGAAGAGAACTGGAGGTCAGGGAGACTGGCAGTTTGTCCAACCTCTCACAGCTCTCTGACTCCAGGGCCTGAAGTTCTGATACACTGTTCTGATACTTGCACCAGGTAAGTGCCTCTGTGTGACAGCGTTGTCAGGAGGTGTTATTGGCCCCATTTTACAAACTGAATAGACTGAGGCTCAGAGCAGATGCAGGGCCAGCAAGTAATAGTGTTTTAAAGTCAGCTCTCTCTGACCCCCTTGCATAGCTCTCCCTCGGCCACTGTGGTGCTCAACAGATGTTGACCTAGTAACAGCAGAGGCAGCTGCAGCTGCATGGACTTCCATGGTACTGTGTGTGAAGCACTAATCTGAACACTTCACATACATTAACTCCCATATGGTAAGGACTGTCTGCCTTTCATATCCGGTTCCATATCCCTGGATTTAACCAACCATGGATCCAAAATATTTGAAGTAAAATTGCATCTGTAATGAATGAGTACAGAATTTGTCTTATAATTATTCCCTAAGCAATACAGTTTTACAACTATCCACACAGCATTTACATCATATTAGGTATTATATGTAATCTAGAGACCTTTTAAAGGGTATAGGAGGATGTGGACTGGTTATATGCAAGTGCTACCCATTTTATCTAAGGGACTTGAGCACACATGGATTGGGGTGCTCTCAGGGGTTCTGAAACAAACATCTGAGGACACCAACGGATGATTATATGCCTGTCATTCCCATTATTTTTCAGAATAGAAAATAGAAGCTCAGAGTTTAAATAACTTTGCATAAGGTCACATGACTCTTCCAGGCAAAACTGGAATTTTAGGCCCAGGCAGTCCTAGTCTGCCCATGGATCACTATGTATTATCCTCAGAAAAATGAAAATGAAAACAAAAATATAAAAGAAGCCTAGGACTTTCTTAGATGTTTTCGTGGGCTAATATTGTTCAGAATAAAACAGCACTTAATTTGATCTTTGCAAATCTGGTAGGATTTGTTGAATGCAAGTAGCTGGGTTTGGGAAAGCAGAAAGCCAACTTTCTTAGCCAAGACTGGACCTCTCCAAGCAATCTTCACACTAAGGATGCAGCTGAGTACTCCTTATCACATTTTCCAGCGAATGGGGCACATCCATTAACAAACTGCCTCCATTAGAACTGGACAGAACTGAGACAAGGAAACCACATTAAATACCATTATTTCACCCAAAGCCAGTACTGAGTTTTACTGAGCTCTTTTGCATGTGAAATGGAAAAAAGACTTTTTATGAACCTATCTTTAAGCCTAATATTTCTTCTTAAAACAGCTAGAATCTCCTGCGATTCTGAAAGCAAGCCTAGTACTTGAGTAATATGGGCTACAGTGAAATCTCAGTTCCTTTTGCAGGAAAGATGCATTTAAAATGCAGCCTCTCCCCTCCCCCAGTACAGCTTTTCAAAACCCCACAATGTCTTCTGAGATCTTAACAGTGAGGAGGATACAGAAAGGACTCCGGTTTGGGTTTGTTCTATGCATTGAAGTCCCTGTTGGTCTAGGACTAACCTGTCACTCTTCACAGTGCACCATCCGCCCAGGGAACGGTCAGGCACAAGCACCTTGTGGTTGCACTGGGTCTCACTGTGGAAAAGGATAAATTCCCAGAGCATCAGTTTATGCCACTTGTACTGCCTCTTCTGTTTCAGAGTATGATGAAATTTTATTAAAAAAAAAAAGAGAGAGAAGACTGTTGATTCCCTTGAGAATCCGATTTCAAGAAAAAAATGATTCATTTCTTTTCCTGATCAAAATCTCAAGACACTGATGCAGACAACAGCTGCTGGGTTTTTGTTTGTTTTGTTTTAGAGCTACTGTTAGAAAACATCCAGGACTTTATAATTAGGAAACAACTTCACGGTTAGGGAAACAACTTAGATTCTGATCAAAGAAGCAGGACAAAGCTCCAAGCAAAGGGCATCGGTGGCCAGTCCTCTCGGGCCTCGGAGGTGGCCTGCAGTCTGCCCTCTGCATGGCGCCAGGCCAGTGCAAGCAGAATCTCTACAAGTGCAGAATTCTGGTATGTGGAGGGATGACAGCCTGGCTGCTCACTTACCCCAGGACAGGAAACATAAGGAAAAGAGCCTGGAATCGTCCTCACTAAACAGTGGAGACTCTTGTTTTCTTGGGTCTCGTTCTTACTTCCACTGCCAGGAGGGGTCCCTTTCAGCTCCCCATTCTTTTATTATATTTGCAAAAGAATTGTTTAGCATGTTTTTTAATTCGAGTACAGTCATCTTCACTTCTTTCTTTGCATTAGCCTGTGGGTTTTGATAAGAGCCACGTGCCATCATCAAGATCCAGAATCCTTTCGTCACCCCCAAATTCTCTTGTGAGGCCCCTTTGTAGTCTCATCCTCCAGCTAACTCCATCCTACCCTGGATGTGCTCTCGGTCCCTGTTGTTTTGCCTTCTCCTGGGATGTCATA
The DNA here is from genome assembly GCF_001458135.2 of Marmota marmota marmota. Classification (NCBI taxonomy): domain Eukaryota; kingdom Metazoa; phylum Chordata; class Mammalia; order Rodentia; family Sciuridae; genus Marmota; species Marmota marmota. The sequence goes on along the minus strand of NW_026000057.1, from coordinate 520,990 downwards.
GAGAGGGGATCATATGGTGTGTAACCTTTTCCTTCTGGCTCCTTAGCAGAAGGCATTTGCGGTTCTTCTGCGTTGTGCGTATCCAGAGTTCACCACAGATGGTATTCCTCTGCATGTGCCCTTGATTATACGTTCACTCAGCTGAAGACATTTGGGTCCATTCCATTTTGGGGTGATTGCAAATAAATCTACTGTAATCATTTATGTATAGGGTTTTGCATGGACATGTTTTCATGTATTTGGGGTCCCCTCTTGGTTTGGATATGATTCCTTGATTTCTGTCACCCTTTTTTGCCTTTTGTCCCTTAGATTAATGAAAAGGAAGTGCAGTGAGTACAGCCAGGATGACACAGGCTCAGACCAGGTGACTTTTCTTAGGGTCAACACCTGCTGACTCTCAAGCTAAACCCTTAGACTTAAATTTGGGGGTTTGAGAAGCAAGCATTACATTTCCTTTACCATCAGGTGATGCAATCAGAGATTTCCATCCTTCAGGAGCATCTTGGCCTTGGGAGGACTGCAAATTACTAGCATATGAATGTACGAAATATTTTAAAATAAGGAAATAAAATTATTTCATATTTACAATCTGAAATCTTCTTATAAATGATATCTGTGTATATGGGCAATTCGTTTTTATTGAGAGACTACAATTTAAGTTCTCAAAAAGGCCAGCACATCAATCTGATAGAGGTTTCAAAGCTTATGGTATAGGGATCCTCAGGAAGGAAACATCCTAATCTATCCATAAGCAGGTGCTGGGATTTAACAGATGAACACCTGCAGGTGGAAGAATAGACAAAGAAAAGCAAAAACCCAGTTTGAAGCCAGGACAGAAAAATGCACACAGAGAAGGTGGGGAGCCAGGCCCCCACTGACTGGTCAAATCAAATCCGATTTGTGCTTATTTCAGTCTGTGGCCTAATCGTATTCTCCAGGTCAAGGAAGAGATAGCAGGCCACTGTTTTAAGAGAAAATGAAAAGGAAAGCTGAACATGACTGATTTAGTTGCTTGCTATTTTTAAAAAAGCAATTTTAATGCAAAAATGAGAAGTTGGCCTGACTAAAGGGTTGTACAGAGGAGAAATGTGTTTGGAGCAGATGACAAATGGCACAGGTCATTAGAGCAAAGCATGCAAAGTCTGAAAGGATCTGGAAATTATTCAGCTTGGGCATTTCAACTTTTCATTTAGAAAATATTTTTATACACTTTTAGAAAACTTTAGGGAAGTCTTTAAAGAGTAATTCCTACTTGCAGTGGTATTAGAGCTATATCGTCTTCTAGTGGATGTCATGTCCTGATTATTTTATTTTAATTGATACATAATAATTGTACATGTTTATGGGACCTATTCTTTGTATTTCAGTACCCATATACCATGTGTAATGATAAAATCAGGGTAATTAGGTGATCCGTCACTTCAAATATTTACCAGTCCTCTGATTACAAGGAGCATTAAAGTCCTTTTTCTAGCTGTTTTGAAATATATGATAAATTATTAACAGTGTCACCCTACTGTGCTTTCAAGTGCTAGATCTTATTCTTCCTGTCCATCCGTGATCCTGTACCCCTTAATCACCCTCTCTGCACTTCTCCCACCCTGCTTCTCCCCAACCTCTGGTAACTACCCTTCTATTCTCTGCTTCTATGAAATCCCCATGTGCCGCTTCTGCATCTGAGTGAACATTTGTCTTTCTGGGCCTGGTTTTTTTCACTTCATATAATGTTCTCCAGGCTCTTCCACGATAGCACGACAAGAATTCATTGTATTTTAGGAATGGAGAATTTTCCATTGTGTTTACAGATCACATTTTCCTTTTATCCATTCATCCTCATACATTTTTATCAAAACACTCAGCCGAATAATTTCATCATTTCTCTGTCAGAGCTAAAAATTTTTTTAAAAGAAAATATTCTTATGCTAGAGATTTTTCCATCAAGCCTCACTTAATAAAAATTAAGAAGGAATGACAAAGCAAACTTTTTCAAGTATAAGGAATGGAATAACTTGAAACACCCATCAGAAAAAATTTAAAGTCCTTTATTATTATTATTATTATTAATTATTATTATTATTTTGTGGTGCTGGGGATTGAACCCAAGGCCTTGTGCATGCAAGGCAAGCATTCTACCAACTGAGCTATATTCCCAGCTCCCTTAAAGTCCTATTTTAATTTTAATTAGATGCATTTCAAAATCATATAGAAAAGCCATAAATTATGACAAATATAAAAACTGTAGTAGAGGAAAAGTAAAACTAAAGAGATTTTTCTATTTAATTTACCATAAAGGAGCAAAATAGAGGAAAATAGAGTCATATTTTTTTGTTTTTTGTTTTTTTGCATTACAGTTCTTTGAATCTTTAATCAATAAATTGGGATTAGAGGATATAATTCCAATTAGTAAACATAACAGTGGATATTAGCCATACCCTCAAATTTTTAGCTTCCTAGTGCTTAATTTTGAGAGTGACCTCAAGGTGGACTTCCCAGGTTGGCCGACTTTGGGATAGCTCAGAAGTCAGCAGAGTCTGGCTCGCTCTGAGGGCCACATCTGGCCCACTGTTTGTTCTCATTAATAAAGTTTTATTGGTATATGGCCACACCCATTGCTTCGTCTGTTTTTCACGTGTAGTGCCTGGTTGGATAGTGGTGACAGATAATATGCCCTAGTGTCTGCCCTCTGACTCTCAAGACAGAGCCTGCCCATTTGCTGTGAAATCCACACGTTCCCATTTTGGTGGCCTTGGTCTAAATTAAGTTCCAGGAGCCAAGGCCCTGATTCCATCCAAAAAGACTGAATCACACTAACAAAACTCTTAGGACCCTATATTTAAAACAAAAGAGCTACACTTTGATATTTTACAGCCAGAAATTTCGCTGCCAAGGGAAACAGAATAGGTATTACTCTAGTTAGTGGTTTCCATTCACTAAACAAATGGTGTTTCGGAGGTTGTTTGGATAGGAGAACGCAAGGGGTTAACTGGAGAAGGCCAGTCTTGGTCTCCTTGCCTTGCCAGTTCGCTCTCAGCATGGGGAGCATTCCCTTGGCAGCTGGTGTCTGGGAAGGTCTGGTGGTGGGAGGCACTGATGCCAGGTAGGAGACTGGGTGTGTTTCTCCCTTTCTGCTTTGGGTGGCATCTCTGGGGCAGCTGTCCTTACCTTCTTTAGTCTAGATCCCATGGCATAGCCTGTACCTACTCTCTCCTTTGTTCCTCTGGTCCTCCAGTGGGGGAAGTACCTCAAACTGGTACTAATCTCTAGGTTGCCTCAAACTCTTCTCTTTGGATTTTCCACCCAGTGAATCAATTTTTTTGTTGTTGAGAAATAATTGGAGTGGTTTTTCCCATGTGACCTAGACTGATAAGTGGCATCAAGCCCTCTTGATGTCCAAAGTAATTCTGGAGTGCCCTTCCATCTTCTTGCTCTCAGAATTCCCCTTTCCCCAGCTGCATGGCATGTCTGTCCTCTCACTGTCACTAGCTTCAGTGATGTTACACAACTGGCAAAGCCAGGCTTGTGTGCCAGTCATTGTGAATGTGGTGCCAAAGCTCAATTCTCTCGTCATGGGCTATTGCTTAATATCAGTCACTTCTAAGGTTAATATATTTTCTTCACCATGTAGTCTTGTTTAAAGAGTTCTCAATATGCAAGATCAGTAGTTATCTTACACTGTGGTCCGGCCCCCATGTCATTAGCTACACCTTCCTCCATTGCCTTCAAACTACTACTACTGTATTCTTCTATTTGTCCTAAAGTCCAGGAAGAGGAGAGTCTCAGGAATGATCCTCCATTTCAGGAATCTTCTCGTTGCCTGGCTGCTGGCCGAGTGCTGCAGCCACCAGATCTGTAAGCCTCCCCCCCCCCCATCCATTTCTAGAACCCTGACCCTACTCTCCCTTAGCCTGAGCAATCCTGTTTCCCTGGATATCTTAGCTAAGACTTTTTCCCCCATTATCGTCACCCTCCTTTATAGCCAGGATTACAGAGCTGGCCAGGCACAAGAACAAGAGTCACATGGAATTTCAATGTAAAACTTTACACTTCCCTGCCATTTCCTCCTTGGTTTACTCACTGAACATAATATTTTAGTTGGTCTCTTTGATCAATTTAGCACTCTAGGTGATAAATTTGAAAAACAGTAATGAGAAGTATTGTGAGTAATTGGTAATAATGAATTACACTGTCCTTTTTCTTTCTAGAGTCCCTTCTGCCCACATTATCTCATTTTATTTTGATCCTCCATGAAGTGGGTGGGGAACACTATTGCTGTTATAAAGGTTAAGAAGTGGAAGCACAAGAATCTCAAATGGGAAGGGTTGGTCTTGAGGCATTTGGCCCCAGGGACAAGGTCTGTATCTAGACCTTTATTGCAGGTTGGATTCCGAGTATGGGCAGCCCTTTTACCAGACCTGATGAACATTGCACATGAACATCAGTACCGTGAACCACACGATGCCCGGATTCTGTTTCTGAGGAGTAGAGATGTGGAACCCCTGTGTTATGTTTCCTCTAGGGATGGCTTACCTACAAAGTGTAGTGATTTAGAAGGATAAAGAACAATTGTTTTAAATAGGGAAGCCCTTTTGCTTTGGGTTCGACTCTTACAGGTGATCCGATCAATGCAAGGAGGAGCCAGACGGAATATAGTGAGTGCACTTCTATTTGTAGATTTTAGCAGTGCATCAAGTAAAAGGGAGACTGAGAACTGAAATTACTTTGAACAAGGATGGGAAATTAAACAGGTACTTTACACCTGTCTGTCTATATTATAATTCATGATTTAAAAATGTTTAAATAGGATGTGGGGGTGTAGTCAGCCGCGTAAAATTCTTACTTAGCATGCATGAGGCCCTGGTTTGTTTGAACCCCAGTGCTGCAAAAATAAATAAATAAATAAAATGTATGATCCAAAACTATTTTAAAATGCAATTATATATGTAATTACCTCATTATATGCTTCTTGATGGTGTGAGGATGTTTATACTGTCACATCACTTGATATTATAGTTAGAATGTTCCACAAAAACAAAGTGGGGAAGATGAGATAAATTTTAAATTCACACGTCAGTCTTCCTTTCCTTTTAGTTCCACTGAAAGCACACGTGCCCACACCACAGAATACCACAGAAATGGAAATTAGGAAATACTCAGTGTGCCATTCTTATTATGTGGCCACCTGTAATAACTCTGTAGAGACCTTCAGCCACAATTGAGGTTCATGAAGATTCAGTTTCTGTTTTTCAGAAGTGGCCAGTGAGTAGCACAAAATATCATCCTTTCATAATACCTGTCCCTTCATAAGGTCAAGCAAACCATCCCATCGGTTTCTGAGATACTTCATGTGGATGTGGCTAGGAAAGGTGCTCAGTTCTAGTGCCCCGAGACCACCTAGCCCCTTGTGGGTTCTCTCAGCAATGGCAGCTGCATCACCTCTCAGCTTGTTAACAGCATAAAGTCTCAGGCCTAGAACCTACTGAATCTGCATTTGAGCCAGGCATGGTGGTGCACACCTGGAATCCCAGTGGCTCAGAAGAATGAGGCAGGAGGATCGTAAGTTCAAAGCCAGTCTCAGCAACCTAGTGAGACCCTATCTCTAAATTTATATATATTATGTAAAGGGAGGAGGGCTGGGGATGTCACTGATTAAGTTCCTCTGGGTTCAATCACTGGTACCAAAGACAAACAAACAAACAAACAACAACAAAAAACCCAGAACCTTCTTTTGAGAAAATCCCCCGGCAGGAAACAATATTGACCAAATTATATTGTTATATCATGTGTATGCACAGATATATAATGGCAAATCCCACTGTTGTGTACAATACATTATTAAAAAATAAAATGACAAAAAACGAAACAAAAAAATCACTAAGGAAATAAAGGAATAGGGAAAGAATCTACAGTTAAGTGAAACAGGTCGACAGTTCAGGAAACCCCTCTGAGGCAATCTGAACCCAACTATTTGTTCAATTCACAGCAGAGCCCTGACCCTTCCCACATTGTAACAAATGCTGCCTAGAAAGGACATAAAGGGGAACAGGAAGGGACATAGAGGAGCAGTTGGACATGACAGTCTATCTCTTAACAATCCCTACAAATTGGAAATACAACAGAAGGTTATGTAGGAGGAAGACTCAAACTTTTCCTCCTGTTCATCAAAGGGAGGCAAAGACTGTGGAAAGAGTTCAACACAGCTGGGCACAGTGACACATGCCTGTAACCCAGCAGCTTGGAAGGCTGAGGCAGGAGGATTGCAAATTCAAGGCCAGCCTCAGTGACTTAGCGAGAGCCTCAGAAACTTGAGACCCTGTCTCAAAATCAGAAATAAAAAGGGCTGGGAGTATGACTCAGTGGTTAAGTGCCCCTGGTTAAATCCCTTGTAACACACACACACACACACACACAAGAATTAAGTTGGGCATTACGTGATACCCCATAAATACATACCACTTTTATGCTTTTACTTATCAATTTAAAAAAATTTTTTAAAGTCCTCAAGGGTAAATAAATGAAACTGGGAACACTGACTAATTTTCTTATTCTCTTTTAAAAAGACCACAAAATTTACTAGACATAACTGGGGACGGACACACACACACACACACACACCCACACACTGTATAATTGTTTGCCCAATCTCACTGTTGAAACTTGCTATATAATTTGAGTGATAGATGCCAATTTAGTACTAAGAAGAGTGTATCTTGTCCCTTCCCAATTACATAAAAAGATATTTAATATATGAATTTTTCTACAGAGACACTTAAGTTTTACCTGTATTCTTAGATTATATCAGCACTCTAATATTATGCTTCATCTCTGCGCTTTTTAAGAGACATTGCCAATCTTAGCATAAAAGACTTTAATAAGAAAAAATCACCTCCCTGAATGAATTCAACCAAGGTGTCTTTGAATGTGAGCAAGACAAGACAGGCGCTCAGTGCTTAGCTTGGGTCTTTCTTGCTCTTGCACATTGGTCTGGCTTTTCTGCTCTGTTGGCATACACAGCCACAGCCTGGACTCAGTAGATCCAGGAAACAGCCCAGCGACTCATTCATTGCAAGAGCTAATAAAGCCAATCTATTTGGAGTCCACTAACCCAGCAGTGGAGATGCTTTGGCTCATCTGATCTGCAGCTTCTCTGTTATTCTTGAAGAAAATGTTGACTTAGAGTGCTAATAACCTAAGGATGATTTACATATTTTTAGAAAGGGTAATTTTTAGATAATATTAATTATTCCATACGCATTATTTTTATATAGGATAAACAAGTTGGTATTCAAGCAACAGGTTGTTTTATCTTTTATTAAAGCAATAAAAATATTAAAGCAATTCCACATACAGATTCCACATATATATATACATGAAGCAATCCTTGATGTATATGCAAGTAATTAACCTGAAGTTCTTTAAAAATGTAGGTATATTGTGGGTATGCATTATTAATAATTCAGACTTTACACTAATTTACATGGAGGTCAATAAATATTCTACATTTTTTATATTTTATGGTTTATATATTTTGTGTTTGGAAGAAAAATCTGCTTTGAAAAACTTATAAAACTACTGTTGGGCAGAGTTGATATCACAGATTTTTTTTTTTTTTAGTTTCACAAATCTCCATAGAACAACACTTACCAAGGTGCTATAGTTCTTTGCTTAGAAAAATTCAGAATGTATATGCTTGATGTAAATTTTTTGGTATGAATTCTCAACATAAATAACTGGTTCAGTATCAAGACATATTTGGAGCTGTGTTCAAAATATTTTAGAAGTGTGAACAAACTGAAGAATTACATGACAGAGGCATTGGCATCTCTTTTTCAGATTAGGCCTCAGGGTCTGAATTTCTATTTCCTTGTTTACTGAAAGTCGGTGACACTTTTGACACCGTCTCCACAGAAGGAAAACTCTGGCACTGCTCAAAAAATAAACTGACTTTTTCGACCATGGAGATATGGGTTTCTGAAGATAAAGCATGACTGTCCAATGTTAAAATTACTGAGGAATGGGTTAATTTCTTTGCACATCCACTGAACAAATAATGGATTTTAGCAATTGCACCCTGTGCCACTGTTCTTGCATCCAGAGGCGAAGGGTCAGAAGGAGGAAGACATTAACAGTAGGAGGAAGAAGTTCATGCCGATTCATCCCTCTGCAAATTGAACACCCTTGGATCCGATGAATAAAATCACAGTGAGAGGGAAGGGTTAGAAGGCATTGAGAATGAAAGGTCTGGGGAGATGAAACCACCCACGCAGAGAGAATGCCTGCAGTTTGGCATCTCATCGTGAACAGCTTCAGCAGAGAGGCCTTTTCTGAGATGGCTGTATGCGGATCTGAGATTCCAGCCTGTTTCAACATCAGAGGAGCTGGGTATGCTAATTCCACATCCCCTGTATGTGAGGCATCATATGCATGCTGGATGATTTCGAGTGGTAAGAAGGAGGTCAACTAATTTGAGGGCCTGGATGTTTGATAGACCTGGAGAGGTCAGTATCGACATAGGAGCCCAGTGGTCTGGAGGACATTGAGGTCAGTTTTTACAATTTTTGACCACACAGGCAAAGATATTATCATTATTAAATTGTTGAGTCCAGTGTATCTGCAGAGTGAATTATAATGAATTTCTTAACTTGTATATCACCAATTTATTGTCTTTTAAAATCCCTTTTAACATTTTTAATATTTTTAAATTTTAGCCTCTTAATATTTACAAAAACTGTATGTATATATCATGTACAATATGATGGTTTGAAATACATATATGTACACATACACATACATAAACATGTGTATACATACATAGTGTGAATTGACTAATATAGCTAGTTAACATATTCAGTACATTACCACTCCTTAGATGGTAGTAAACCAGGACAGAAAGGTTCATTGCTGAGACTAGAGAACCAAGTTGACCTGGAGACACTGAGCCTTCTGATGTGCACAGAACTGAATTGTCAGCCTATTAACCTTGCAGCTTATAAAGCCACATCACATGCCAGACCCTTTGCCTTGCCTTTAATTCAACCAACAATGCTTCAGGACACTAACCACCCCACCTTTATTGATCTACTTCCTTATGGCTTCTACTCATGGTCATTGTTACTGTTTGGTCTTTTTGTGTTATTGGGTTTTTAATATGAGCATATTATATAATTATATATTATAATATGTCAGTATTTTTTTTTAGTTTTTAATGAAAGAAAGCCAAGCCATGTACCAGGCATTCTATCCATAACCCTTGGCCTCAGAGCATTCACAGCTGAAAGCCAAAGGGGAAACATACTTATAGGCCATACTGGTGAAGCTTTTCCTAGTGCCTACCATATATCAGACATAGTAGTATGAAAATTGTTATTTAGTCCACAAGGTTCAAATCCAGCCCCTGCCACTTTTTAGCTATGTGGCCTTGGTGTTAGGGGTTATAAAATGAGGAGATTAATAGAATTTTACTCATAGGGATGTTGCAGTTCATAGGACTAGTTAAGGTAGGCTAAGTGCTTAGAATAGTGGTGAATACACAGCAAATGTTCAATATATATATTTCATGATTATTGAGTAGAGCTTTAAAAGTAAGATGAAAAAATAAGGAAATGTCAAACTTTTTTGATTCAATCAGGGAGTCTGGGATTGTTTATTTTTTCTTTGATCGAATCTGTTTATTAGTTGTTTACGACGTTTTGCAATTGATTCATTATGAAATGGTTCTTAGAGTTCAATAAGTAGAAGAGCCTAAGGCCAAGGCTTTGGACTAGACAAAGGGTCTGACTTTTGGATACTTAACTATTGTGTTTATAAGCCCCTAACCATCATCAATACCTGTGAGCACATATACACACATGCTGAACTGTGAGTGTGGGAATTCCTGCAGAGGGGTCTTTTATCCAGAGTTTAGCATGACAGTTTATCCAGAGTTATGTTTTGAGGGATCTGTTTATTATACACATAATACCAGGTTTTTTCAGATCCTTTTGAAGAGCTAAAATAAAACAATGTCCACCCTAAACAAACACCTTCCCATGTGGCTAGTCTGTATCGCAATCTTTCCAAAAAGCAATTTGCTTGTATTTTTATTAAGAACCTTAAAAGGGACTTATACACCTTGTCCTACAAGTTTAACTTTTGAGACACTAGTATAAGGAAGTAGTAACTTTAGCACAAAGACATGTATGTCTGTACTTGTTTATTAAAAAAGTATATATTTTCACAAAGCTAAATAAATAGCTGTAAGAACATAGGGGAAGATGAGTAAATAAAACTTAGATGCTTCAATATGATAGTTCGACTTGAAATCCATATCCTTTGGGGATGCAATTTCCAAATTTTGAAATTTGGTTTAATTATCCCAATTAAGGTAGATAGCATCTATTTAATTCAGATCTTTTTTGTGAGTAGGTGGAATATGCTATAAATAAATTACTTTCCTAATGACTCATTTAATATAATGTTTGTATATGAAAGCTTATGAATACTTATGAGTCATTAAAATTGTTTTTAAAAGATTTTCAAACAATAAACATAACGTTATAGGAAATGTTGTATGAAATAAACAGAATACAAAATTGTCTTTAAGGTAGAATCTCAAGGATCTAAAGACGCCCAGGAACTGGAGGGGCTGGCCGGCTGCCACCCTGTTAGAGGTGCCCCTGAATAGTGATGTCTGAGGGAGGTTTCTCTCGAGACACATCCTTCACACGCACTGTGCACACTTGTTTTCTTGTGCATGCACACATATATTTGTGTTTAAGTGTATTTTCCACATTGTAAAGAAACTTGAAATAATTGTATACAAAGACTTGAAAAACTTATCATTTGATAACATTTGAGAAGTGGATTTGAATATAGTTTTTTAACTTGCATATTATTTATTACCCTTGGCACAGTAGATAGCATTTTCTCGTTTCATTTTAATAAGTTTGCTTTTCTGCTCTAGCATAAAAGTGAGCCTTCCATTCTTCGAACCTTAAGAAACCAAAAGTTAACAGCTACAGATTGTTTCAGGAAGATAGTGTACTTTTAATAACTCTGCTTTAAATTCCACCTTTCATTAACTTATCAGATTTATTTCCTTCCTTTAAATATTTTAATAGGTTTCAAAGTCTATGTAGTTTGGGGAGGCAGTTGTGAATTTTGACTTACTTATATCCATTGAGGTAGATTCTGCTTAATTCATATCTTTTTGTAGGTAGGTAGAATATGCTATAATTAATTTGCTCATGGCTCATGAATAAAATATTTCCAATGTTGTATTTTTATGGGCATATTATTTCTTAGGTGTTATATGTAGTTGCCACCATGATCTCTAGGCAGAGTGAGCCTAAATTTTCCAGGCTTCCTTTGAAGCATCTGTAAGAATTTATTGACATTATTCTTTGACAGGCTATAATTGAGTTTCTCTAAGACAAGTCAGATTTTTATAGTGAATTTGATGGTACTTTATCACTTTGTGGATTGTGTTCATTTCTTCCGTCTTTTTAGAGATACAGTGTTACATTTTGTGTGTGTGTGTGTGTGTGTGTGTGTGTGGACCATGCTGGAATTAAATAATGCATATTGCTTATCTCATTATTTTTAAGATTTTTTTTTCTGTTGTTCCCATATAAAATTTTCAGGTGAATTGCCTGAACCTTCTATTTTATAGTGAAAGCTAAAATTCTTACCAGTTAATTCAAGAGTAACTTTTAAGAGTGTTAGAAAAATTTACTGCCCCAAATAGGGAGCTGCCATTGGGGTTAACTATAAAGAGAAATGTTGGGAATTGGGCCGGAGGATAAAACCATTGAACTTCTGATGAAAGCCACGTCCTAATAGATGTTATGTGTGTCTCTTTATGGTTGAAACAAAAGCAGGTCAGCAAGAGGATGCCACACTGGAAAACTGATTAGAGAGGGTAAACACTTTCTTTAAACCTAGTATGTGTAGACTTTGTGGAAAATAGATACATATGGGACAAGAAATCAAAGGATGATAGAATCAAAGGCAGGCGGACAAAGGAGACTTGCCAACATATAATGGCACATTGACTGTGTTGTTGGTGACCAACCAGATCCCATCAGAAAAGGGACCTCTGAGAAGAAACAGGGACTGCAGGAAACACTGTCTGGCAGATGTCTGGAGAAGGGTGATGCGTTTAAAGTAGAGAGTAGAAGAAGAAATCATAGGATGCAGGTAGGGCAAAATGTTCCCCGTTTCCCTGAAAACACTGTAAAGAGACTTAGAGTGAGATGACTGTCCTCTCTGGGTCATTAAACATGACATTGTTTGGTTGTCTAAAACCTATCAGTTAACTCAGAGGAGGCCGTTAACACAGTCATCGGGCCAGCCACTCATTCAACACACGTCTACCATGTTTCAGCTGGACCCTCAAAGCCCAGCAGGGGCCTTCAGGACACTGGCAGTCTAGCTGTGTTGGGTCAAGGGACAACCAGGGCAGATGGGAGGAAGTCACTGTGAGCATGCATCCAGTCCAAGCACCCTGTTGAAGCTCTCAGCTGCACCATCTTGTTTAATACTCATAGTCACCCTATAAAGTAGTTTTTAGTGTTTCCCTCTTTGAGGAAATTGAGGCACAGGACAGTTCACTATGTCACTGGAAGTGGCATTGCTAGTAATGAGTGGCAGCCAGATTGCAACAGGGGACAGTCAGACTTCAGACCTGCACCCTTCACACCACTACATGAAACAATCCTGACGTAACAAGAAATAATCCTGACGTAATGGGCTTCTGTGCAGCTCTTCAACATCATGCTACTGATTGTGTGTTAACCAAAATGTTCAGTGTGTTTTGTAGATAAAGCAAACTAAAAGTCAAAGATATGCCTATTCTCTATTTTAAAAAGCTACTAAGATACTCACAGCATTTGTCCCTGGGTGCTGAGATTAAGGGTGAGGGTTTCTTTCTCTCTTCCTTCTTCCTTTCCTCTCTCCTCCTCAGATTTTTTCCCTCTTTCCACCCCTTTGCCTTCTTCCTTTGTGTGTTTTCCAAATATTTACAATGAATGTGCTAATTTAAAAATAAGACCCATGTTATTAAAGGTTTCCTTTAAAGAACAGATTTTCTGTATATGGGAAAATGAAGCCAATATCGAGTCATCTTTATAGGAATGTATTCATTTAGTGTATCAAGATCAGAACACAGCTTGTTTACACACATTTTCTTGGTACTATGTACTTTTAATTTGGTGAATAGATTTGCCTCTTTAGGTAGCTCACAGCATCCCAGCCACCGGAGCTCCCAATTGTTAGCTCCAAAACTAATTTCAACTAGTTTAATTGAATAGTTAATCGTTTAATAAAGTTTCAGTTTTATTAAGGGGTAATGGTGGTATGTTTGATTAGGAGAAAATCACTTCGAGATATTATGTCCCAAATAGCGAAGCTCAGTCTTTACACCAACTTTCAGAGCAGAAGGGCTTCGCTGGTGTGGTGTGGCTTTTGTCCTGTTAGTGGGGCAGGACATCAGGGCATTGATCTCTCGCTTAGGCTTCCTGTGTGTGAAGCAGCAGATGCCAGAACACAGAGGCCCAGCAAAGGGATTGCCACTGTGTGTGAAAGGGACAAGGGGACATTGGGAAATCAAGGAAGTCAGCTGGGAGGCTAGTGGGCAGGTCAGCAGGAACCAGTCCTTCAGAAGAGTGAGGGTGAAGGGCTGCTGCGGCTAGTGGGGACCCTGCTGCAGGACTTGAGGGCCCTTTCTGTGCTTCAAAGGACGACAGAGACATTAACCAAGTAGACTGGTTTTGCAGGTCCTTTTAAATATTAAAGCCCAGCTTAGAACACAAATAAAGCATGATGCTCTTAATTACTTTAATGAGAGTTATTTGCTTTATGGATTTTCAAAAAACAAATTGAATACTGACCAACTTCTTTTGATTTCCCAGCATGTTACTGGACTGCTTACCCTCCAGAATTATCATGATGAATCTGAAAAATGAGTCATCGCTGCATTCTAAATACAAATAGAATGCTTTTCCAAATAGAGTCTCCTTTTTCATCATCTGTCCCATTATTATCTCTGACCAGTGACTGTAATTAATTAGTCTGCCTAACCCTAACCCTAAGCTGAATGATTGGAAACACCCCATCTGGGGACTCTGAAACCTTGAGAGCCAACTCTGTAGCATTTTAAAATTAACTTTGGTTAGTCAACTTTGGATCTCAGAGCATCTCACTGGACATTCTTGACAGTTGTCTATGGTCATTGTCAAAGAAAAAGATATTATAAAGAGGCCAAGAGGCCTTAGTGGGCCATGATACTCCAACCTAGTCCCGAGAACTGGGATGCTTATGGGAAAGTGAGGGAGATAAAACGAGTGATTTTTTTTCCTTCTTCATATCTTCTACTATTAAGGGAAGAATTAGGGATTAGCTGTAGGGGAGGAAAAGAATACAAATATTATATTTCTTATTTTCAAATGTGCTACAAAAGCTTCAGAAAGAGGAAAAAGGAGAGGAGGAACAACATAAGACACACTTTAAAGTGTAAAAAGACCTTGATGATCCAGCGAAGATTGTCAGTGCTGAATATTTAGCCCTCTCTCTCTCAGCAGCCCACACCCCATCCACCCACTTCCTTCTATTTTAAGGGCTGGGGCAGGTGTTTAGGCATTTTGAAATTTATGTTAACAATAAGTAGCTGCTTTCACAGGTATATGTTTACATCTTGTTTTTCAAAAATGCAAATATATGAAAATCACAATTTCTTTACTTGCTTTATAGAAAGATTACCGTCTTTATCAAGGGCTTCATAATAGGATATTTTGAAATACAAATATACTATACTGCCTTTAAAATATGATTCAGTAAAAATAGTTATACAAAATTTAGGATCAATGATTGTCCCCTTGATTTAAAAGAGGAATCCCTACATTTTTATGAACTGCCTTGGCCTAGTTGAGGTCCCCGGTTCCTGGCCCATAGGCCTTTGGTAAATGGTAACATGAGATGGATCGTGTTTTCTCAAAATCCACATCTGTGCTTGGGGTATATGGGCAAAATAGTTTCTGAAGTCTGAATTCTTGAGTTATTTGAATAATAGGTGTGTTTTCCTGTCTATCTGGATTTTTAAAAATCATTTGTGGAAAACCATCAGATATCATATCTTCAAATATGGTCTTCCTTTTGTTCTATCAGTTTTCACTTTTGAGACTAGCATTAGATATTTATTAGACCTCATTCTCTACCCTCCATATCTTAACTCTTTTGCATCTTTTCTGTCTCCATGGCTCCGTGTTACATCTGGGTAGTTTCTTCTGGGCCGTCATGTTGTTTATTAACTCTGTCTAAAACTGTATTTCAATGCTTGCTTAATCCTTTGGGTTTATGTGCTCAACTTTACCCTTCGGATTTCTTACACAAGCAGTTCTAACTATGTTTAAGAATTGATATCTTATGATCCTTTAATATTTCTTAAGGGCCATCAAAAAGAAGACAAAAAAATTATTCATTTATTATTAGGATAAAATTCATTCTGTCTTAAAACTATCACATCATTTCTTTGGATCCTTTCATCCACTTTGCTTTTCTATGATTCATTTCTTTCTTTCTTTTGGGCGGTGCTAGGGATTGAACTCAGGGCTTTGTGCATATGAGGCAAGCACTCTACTAACTGAGCTATACCCCCAGCTCTCTATGATTTATTTCTAAAAATTATTTTAGAAATTCCATCATTATGGAAGCACACCATTACACTTTCCAAACCACTTTTTCTTTTTTATTAGAGCTTTATGGTCACACATCGTTGCTGGGTTCATCCTGGCAAACTCCAAACCTCTTTTTATTACCAACTGCTGAACTAAATACTGTAGCCAAAGTTGTTTCTCTTTTATTGTACTCTTCAGAAACAATGACATTGAGATTTCTTTTTTTTGCTGTGAATTTTAAAGTAATGACATATTACAAAATGCTGCAGATTTTGTAACCTCAGTTTTATTCTTTATTATCAGGTTTGCTTTAGCAGTTTGCTCTGTGTGATTCATGGTTCCAATTGACTACATGCACTCACCTTATCCTCTTATTACATTAGTGCCTAATACAGTTCAGAGCTATGCCTTGTTCACATTTCTCAGTATTGGATAATTCTTGTTTATTAGATTTACAGTACCGCACATTCACTATCATGTCTCTCCTGGGCAGTCTGTCCAGAGAGAGAGCATTGCTACTTCTATGTTTACCATAAGCATATTAACTCTGTACAGGGAAAAAGATACCTCAATCTTCAGTTTTATTCCATTTAAAAAGCCAATTTCTGGGTGTATTCAGACCCTATGAGGTTATGGAGCCATTTTAGAACCAAAGTGTGACTTGGTATAAATCACTCCAGGCTGAGTGTCTTTGCTTGTGCATCCAAAATTTCCCCAGTTCCCTTATAATTGTGTTATAATCTGTTTGTGTTCATTTTAATAGGTAAGGTAAAGGGAGATAAAAATGTGTATGATTTTGGCCCATTCTTCTTGCTCTTTTGAATTTATTCTGAGGAAATAGTTCAACAGCATTAAAAATACAGGTGTGGATAGCCATAGTGGCACATGCCTGTAATCCCAGTGACTTGGTAGGCTGAGACAAGAGTATCAGGAATTCAAAGCCAGCCTCGGCAATTTATTGGGGGCCCTAAGCAACTCAGTGAGACGCTGTCTCAAAATTTTAAAAAATTTTAAAAAATGGGGCTGGGTTGTGGCTCAATGGTAGAGCACTTGCCTAAGATGTGAGAGGCACTGGGTTCAATCCCCAGCACCACATATAAATAGATTAAAATATAAAGGCCTATCAACAACTAAAAAAAAATATTTAAAACAAACAAATAAAATGGCTGAGATGTGACTCAGTGGTTAAAGGCCTTTGGGCATAATCCCTGGTGCCAAATAAATAAATAAATAAAAATTAAAATATTGAAAATAGGATCCAAAAAATAGACATTGTTTAATGTCATATTTTTATTAAATTATGAGGCACTGATCTGAAAGACTGTTATTCAGACAGGTCATAATGGTGACGGTAGAAACCTAGGGGCAGTGTTTGATATGTGAATGAACACAGTAGATAATGGCATTTCATATACACAGTGATGATAACTTGACAGAGCAATAGACGTATGGACATAGATCAGACGGGAAAGTACAGAAACAAAAAGAGTTGTGTTTGCTTTGGGAATTAAAGGTAATTTTATTCATTTGAAATATTTCCCTTAAATGTTGTTAGGTGTTTTTTTGTTGTTGTTTGTTTGTTTTTTTTTACAGCAAAGGTGAGACTTGAAGGAGCCAGGGGATGAAGGAGTGGATGAATGTAGGACCTCTGGATCGCCTCCCAGCCAGGTCCTTGCAGAGTTCCCATCCTCCCTGGTGAGAGGGAGGTTTGGGGCACATTTTAAACCTAGCCTTGGGAGACAGACAGCATGCATTTTGAAGGGGCAGCTCCAGTAGAGGAAAGGAAGCTGGGCCATTTCTCATTTGGGTTTTGTGGTTGCTGCAGGTTTCTTCTCTTCCCACGCCCACCCACTGGGCCTCCTCTCGCCTTGACCACCTCAGTGAGGTCTTCCCTCACCTCCCAACGAGCCTTCTTTCCCCGTTACCTCCAATTCAAATATGATCTCCTGTCCTCTTTTAAACCTCTCTGAACACTCACTTATCTGAGGAAACCCTGCAGCGTGGTGTCCCCCTGCCCTGTCTCCTAATCCCCCATCTCACCCTGCTCCCTTGTTTAGGGACCCGTCTGGGTGTGTCGGAGTTTTGGTGCACATCCTGGGTTGGCTGAGTACAGACTGATCCTGAGTCCTCGTCCTCATTTTATTGACAAAGGTGAATGTCACCTCCGGGGCCATGTGTTAAAGGTTTAGTTCCCAGGGTGGTGCTATTGGGAGGTGCTGTGGACCTGTAGAAAGTAAGGGCTGTGGGAGACCCTTCCAACACTGGGGGCATGCCCTCACAAGGGATCGTGAGACCCTGGTCCTCTCTTTTTATTCTCTTGGCTTCCTGGCCATGAAGTAAACAGTTTCTCCTGCCATGTGCTTCCTGCTATTGCTACTTGGTACACTTACCAGAACCCCCAAACCACGGGTCCACCTGATCTTGGACTGGAACCTCTAGAATTGCAAGTTAAATAAAGCTTTTATCTTTATAAGTTAAATATCTCAGGTATTTTGTTACAGTAATACAGATCTGTATCACTTAGGTATCTTGTTTCCATCTCCTTGCCTATTTGCACAGCCCTCAGAGTACTTCCATTGTGTTTCAGGAAATACAGTCAATTGACTCAGAAACATTGATAGTTTAAAGTTGGCAGATGCCAACTGCTTATTTTCTATGGAAAACTGACCATGAAAATGGCAACTTTTTTGGAGCACATCCTGTGTGGTCATAAATAAGTTAAATACTTTTTGTTAATTCTTCATTCCTAATTATAGCCTTATTAGGTAGCTGTGCCTATTATCATCCCATTTTTACAGTTAAGACACCTAGGAATAATGAGGTTAAGCAAGGAAAGGAAGTCTTTGAGAGGGAATCCCAGACTCCAAAATGAGCCATCAGATGGTAAAACTCACCACAGCTAGAGGGGAAGGGATAGTTGAAAGACATTATATTTCATTTCAGTATTTCATAACTTAGGAGATTGCATATAAGCATCTGAATTTTCTTAAAACAACAGACATGTCTGGCTACAATATGCTAGAGCCAAGCAGAATCTGTTCCTTTAGAGGGGGTGAACTCCCTCCTGGCATGGCACAGTTGGCTCATGCACCCTCATAATTTTTGTACTATTTAATACTTAAAGGTTTTCCTGCAAATGTGAAATCTTGCTAATCTGAGAGGTTTTGATTGTTCACATAAAATTTACAATATGGAGCATGATAGGAAAAATTTAGTGTAAAATCCTCAAGTGGTTCAAGTACTTGAAGTTAATTGGTTCCTGTGAAAGGATTGGTTGAGCATGAAAACTCTAGTTTGTGTGAAACAGAGAAACAAATGCAGATTTCTTCAACAAAGGAAGATTTTTTAGGTGTGCTTAAAATACCCAAGAAAACTCACTAGGAGAGACCTCCTCCTTCCACAGAGTTGTGTTGGCTATTTCCTCCCAACTCACAGGCAGTTCTTATGGCCCATCCCTAGAGCTGCGTGCCCTTGGTCTTCTGGTGGTCTTTGTTCCTCAGGGGTCCTCCATGCATAAGACTATATTTGTACTTTCTCTCTAGAACCTCTCTGAATGGAGACCTTTTGCTTTCCTGTGCTCATTGCAGCAGCAGTTAGCTTACTGGGCAGCTGCTGCTGTCAGTCATCCTGCCTCACATACTCTCACGTACTCTCAGCCAGGATATGGTGTGTTATATTATAGCAAGCAGTGTTTTTACCAGTTCCATTCAAAACTTTGTTTTCCCTGAAACTTAAAATGGGGCTTTATATGATGTGAATGGAAGTGTATATAAAAGCCAAGGTAGGGTGCAGAGTAGATGTCTAAGGACTTCATAGCAAGTGCACACACCCCTGTGTGCCCACTCTGCCGTGATCCTGATCTAGGACACTGCAGTAGCTTGCAATTCTAGAGCTTCCAGTCCCCACCTGTCTTTCTCTAGAAGCATACTATCATTTTCATACTTTTCTTCTAGATAATTGTTTTATCATCAATAGGGTCTGCCTGGGTAATTCTTCATTTTGGGTGACAGCTATGACCACTTTTCAGTGGTGAGAGAAAAAAAAACCTCTATATTCTAAAAGCATCTATATTCTGTAGAAATATATGATGCATTAAATATATTGATGAAAAAACAATATGTAATTTTAAAAGAAGGAATAATGGAAAAAGAGCACCTATACAAGGATGGATGAGCCTCTTTTCAGAGCTGGCCTGCACATAGTTCTTCTGCTTTGTGATCCATGAAAAATTGTATGTGTGTGATTCAAGAACATAGTATATAAAGAAGTGGCTGGAATCCATTTTACCCTGACTTAATTGGATTTCTGTGGAGGGAGAGCCTTTAGAAATATGTATTTGCCCTCTATTTTCTTGTTTTTAAGGTAAAATGATTTATAACCAATATTTCCTGATATATTGCTTGAATTTATTTATTTATGATGAATAGTTTGTCCTGTGACTCACCATCTGTGCATGCGTCTGTCTTTGATCAGTTCTGGGAACATTTGCAGTCACACATGACCAGATTCTTCATCTGAACCAGCCTCTGCCTTCCTTGGCTACAGATGGAAATCTTGCTCACCATGGAGGACTGTGCGGGTGCAGGAAGGGGTCTGAATTCCTTCAGTAGGAGAGGGTGAAGGCAATGATGGGTTCCTTCTGAATACCGTCACATCTTAACGTCTGTAAAAACTAGCATTTAAAGCCAATTCCTTGCACGTGTTTTTCTAACTTTTTTCAGATGTAGGCAAGCTGTGAAATGTTAAGGCAGAAAATACACACACACACACACACACACACTGTACTCCCATGAGCCTGAGATGGTCTGGACTGGATTCAAAACTGACTTTTTTTTTTCTTTTGGTAGGTGGGAGAATGATTTTTCTTTCTTTCTTCTTCTTCTTCTTTTTTTTTTTTAAATTGGTGTGTAAAGTAAATGTTAAGCCTAAAAAGTGATGTCATCCCCAAGTGTACTCCAAATAAAACTGGAACATGCAAGATATCTCCTTTTATCCTAATATCTACTTCTAAGTAATGACAAAAATACTTCCTCTTACCTGGTCCGGCATTGGGAAGCCACAAGAGGCTCTCTGGCAGTAATTCCTTAAATATTGGGATAAATATGAGAAAACTGAGCATGATGCATTGCCTTTTGATTTGAATTACTGTTCAACTGACAAAAAAACAAAATAAAATAAGTGGTCATGGGAACCCAGCAGCACAGATGTTTTGAAGCTGGGAAAGCCGTCAGCAGTTTGGGAATTCTTCATGCGCCATGTTTCCAAGGACGGGCAGCCACTGACTCATAAGCGGGAGCTTCAATTTTTGCCCTGGTGGGTGTCAGTAAATAACAGTTGTATGAAAGCAAAGTCTACTCTGCAACTTCCTCCCAGACTTGTGGTCGTGTGTTTCCTAGAATGCTCCAAGAACAAGTTTACATAACTGGTCCCAAGCTTTGGCAACTGAAAGGTGAACTCCCGTCCAGTCGTGGAGGTGACTAACAGAGAAGAATGCATTCTATTTAAAGAGGAGTGTCAGTGTCTGTTTAGATAGGAGAAGGAAAGGGCCAACGGTTGGTAGAAATGTAGCTCCCCCAGGCCCCATCCACAGAGAGGCGAACTTCATCAGCTGTCCATCAGGCCAAGCTTGTATTTGACAACACTTTGCCTGTTGCGCAGAGTCCCAACTTTGAACCACAGTTTCAACATTCCTGCCTTTATAAAAGGTTCTAATTTCTGTTCATCTTCTCTGTTTTCCCCCTTTCTGTGGCTTTCTTATTAAGTCATTTTTTTCCTTTACATTTATTATTCATTTCAATTCTGGCTCATTTGTAGACACCTTGACTGAAAAGTGTGTCATGTGGATTTCAATTTCTTATAGATTGTATTGTAAATATATTAATGCTTAAAAATGAAAGGAACCCTTTACTGAGAATGTTTTGGTCTAAAAGTGATTAGAGTCACTGATTAGAATGTGTTTGCAAATGAAAAATGCTTTGAACCTGCATAGGTGGCTATAGCAGCATAATTTCTTAAAATCTGGGACCTGACCATAAATGTTCACATCCCAGGATCCAAAGCAGGGAGCTCAGAATGGAACAGGAACCTGGTAAGTGTTCACTGTTCAGCCTAATCCAGGCTTTGGGGAATCCATGAAAATGATTTTGGCAGTGCTGATCACACTTTTCTGAAATACCTGTCCACACTGGAGAGCAAAAGGGCTGTGTGGCCCCTCTGTTAGCAGGTTGTCTCTGTAAAGTTACATATTTTGATTTCAAATTGTGGCATACTACTCCAGTTCATAAATTTTAGAAGTTTCAATATAATTTAATGTTTCTGAGTGTGGCTTTACAGTCCTGGAACCAATACTTTGTACCCAAAGTACAAGTTCCTTCCTCTCAGAAGTTTTCTTATCTATAAAATGGAAATACCTCAGAGAATCATTATGAGAATTAAAGAAGATAATACATGTAAAATACTGAGCTCAGATCTGGAACATGTTGATTTCTCCATAAAAAATAACTAAAACTAAATACATTCCTATATCAAATTTTCAAATATTTTTCACTTCCCAAATTAAACAAATATGAAGGTAAACTGATGTTCCAGTAAGGTGTGCCATGTTTTTCACAGTTTTGAATTCTAAACCTTCCCAGGTGTTCACTCTAGCTGTGTGTGTGTGTGTGTGTGTGTGTATGGGGTGTTTTCTTTTCTACACAATATTTCACAACTTGTCTTTATATGAAAAAATGACCCACAAACCTGAGTAAGGGATACTCTTTAAATGTGAGGTTTTAGGTATGTTAAATTTGAACTAATTGAGGGAGTACCTGGCTTCTTATCTAAGTCTTGATGGCTTTAGCTTTCTTTGATCTTCTGCAACTGCAAGAAAAAAGGATATTTTATGCAGCTACAACAAAGTATTATTTGCATGTTTTCTAGTCCAAGATACTTTTTCCACCATTTTCTTTTTCAACTACCAACTAATCGTGTTATGTAAATATTTAGCATAGAAGATTAAGAGAATAAGAATGCTTAGAGAATTTTTATGCATTCATTTTTATATATGTTTACTTTAAATTGATAATTTCTTCACCATCACCAGGATTTTGATGTAGACTCAAGACCACCAATTTGAACCTTTGATTACTGCTCATCTAGACAATTTTCTGCCAAGAAATGGCACTAAACTGCTCCTGGGCTCCTAAGGGTCAAGATCATGATAGTTGCTTGAGGGTTGTCATTTAACTAAAAGATTCACATTTGAAGATCAATGAGATGTTCTGACAATATTCTATGTATGTGCACTCCCTTTTTTCAAAAGGTGGCCTCTCTGATGTATTTGACATGCAATACTCAACACACATGCGTCCTTTAAAAACATCTGCATTGCCTTCCTGTTTGTGTTTAATTGACATAAAGAAAAAAGAAAATCTTGAAATATATTAAGAGAACATCTTCACTTCAACAGAACTACAAACCCTATAAGGATGTTGCTATGGTTTGAGTCTTCCAAAGTTCATGTGCTAGAAACTTAATCCCTAATGCAACAGTGTTGGGACCTTTAAGAGGTGATTAGGTTATAGAGACAAACCCTCAAGAAGAGATTAATGCTGTTATGGCCTCCTTATATAGAATGTGATCAGTGTCCTTACTTCTGTCATGCCCCTTTTCTCTTGTCTTTCCACCTTCCGCCATGGGATGACACAGAAAGAAGGCCCTCAGCAGAAGTGGGCCCCTTGGCTTTGGCCTTCTCAACCTCCAGAACCTTAAGAAATAAATCTTTATCCTTTATCAATTACCTAGTTTCAGGTACTTTGTTATAGTTGCATAAAACAGAATAAGACCCAATGTTAGGAGTGTTAAATGAGACTATATATATATATACATACACACACACACACTTCATAAATATTAGTTGTTCTGAATTCTCTCTGATACTTCCAGATAACCATAACATTGTTTGGCATGCATTAGAAGTGTGGAGATGATTTATCTGGGGTCCAAAATCTGGGTTGTGATCCTTAAATCCCTAGTATTGTTTTTACCTCTGTATATACCTGATATGGCAAACTCTTTGGCTCTCTTCCATAATGTGGAGGGATTGATAACAAGTCAAGCCATTGAATTACTTGAATTCAAATATTGTCTGCTCATTGATTCAATCACTAGCCATCCCTGCCAAACTGACTTTCCTTAATTTCACATCTGTACCCATGGTTATCTGTCTAACAATACAAGA
Organism: Marmota marmota marmota; assembly: GCF_001458135.2. Lineage (NCBI taxonomy): Eukaryota > Metazoa > Chordata > Mammalia > Rodentia > Sciuridae > Marmota > Marmota marmota. Next base: position 497,122 of record NW_026000057.1, on the reverse strand, counting down.
GGATAGAAATCCAAAGCTGGTCTTAAATGCCACATGTATAAGAAGAAAACATTTATGTATTTTTAGTCTCCCTATGTAGAACTTCTCTGGACAAGACGTTAAGACTCGCTCATCATGTGAATTTGGGCATGTGGAAATTTGGGCTTTCTCTTAACTACCATTACTCAGCCTTTTGGAACAAGTGTTTTGCCCAGTCATTGTGCAGGAATGAATGTTTTATGAACTCTTACTCAAAGAAATAGTGGCCCACTCCCATATTAATAGTTACACTCCTTCCAGAAACCCTTCTTTGCCATCACCTATGTATAGACTGGCATCTTGCCTTCATCAGAAGAATCCAGAGGTCGGTCATGGGTGACCCCTCTCCTTCACAAGCACACCACATTTTTTATGAGTTAATAACTGCTCTCTCCTCTTAACTAATTACCTGCCTATCTCTTGGGAAAAGTTCCAGGTTTCCTTTGCCAGTATGTCTGTGTTAACTATTTGTAGGCTCACTACCCACAGAGAAATTATATTTGAATTTTTTTCTGCATACTAACATTCAGATTATGTTTTCCAATAAAAATAAGTCAAAGAATTTCCAATGATGGCTTGGTCATGGAAACAAATTTTAAATCCACAGAATAATTGTAAATGGCTCTACCAAGTTTTCCCTGAAATATTTAATGCTTCTTTCAGCTTATGGGAAAAAGTATGTTGAAGGCAGGGCTCAAGGACTTCAGAAACTTCCCTGAGGGTGAGATATATATATATATGCACTTTTGTGGATATAAGGAAGATGGTCACTGCCAGTCCTAGCACCCCCCCCCCCGCAATGCCCCAAGTGCTTACACAGATGGAAGAGGAGAGAGTGAAATGAATATATGAATATCAGAAAATGAAGTAGAATAACTATAAGAGAGACAAGAATCACTACCTTCAATACAAATTGATTTTTTAGTGTTCAATTTATAAATTATGGTATGTATTTTTCTGTTTGGTATTGGGGCAATTGCTAGTATCTTTTGTTTCCTAAGCTTTTAGAATTTGGCTTTCTTAGGACATAGTAAAAAATAATTATGCATTACAGTAATGTAGCTAAATTGCATTTTTTTAAAGACTAATCTCATTTTGTATAGGAAAACGCTTCAAGGAAGGAAAACCAACTTGAATTAAACTAATTGAAATTTTAGAATGGAGCCAGTTTTTGAGAGAACTTTGGGAATTGTTTGTTCCTTCATAATTAGGTCACAGGCATTGATGGTGAGATAGATCTGGAGGTGTTGATTTGCCCTTTACTTAATGAGTTTGTTGAAGTTAAATTTTGTTTGTCTTGAGCAATTGCATTCTTTAGATAAAAGTGTCTGGCTTTTTATGCAAGACTGACAATCTCCAAATGCAAAATGTTGCATGAACACTCTAAGTAAACCGAATCTGATTTCGTGATGGGATTTACTGATTTATTTCTCAGCTGCCAGAAAATGCCCAACAAATTCATATTTAATTTTTACTAGTGTCTTCATATTCTTGAATTATTAATTTTCATTGAGAAAGTAGCTTTAATTCTAGTTTTAGTCCTACGGAGACCTGAGATTATGAAGCATTTTCTGAAAACAAGAAAGATCTTATATTTTCATCAGGATCTTTCATTTCCTAAAATAAGATGTAGTCACCCAATAATTGATACTTTTTAATTTATTTTTCTGGTACCAGGTATTTAACCCAGGAGCACTTACCCAGTGAGCCATATCCCCAGACCTTTTCTATATTTTATTTAGAGTTAGGATCTCCCTGAGTTGCTTAGGGTCTCATCAAGTTCCTGAGGCTGGCTTTAAACTCATGATCCTCCAGCCTCAGTCTCCCAAGCCTCTGGGATTATAGGCGGGTACCATAATGCTTGGCAGCAACTGGTTTTTTAGGTATAGTTCATGTGGCTCTACAGATGGTCCAAGGTTTAATCTCATTCATATATTACTTATGCCATTCATTTTTTAAATATAAAAATGTGGGGCTGGGGTTGTGGCTAAGTGGGAGAGTGCTTGCTTAGCATGTGTGAAGCACTGGGTTCAATTCTAAGCACCACATATAAATAAATAAAATAAAGGTCATGGACAACTAGAAAGTATTTTAAAAAATAAAAATATAGAAATGTGCTTGAAAACATTAATCAATTCTTATATATTTTCTTATATTACATTTGGTTCTAAGTAAGTATCTATTGACATCTCATCATGTATGATAATATGCTTTTCATTAATTCTTCCCAGTGGCAAAGAAAAAAAAATGTAATATGTAGGGTTTGTGTTTGTTTGTTTGTTTTTTCTAAATCTAATTTTTATTCCAGTATAAATTTCCATGATACCATATGGTTCCCACTATTTCTATAGAAAAATGCAGAGTTCTGCAGTGATTTACAAGAAAAGCAATATTTAATATGGCAGACCTCTGTATTAAAAGAGAAGACAACTGTGCTATAATATAAAGTTTCACAATTGTTTTGCAATTCATCTATATAGAGCATAGTTAAATTGTTTGTTTTGTTTTTGTTTTTAATGACAGCCCACAGAAGCAAAGTTCTGCTCCTGGTCTGAGATTTTCAAATTCTACTTTATCGAGTCTTAGATTTGGCCAGATGTAACTCTGTGTGAGAAGTACATATTTTTTTTCCCCTGTAATTTGGGTGTAAGTGTGGATGCTGTTTCAGGGTGATTTGGCTTCTCCTCCCTCTTCTTTTGTTTGTGGAGTACTGATTTTTCCCCACAAGGAGTCCTCCTCAGCCTCTTGCCTTTTCTTCCTGCTCTTGGGGTGTTCATTCCACCCTCTGTGATCTCCAAATCCTGCATTTATATTTCATTGTTGCTTTTGCCATGGTGTATTATGATTTGTCTGTTTAAATAAGGCATTGATAGCACTTGCTTGTATTTATATTATAGCATTTAACACAGGAGGTTGTAACAGTTTGAATATCTTTCCTCTCACTAGGCTTTGAGCTTCTCAAGGATAGAAAACACGTTTAGTTTGTGTGTGTGTGTGTGTGTGTGTGTGTGTTGCTGAGATGGAGCCTAAAGACTTATGCATCCTAGACCACTGCTCTACCACAGAGCTGCATCCACAGCCAACACATTCAAATTTTTAGCTGTAGGCTTAGGTGCTCAATTAATTGACATGGTATTTTTTTTAAATGAATGACTATTCATAGTAACAGCCAACATTTACTACACAGGTTAGTAGATACTTTGGATAACAGTGACCAAAAAATGAGTGTGAACACTTAAACGTTTTCTCAGCCAGGCTGATGCTGATACTGATACTGATGCTGTTTTGAGGAGCACATTATTAAGTCAATAAAGAGTGAACAAAATCTACCATGAATGCCATAATATTGAAGTAGGCTTGAGTTCTGTAAAACAGTGTTTTCTATAGACATTTCTAAATTAATGCTACATATGTAAATGTATATGTTATATCTCCATCTACGGGCTCTTCTTGTTGCACATGGGGTTTCTGTATTTGTTATAGTAAATTCTGTGTCTTATAGAGGCCACCAATGTGCTATTTAACACTATGTGTAGAGGATCAGACTCCTCAGTTTGCCCAGGAGTACCCCAGTGTTGGTCCATTGTTAACGGCTTCCCTTTAACTCTCAGAATTGCTGTGATTTGGACAAGATGGTCTCCCTACCTATAGGCAGATATGTGTATTACATTTGTTTTATAGAAACATAGAAACTATGCAAAAGAGTGTTAGAAGCACATTTATTTCCATCTCTAAATTCTTCATCTTCATGAATATTGTTATAAACTTGATTTCAGTTCTCTTTCTGGTTGTGCGCAAAGTGGTACACATTTTACTTGATCAGTAGATGGGAATTTAAGTGTTTCCTCAAGCATGTTAAGTCTGCCCATACATGTGTGTAGATGGTTCTTCATTAACTGACCTGCATTGCTAATCCTCCATTGATTGTCTTTTTTTTTTTTTTTAGTATTATACAAATGGCATGAATTTGGCCACTGCCAACTTTCCCAGGAAAAATGAAATCTTTTACAGCTGGAAATAATGTAGTCCTTGGCATGGAGTTCTTTAGCCTTCTATCTTGGGAAAAATGCTTTTTTAATCCAATGGTTTATTGCAAAAATTATTCAGGCTTCTGTTTACATGATGAAAAGGCAAAATAAATGATATTATTTTATTGGGAAACTGGGACTAAAACGCCTTCAAAGCAACTCGGAAATTCCAAATCTTCTTGAGCTATTTGTTTTCTCTCTGAAGAAAATGCAGATTTAATGTTCCCATCAGATTATGTTTGTGTTTTCTGTCTTCCTCCAATTTTTCTTGATGAGATTTATTTCTTTTCTTGTTACTAGTGTATCCTCACACTATAAGAACGTTTCCCCAGCAAACGTCACACATTGGCTTCTTAACCACTTTATGAATTATGATGTATTGACTTAAAGCAAGGTAATTTAATCACACTGGCTGTTTGATACACAGTGAGTTTATGGGTGCTACATTTTATGCTTTCTAAAAAGCAAAAGAAAACTTAGTGGGGGAGACGCAGAGCAAAAGCATTTTCACTTGCTTAAAAAAAGAAAGGAAAAAAAATTACATACCTTTAGTGGAAATTCACATTTTTTAGAAGAAATAAATTATGTCCATTAGAGTCAATAAAGGCAGTCTGCCAGTCTGCAATTTCTTCTGTAATCAACCATGATATGTTTCTCTTCTTATGCCATGAGAAGGGATAACATGAAAGAAATAAATGCTAGTGAGTTTGTAGTAAATACTGGGTCAAGGCCAGGAGAATGGGAGGGTAAAGCTTGAACGTCAGATTGTTGAAAAATAGGATCCTGTTGGAAAACTCAAACCAACAGTCAAAAACTTGTAGCAACTTTGAATAAAGGACCTTTTAGAGTAAGATAAGTAAATTACAGTTAAACTGTGTTTCTTTTGAACTGGACTCTGCCGTTTGATATGAGGGTATTATTTTGAATAATTTTTCAATTAAATTGAATCCAGTATAAGCAAGCATTATCAATAATTTTCAGATAAATCTATATACCAACATTTCTCACAAATGCATTACAGTGGAGTTTTTCCTTAACAAAGCAGGAATATCAAGTTGTAGTTAATTCACTATAGAGATTCACTAACCAACTAATGGTTTTACCTGCCCAAACCTATGGAAGCCCTGACATAACCTTAGCATCACTTACCAATTATTTCCCAAGGTGCAGGCAAGTCTTTCTCAAAAAGTTTCAGAAACATTGCCTACAGAACAAAATTCAACTTCTAAATGGGAAGTTGCATTCTGAAATTGTTCTCGAGATCTGCTGAAGAGCAATGTGTACATACAGTTGACACGACTGAATTGCATGCTTAAAAATGGTCTTGATGGTAAATTTCATGTGACATGTTTTTTACCATAATGAAAAAAAAAAAAAAAAACAACCCAAAATCCAAATTCTAATAGTAGCATTAGAGGGCAGTGGTGACTATCTTTCCAGCCTCATCTTTTGCTTATTCATTCAACACATCTTTTCAAGTACCTCTTACATGCCAGAAGCTCAGCAATGATCGAGATAAACACAGCCCCGTGTGCAAAATTTAAAACAAAATATCGCTAGAGTGGAAAGGGCTACTATATTTGTTCTTGTTCCTTATGCTTGTGCTGTAGATATTCTTAGCAATCTCAACACATACCTCACATTTATGTACTTTTAAAGCTCTGTTTATGATACTCTCTCAGTCTTAAATGCCTGCCTGGCTTCTGATTCTGCCTCCTCCTCATTTTTTTTCTAAACCCATCACCAGTCCTTTGGTCTCTTTAAGACTCCATTCCAACCTAGCCTGAGAGATGAAGCTCCTGTTGTCTTGCGTCATTCTTTATCTCCCCACCCACCAGCCTGACCTGGTGTTGGAGAGAGCATTTTTTAGGTACTAAAAACCATTTGTTAAATTGAAGTGACACCATTAAAGTAGCTTGAATGTCTTTTCCTAGTATATACCAGATACATTGTTTTAATCTTAAGATGTACTATCTTACATTTTTTGGCTGTAACGTTTCAGTTACACACTACCAAATGTCACATATAGGTTGTCATGAGTATTGTGTGGCCTCAGGCTCACATGCTTCTGAAGGAGTTGAGTGGGCACAGGGACATACTCCTAAGTAGAGGAATTAATGAGAATCACCACCTCATTCTGCCGTGTCCTGGTCACCAAAAGTCTCTTGAAGCAATAGTAACATTTGCTGCACATTAGATTTTTTTTCACTTGGGACATTAGAGCACAGAAATTTTCCCCATTGATATTAAACACATTATGCACATCATTGATCGTCTTCTCACAAACATTGTGTGCATTCTTGGGCTGTAATGAGGAGTCCTGTGTCCATGACAAGGACGTCTGGTAAGGGGACCAGCTAGCAGTGGCAGAGGGGAGCTTGCGTTTGAAGCCCTTGGCCATCTGTCTCACACCTCATGGACTCGTAACCTTGTGATGAGTGTCACTTCCTCCTTTCTCAGAGCCAGAACAAACAGCTCATTGTGAGTAAATTTTTTTTCAGTATGATCCTTGGTTCTTCACCCAGCTTTGGAAGGAAGAGGACTTTAGAACTTCCAAGTCATTACACATGTGGATGCTTTGGCTTTCCGAGTTAAGTTGCAGTGGGTCTGTGAAAGAGAGATACTTTGAAGCAGGGCGTGTCTAGTCCTAGCAACTTGGGAGGCAGAAACAGGAGGCTGGAAACCAGCCTCAATGACAGAATGAGAGCCAGTCTCAAAATGAGGGAAAATGATACTTTCATGATACCTGAAGAGTTGTTTGGGTCAGATGAAAAGCAAGTAGCCCTGCCTTTGGGAGCTACAGGATCCTCCCCACCTGTAGTGCTTTACAATTAACAAATAAAAGTTGTATATATTATGTTGCACTACTCCATGTTATGATGTACCACGATACGTGAGGTGAACACATCCCTCATCTCACTCAGTTACCTTTGTGTGTGGTCAGAACATTTACCACCCGCAGCCACTGCAAATTCCAGGTACATGAATTTCAGGTGAACTGTAATCTGGAGCTATATACATTAGATATCTGGAACTTGATCCTCCTGCCTAAAACTTTGTACCCTTTGACCAACATCTCCCCATTTCCCTCTCCCCTGGCAGCCACCATTCTACTCTCTTCTATGAGTTTAATTTTTTAAGTTCTGCATACAAGTGGAATCATGTCATTCCATATCTGGGGCAGTTAGCATAATGCCCACCAGCATCACCCATGTTGTTGCAAATGACAGAATTTCTTTTAAGACCGAATAACATTCCTCTGTATTAGCGCGTGCGTGCACACACACACACACACACATATCAATTTTCACGTTATCTTTTTCCATTCATATGGCAATGGATATTCAGGTTGATTCCCTATTTTGGCTACTGTGAATGATGCTTGCACTGTAAAACAGGACCATCATTTTCCCTTGGACGTACTGATTTCCTTTCTGTTGGATACATCATGTGGTAGCTTTTTAAAAAAATTTTTGAAGAACGTCACCAAGTTCTCAGCAATGGCTGTACTAGTTCCCTCTCCCAAAGAGTTTACAAGGATGCCCTTCCTCATGTCTGCCAGGACTTCAGTGTGAGGTGATATCTCATTGTAGTTTAATTTGAATTTCTCTGACGATTAGTGATGATGAGTTTTCATATACCTGTTGACCATATGTATGTCTTATTTTGAGAGATCTCTGTAGTTTCTTTGCCCATTATTCAATCAGGTTGTTTTGTTTTCTTGCTATTGAGGTATTTGAATCTTTATATATGTAGACATTGGCTATTGTGAATAATGCTTGCACTGAAATATTGTGCAAGCATTATTCCCAATATGCTTTATCAGATGTATGGTTTGCAATATAGTTCCCCATCCTGTAGATTGTCTTGTCACTCTGTGATTGTTTCTTTAGCTGTGCTTTTTAGTTTGATGTAACACCATTTTTCTGTCTTCTCTTTGTTGTTTGGGCCTTTAAGCTCATATCCAAAAATTCTTTGCTGAGACCAATGTCCTAGAGATTCTTCCTGTTTTCTTCTAGTAGTTGAGCAGTTTTAGTTCCTGTGTTTAAGTCTTTAATTCATATGAGTTGATTTTTGTGTATGGTATGACATAAAAGCATAGTTTCATTCTTCTGTGTGTAGATATCCAGTTTACCCAGAACCATTTATTGAAGGGACTGTCTTTTCACCCTTGTGTGATGCTGACACCTTTGTCCAAGATCAATTGACTGTAAATGTGTGGATTGATTCCTGAGCAGGAGCCACAGGATTTGAATGGGGTTTTGATAACTATGATGGCTTCTTAGACTGGCTAATACGACTGTTTTTGAAAAAAGCAAATTTATTTTTAACTGTGTTAATACACATAACATGAAATTTACCATCTTTACAATTTTTAAGTGGACAGTTCAAGAGTATATAACATTCACATTGCTGTGCACCAGACTCTAGAACTGTTTGCTCTTGTAAAACTGAAATGCTGTGCTCATTAAACAGCAGCTCCCCATCCTCTATCCCCCACCACCGGCAACCACCATATGACATTTTGTGTCTGTGAATTTGACAGATATCCCAAAGAAGAAGAATCATACCATACTTATCTCTTTGTGTCTGGCTTTCTTCATTTAGTTTAATATCCTCTGGGTTCATTCATTTTATAACAACATGTGACAAGATTTCCTTCCTTTTTAAGAATGGATAATGTTCCTTTGCGTGCATATGCCACCTTTTTTAAATTTATTCACTCATTGATGGATACTTTGTGATTAATTTCATATCTCAGCTATTGTGAATAATGCCACACTGTACAGTGTGTTCACTTCTTTTTAGTGTGTATACAGATGTCAGATGACTAGACCATGTGAAAATTCTTTTTTGAATGTTTTGAGGAACTGGGGTACTGTTTTTCATAATGGCTAGCCTGATTTGCCTTCCCACCAACCATCACAAGGATTCAAATTTCTTCACATCCTTGTTATTTTCTGATTTTTTTAATAGTAGCCATCCTAGCATGTTAGAGATGATACCATGTGGATTGGGTTTGCTTTTCCCTAATAACTAGTGAAATTGACCAGTAGGACTGGCTTTGACATTTGATGCCACAATTTGTAAAGAGTTTTCTTCGATTGACCTGTTGGGCACAACCAGTCTTTTCTCCTGCTCAAATAGATACTGAATGTGAGATCTCATTCTGTGACAAAGTTATCCACATTCCACAAAATCAATAACAGGAGGGTGGGCTTCAACTTTCCTGCAATCTAAAGCTTTGATAAGAACCTTAGCATATCCCTCCTGTTTACTATGTACGTATACAAAATGTTAAAGGGCACTTGATTTCAGTGTCTGTCCCATGAATGGAACAGGGAGTTGGAGTGCAGGAAGGCTGTTTAGCCATTTGGCACACCTGGTCCTGAGTTTGTGACAGAGGATGTCTGGCTTGTATTGTGCCATCCTTCCCATGGCTTTTGATAAAATATAAGCAATCCCAGTAAGGAGGATGTGAAAGTTACTTGGAATTGCATGGTGGTAGACTCTGTTCCTATAAATTATCAAGGAATGACGTACTAAGTAAGCAGGGTGGAACCCCGGAGATATGTTTCCTTTTTTTTTTCTTCTTCTAGGAAATGTACACATTCTGTGGTTTCTACAGAACCTTTCATTGCAGGGAATATCAGTGTGTTCACAAGTTATATTTAGCCAGCTTCTGCATTAAAATGCAGTCAGATCTTGGGTGACTGCAAGAATAGCTATGAAAAATATCTGGGGCATCCATTATGAGAAATAAATATTTCCTGAGCACTGAGAAACTAATAATTGTCAGTAATTATAGCTTATTTCAATGGTGTTTGTTTGGGTAAATATACATGCTGTTTTTTATTGGTCATTTCTGAATCTTTTCTAAATTAGTACTGTCGTATCAAAGAAAGCCCAATAGAGTTGGTTGCCTTTTAGCACATGAATTTTACTGGCGAGGTTCATTTTAAAACTTGAAATAATATTTTTTACTATTGGAAAACTTATGAAATAAAGTGAAATGTCAAGATTACCTTTGGGGGTTGTATAGTGTTCTAAATTTAAGAAGCACTTCATTTTTTTTTAACCATAATTCCAACACCACTCAGAACTTCAAATAATCTACAGTTGTTACTTGAAAATCAACTGTAAAGTTACAATCAATATTTAATTTTAAAGAAGGACACTAAAGAGCACGATAGTGCATTAATGCTTCCTTTTTATTTTGTTTACTTTGTTTTTTGAGTATTCTCCACTGACAGTAAAATTCATACTCCATTTGTCTAACGAGCCATGAAGCTGGAATTTCCTAAGAGCCTGTCTGTAATGATTATGGCAAAATTCCAGAATTTTCCAGTGGGGAACAGGCTTTTATTATTATTTTTTTAACTGTCAGGCTGTTGGCAAAAGAAAGCACTCTAGTTAAATGACTAAGCAAATGGTTTATGAGACAAGCTCCAGTCCTTCAAGGAGGAACCATAAGGCATGGCTGGCTAAGTGACCCAACGCCATTTGTGGCCAAGCATATCAAACATTAATCACCAAGGATTCTGACTAATTCCAGCCACACTGCTCTTAATGAATGTCAAATGTGAGCCCATCCCCCTTTTTTTCACATGACATGACTGACATCTGAATGGAGCGGTTGTCTAGGGCTCTCCACAGTAATATGATTAATTCTACAGAGGGGGATTTTGGAACCAGATTGTTCCAGCACCTTGTATGCAAAGTGAGATTGCAACAGTGTCTCTGTCGGTAGCAGAGCCGTCTCAGCCCTGAGATCCATCATCCGTCACATTCCAGCTTCAAGTTCCTGTCTGATTTATTCTGCACTAGATATACATCTTAATCAAGCAGGATTGGAAATAAACATATTCCAAGCTTATTTAACTATCTCATGGTCTCGAAGAACACTAGAGTAGTGAAGGTGGGAAATCAATGTGTAGCCCAAATGTCCATGAAGAGACTGGTTAAATACAGTGGAATGTATCCACATTGTCTGCACAAAGCAGAGAAGCAATGTGAGGAGCACGCTTTTCTGCTCCTCCCTTCAGGGGTCAAGGCTGATGGAGGCCTTGCCAACCTTATTGTACAGCTTCTGAGGTTCCTGTACACGTCAGTGTTCATTCAGCAGGTAGGAAAAGAGGGAGGCTAATGACGTGAGAGGGATTTGAAGGCCATGCTGGGATATGGCATGTGTTCCCCTGACAAGAACTTAATCAAATGACCATATTTAATTGCAAGAGAGGCTGGGAAACAAAGTCTGACTGTCTGCCAAGAGGAGTAGGAAGCATGTTTAGACCCCAGCTCTCCAGTCCGGCTACAGAGGTGATGGGAACTGGGTATAGGAGGAACATGAGCCAGGAGTGAGACTTTTCATCAAATAGATAGTGTGTGTGTGTATGTGCGTGTGTATGTGTGTGTGTGTGTGTGTAATCTGAACAATATGACTATACCACAGATTCAAAAAAATCACCTTTTTTAGAAAAAATGAAACCAATATCCTAATTCTTAGTCATGTATTCCAGAGAATTTTGTCATTTATCATCACTTATAACCATGCCCTATTCCTTTTGAAACAAACTGGCTCCAGATCAAGGAAAGCTTCTCCAGGACCCACATGCACTATGCTTGGGGGATTCCTTTCCTTTTCGGTTGCCTCTGACTCCTACTGATGAGACCTACTGAAGAGGAATGCCTGCACAATCAGCCAACAAGAAGGAGCCTGGCTTTGCCTGTCTTTAGCTGGAGGAAAGCTTCTGCCCAGGCCCCTGGAGGAATCCTTGCAAGGAAACACCCCAGATCTGATGTAGGGAGCCACAGGCACAGCACCTCAGAGCCTCAGAGGGCCACACCTGAAACCTAGATGCATGACTCCTCACTCCCCCTGCTCAGGCTTCTTCAGAGCATTGTATTACTTATTACTGAAAGAGCTGAACTTCTTAGCCTACAGACAAGACTCTTCTCTGACCTTGGCCTGTATTTCCATCTTGCCAGTACCTTTCATCTTGCCAATTCCTTTGATGTTTCCCTGTGATGGAAACCAAAGTTCCTTGAACTGATGTCCCCTTTGCATAGTTTTCAGAGTGGCACTAGAAGATATACTATAGACAAAAAGTACTATGTATATTAGTCGGGTTTTTTCACTGTGACCAAAATAACCTGACAATAATTTACAGGATGAGGTTTGTTTGGGGCTCACAGTTTCAAAGCTCAGTCCATGGTTGGCCAGCTCCATTGCTCTGGGCCTAGATAAAGCAGAACCTCATGGGAGAAGGGCATGGTGGAGGAAAGCCACTGAACTCATGGTGCAAGGAAGCAGAAAGAGCAAGTTAGGCACCAGGGACAAAACATAAACCCACAGTCATGCCCCCAGTGACCTGTTTGCTCCAGCCACACCCTACCTGCCTGCAGTTACCACCCAATGGACAATAGTTCTTTCAAATGATTAATTCAGTCAATGGATTTATTCACCGATTAGGTTACAGTTCTCATAAACAAATCATTTCAGTTCTGAAAATTCTTGCATGAACACAAGAGCTTTTCTGTTTGCAGAGGGTAACAGGTTTGACACCTCATATCCAAAGCATATCTCTATATGAGCAACTATATTTGTGAAATATTATACAGCATCCAAATTACTCCTTGATAATATATATGTAGTGAAGGCTGTGAGGAGCTCTGTAGCTCAGGATTTTGTCTAATTTCATTCTTTCTTGTATTTACCAAACTTAACTGAATGCAGAAAAATGTATTTCATGCCCCACTGAAATGCTCTGGGATGCACTGATGTGCAGAAGCCAAGTTGTTGTGAGCTCCCAAGTGGTCCAGTATAAGTGACACTAGACACAAGGAGCCATAGAGCCCTTGACTTGTGCCTCACACTGTATTCTACAATATTGCTGGAGGATTTCTTGAGGTCCTTTTCTGAATGTTTTATACAGGATAAATCATCCCCTCCCCTGTACATTCACAATGTATCTTTTTTTGTAATGTATCATGACTATTTCCCCTTGAAAACTGCTATGTTCATTCTGGGGTTCCAGTTTCTAGAATGGTGCCTGATGTGTAATGATGATATTGTCTTTTATTTGTCCCCTTCTCTGATAGGTTTGGGCTGCTATTATAAAAATATATATAAATGAGGGAGCTTGAACAACAAGTTGTTTCTTACAGTTTTCTTGGGAAGTTTCTTGGGAAGTCCAAGATCAAGATGCCAGCTAATTTGGTCATTGACCAGGGCCCTCTTTCTTGTTCTTAGACACAGACTTCTTGCTGGGTACTCACAGTGCAGACAAAGAGAAAGGAAGCAAGCTCTTCCCTTTCTCTTCTTATAGGAGCACCCGCCCCATTTATGAGGACTCCACCCTCATGACTTAATTATCTCTTAAAGACCCTACGTCCAGATATCACATTGGAGATTAGGGTTTCAACATATGAGTTTTGTAAGGACACATTAAGTTCACAGCAGCCTTTTACCCCCTTTTTGTGTGTTTTAAAAATAGAAAAAAATTACACTTTTTAATTTTACCCTTAAAATTTTAGCATGCACATCAGAATTAAAGTATAAAGCTTATAAGCTATTCTTAGAAGAAACTCAGAGCACTTTAATTCAGATCATCCCCATTCATAGTGTTATTTTGTAGGTATACATTTTTGTATCTTAACAATAACAATCGGTGACATTGTTATTATTATACCTATTTTTTAAAATTTTTAAATATTTTGTCAGTGGTGAGGATTGGATCCAGAACCTGCATGCTGAGCACCTGCTCTGCCACTGAGCCACACCTCCAGCCAGTTAGACTTATTTTAAATAATTGGTGTTTGTTTAAACTGTAAACCCAGACTCACCAGTTCCTTTATTTACTGTTCTTCCTCACATGTCATTTCTTTCTTCAGCTTTGAGTTTGTTTCTTCCTAAACAGTATCATTCAGTACTCTCTTTTTTTATTTTTTTGTTTTATCAAGGATCTGTAAATCTTTGCACCAAAATGCTCTTATTTCAACACAATTCTCAAATGATGGTTGTTTAGTTCTGTAATTATAGACTATCCCCTTCTAGTTTAATAATCCTCTCTTTAAATTAGGTCTAAGTCACTATTTAACACATTTATGGAGGTTTAGGGTTTTTTTCTTAAATTGAATGACAATATTCACTATTTCAGATACAGTTTGGTTGGTTGGTTTCATCTGCCTGGTCTTCTTTCCCTAGTCTTTTTTCCTTTTCTCATACTTTTGCTGACTCCTTTTAGAACTTCAGTAATGTAGGTATACTTATTTTTATAGGCTATGATATTTTTATATCAGAATTTCTTGAGGAGGTCTTATGGTGCTGTTTGCCAGTTAATTTCTGCCCAGGATGCACGGTTTTCTCATTTGGTTTCTAATTTTGACTCATGAACTTGTATTTGGAGGTATGTAACCAAGGAGAGTCTTGTGTGCTCCAGGATGAAGGGCTATCTCCCGAGAAGTTTTGTGTTTGCACCTGCTTTCCAGAAGTTACTGGAACATATCTGCATTTATACAGTTATTTAAATTAAAAAAACACACATTGAATCTCTAATCAGTACATTATAATTATACAAAATAGTGAGGTTTATTGTGATATATCTATACGGGCACATAACGTCAATTTCTAACATATTAGTTTAAACTTGACCCCAAGGGTAAGTGGGAAGAGACCCTGAGGTATGAATTTTAAGAGGAGATATGTTTTTCCTATTCAGAGGCCATACTGAGATCATTAAGCTTCTCCTTGTGTCTGCTCTTGTGACAGAGGAAAGTATTTTTCCTGATTTGTGTTTTGCTAAGGGAATACCATTTGGGGGTCTTATTGCTGGAGATGGCCATGAACTCCAGCTCATCTTGAGCATCTGTTGGTCTCATTTCTAATGTGGAAGCCAAGCCCCTCCATTGCCAGGACCAAGCCCTTGGCAACAGGAGTACCACCATTTCTGTCCCCTGTCCAGGTTTAATTTTCTCTTTAGCTCTTCCTCTAGAATTTTCCTTACCTTTCTATAATCTTAGCCTTGTGTTTCAAAGACTACTTGTTATATTTTAACAAGCATTCGTTAGGGTTTTGTAGGAGGAGGATTTCAAGCTACTTATTCTTCTATAGTCTGAGTTTTAATTTGTGCTAAATGAGTAGACAAATGTATAGATAAGATGGAGGAACATTCCAGAAGGCAAAGAGTAAACAAATTGCAAAAAGCAGGAAAGCACAGTGGTAGTGTGCTATAGTTTGGTACGTCCAGAGACGTGCTGTCTGGCCTGGCATCCGATATATACACTTATACAGCTGTTGAGCAGATGTGGATGATGAATCAAGACATCATGAAGTTGTAAAATACACACTGGATTTTGAAGACTTAGTCTAAAAAGAATGTAAAATATCTCAGTAATTTTTACAATTGATTATATATCAAGGTGATATTTTGGGTATGTGGGGTAAAATAAAATATATTAAAATTAACTTAAATATCTTTTTTATGTTAGAAAATTTTAAATTTTTGTTTGTGGATCATCTGTTTCTATTGCCCAGCAATGGAGTACATTACAGTTGCACAGGTCAAATACAGGTCAAATATATGAATGAAGGAAGGTAGATGGTGTCCTCAAGTTGTCTCTCTTTGTCCCCAGACTTGGCATATGATGTATTCCGCAATACCTATAGGCACTTCCCATTCATAATCTCACATCTATGGGAGTGTGATTAAGCAAAGAGAATAGAACTTACTTTGCTGCAGTGTGGCAAATTTAGATGGAAAGGGGTTCCACTAAGGGTTTTGACAGTCCTTTGAGTAGAATAGCATACATACTTACTGTAATACTATTCAGAAAATTTTGTCAGACCTTTCATGATGTAGAAAAGTTTTTGACATGATATATGACGAAAAGCACTCCAGGAAAGGAATCTTAAAAATGCAGTAAAAACGTTCTCAACTTGATGTTGGCTTTTATCTAGGATTTTAGCCCAGTCTGCTGTCCTATGTCATCCTTCATTCATTCATCACTTGGATATAAAGAATGAAAAAGAGGGAGATAGAATGAGGAAAGTGTCATTTATGTGAAGGATCTGTTTCTTCCCTGGACTTTTAAACTTGCTGGGTAACCAGGTGGAATTTGTTCTTTGGATTGAGAAATGAGTTATTTCTGGCCAAGTCAGCCAACCAGGCAAATCTTCTCTGAAGGCATCGCCCTACTCCCATCTGTATGTAGCCAGGAGCAGGACATCTCTGAGGGTGCTTTGCCTTTGTCACTCTATACCTTCCTCAATAGCTCTCTAACAAAGTCCACATATTCTTTTTCTAAATGGGAGGTGGAGGAGGGAAACAGCACATCCACTGAAAGATCTCGGGCTTCCCGGGAGCAGTTCTCTGACCAGCAAAGTAAACCCCAGTGCGAAGGGATCATAGGCCTTTCATCTAAACTGTGGACCTACTGACTGTCCCGGGGACCATTTCTGCTTATGTGAAGAAGCACCCTTATTTCTTCATATGGGCACAGTGTCTTGCACATTTACTGGGCCTGTGATCCTTGTTGCCTCTGAAGCCACGGTCCCAGCGTTCTGCTCAGAATGGAGCCTGAGCTATGGTACAAACTCTCCTGTGTTCACTGGCTGCAGGTGCCTGTGGGCAGGCAGCTCAGCTAGGATCTCATGTTTTCCCTTTTGAGTCTTGCACACCGCAAGTTTATCTCATTGAGAATTTTGAAGTGGGGCACTAGCGACAGAGGGACTTTGGCATGGGGCATTACCCATCGCTTGACATCCACATGTTGAGCTTCTACCTGTAACAGTGGGACACATCTGTTCCCCCACGGGCCTATGTTGGGGAGATGGGCATGTGGACCACATGATTAAAACATGTGGAAATGGAAAACACAACTGCTTTGAAGTGGAATTATCTCTAACTTTTATCAGATGTCCTCCTGATTCAATCCATGTGTGTCATGTTCCAGTTCACAGGCAAGAAATTGTTCGAATACCTCTATTGTGAGCCCGGAGAACAAAAGGTCCCAACAGCCGAATGCAGGGGCCTTTGGATGCACTAAGATTAAGGCCTTCAGCCTCTGTTACCTCTGACCACTCAGATTTCTGATGCCACTCAGAAGTGTTTGAGGCCGACCAACAGTGCTTTGCTGGAGCATGCAGCCCAGAGAGGACAAGGAAGTGTCATTGTTTGTGTGACACAGCCAACAAAGTAGCTTTCCTTGACCAAATTACTCAGGCTCCCCTGAGCTCTTTTTCAACGAGGCCTCGATTTTTGGATTTCCATGCCCATCTGCATAGTTGGTTTTGCCAAGGACCCTGCTCAATTGATTTAGCCAGAATCCCACCTTACGTCCTGTTCTCTGAGCAATTTCCCATCCCATTGGTCCCCTTTCTGCTCCTTGGCTATAAATTCCCACTGTTTTCAGCCCAGTTCTCTGCTGAGGTCTCTTTCCCTTTCTTGTGGTGGTGCTAAGTACAATCTGTCTTTACCACTTTACTATCAAGCTCTGGATTCCTTGGATGCAGATTCACCACAGTGTTTATTTTTGCATCCAATGTAAAAGGTCAAGTCCAGCCGGGAGCTCATCCTCAGCCTTCTTGGATCTTACTCAGTAATGTAACCAAATAAGCTTCTATTCCAAACACACTTGCCCCAGCTTTAGTCTGAATCTGTCAGACTGAGCTGAGGAGGTAGGACTGTTTAGAAGGATGGGGGTAAAAATGCCTATCACTGTAAGTCCCCTGGGCAATAGGAAGAGACCTTACAAATAGGTCAAACAAAGGAATGGTATTTTCTAAAGCCAAACCACTTTGGAAGGTACCTCTGGGAGAATTTGAAAAATTCCTTGAGCAGACCCAGCTCCATGGATACAGCTACTAGCAGAGATTCATCTGGATTCTAGTGTCCATTTGCCCCTGTAGCCTAGTTTCCTTACAAAAGTTAATAGCACCTGTACCTTTCTTAGGGGGAATGGGATCACATCTGCATGTAAATTACCCACATGTACCTCTCACTTTATAGGGAGGGGCTAAAGGGAAGAAGAGGAAAATATCTTTAAATATTTCCAGTAACCAGAAATTTCATGAAAGTATACTAGATAATGGTATACCAGGCAAAACCATCTCTGAAGGCATCGCCCTACTCCCATCTGTATGTAGCCAGGAGCAGGACATCTCTAAGCCAAACACAATTAGAAATACTTACAAAATGCATGTATGAGAGATCTGAAGGAGGTTTTCTTGTTTTTTTTTTTTTGTTTTTTTGTTTGTTTGTTTGTTTTGTCATTGGCCAATAAAGCCTAATAAAATGAAAACAAACCTACAAACCAAAAAAATCTCCAGTGGCCAAGGAACTGAGAAAAGGGTGCTCTGTAGATTTAACTGAGTAATTGGGATGCCGGAGAAACACCAACTACCAAAGAATTAAGGAGGGTGATGCCAGGCAGGTTGTAGAGTGTACAAACTAGCAGTTTCTATTGTACTTCATGGGAGACTCAGGAGTTTGCCAGGCTAATTTTGACTTTCAAGCTGCATCTAGAGTCTAGCCATAAAATGCTATTGTGCTCTGTTTTCAAGCTGTCTTCTCTGCAAGTTTGAGAGGGTTTATCAGAGGACCAAAGAAATCACCTTACTGCTGGAACTGTCTACAATTAAATACCTGTTGTTCAGAAAACCACTCGAATTGATTAGCTTTAAAGACACATGAAACAGACATTTCCTCTCAGCAGACTTGGAAATGGGGAAAGGTTTTCGTATGCATTTCCAGACGGTAGATATTTAAATCTCAGTTTAGTTCTCAAACATATGCTGGGGGGTTGGCAGTGGAGGACAGGGAGTGTGATGGTATGATAATGAAAATTTAGCACATATTTCTAATCCTTTAGACAGCTCAATTAAGCAGTCACTTTAACACTTTGAGAAACACTGATCCAAGCTAAGATACATTGCATTTAATAAATGGGCAAGTTCATGAAA
Source organism: Marmota marmota marmota (assembly GCF_001458135.2). Taxonomy (NCBI): domain Eukaryota; kingdom Metazoa; phylum Chordata; class Mammalia; order Rodentia; family Sciuridae; genus Marmota; species Marmota marmota. The sequence continues at coordinate 478,114 of NW_026000057.1, read as the reverse complement.
GCCAGGAAAGGGTGGCTGGATGCTGCTCCAGATGCAAAACCATGCTCTCATGACAGAAGTGACCACTGTCCCAGCACAGTGACTACTGCCATGGGCAAAAAGAAAATCACTAAGAGGTCAAAGGTCAAATCTTTTGGGAAAGCTCATAACACAATCACCTGTGCCCACAAGGTTCTCTAGGGATATGTCCTTGGACAAAACTGTTGTCCATAAGAATGTCTTCAGAGACCCTGCTCTAGTAAACTCATGGTCAAGGTCATGTTCAAGGAGAGTTGTAAAGCAGGCAAGAACAAGTGGTTCTTCTGAAGCTTCAGTCTTAGATGTTTTAGTTTCAGTCATTTAAAAAAATCTCTGACCCAGGAGTGGGTCACTATATTTTGCTCTGGGATTTTTTTTTAAACCATAAAATTTTTATTAAAATAAATATTTGATTGTGGAATTGTTTATATTCTCCATCTAATAAAAACTAAATATAGACTTTAACTCTGAGAGACTACCAAGAAGCACGACAGTATTACTCTAAAAAATATCTTTTTTTTTTCATACCTATATAAAATAGTTTCAGATCAATTCCATAGAATTAGAAAGGTTTCAACCACACATATCTGAAATTGTTTTCTTGGTGAGCATAAGGCATTTGACATTTGATGTGGATCTTTTCATTCCAGATCTCGATTTTAATTACATTCTGAGATTCAAGAATGTTTGTCTTTTTGTAAACAAGATTACAATGCTAATGTGGTTTTATGGAGAAAATAATTACATTTCAGGAAATCCTGAACTTGTTTTATTCATTGCAGTGCACTTGGAAAGTTCTTGGGGTAAAGTTCATTTTTATACATTTCATTGCTATAATGTTGCCTTCAAAGACTTTTTCTGTAACTCCATAGATAATTAGGAGGCCAACCCAGCTGTGCTGTGTAACTGGGACAACTCCCAGGAAAAGAGCCAGGCTGAGGTTTTTGTGAATTTATTACCCTTTCCTCTTTACTTCCTCAGATCAAAAAGTTAGAGGTCAATTTTCAGTCCATTCCCCTCCCCCCTTTTTGAAATTATATAAAAATATACCTGCAGAAATCTGGGAAAGTGACTGGTGACATTTTTTCCCCAAATCCTTTTGTGACCACACTTTTGAGCAGAGGGCTCATTCTGAGCCCACTTGTCTCTGCTGCCTGTGTCTGGAAGCCACCTGTTGGAATCAATCAGAGAAGGTGACAGGGGAGGGCCTGCAGGCAGAAGGCTTGGGGTAGCAAGACCTCAGAGCAAGGCAGGTAGGGCTGGGTGTCACCTACACTTCATGATACAGAGAATGTGCAGGGGCTGGAGGGAGGCGAAGGCACAGCTTAGAGGGCTCCAAGTGCCTCGCTAGGCACTCAAGCTCCGTTCAGCAGGCATCAGAAACACTGAGGGCTCGAAAAGCAGGGAGGGTAGTCTCTTTAGACCCTGCATGATGCAGTCAGAGGGTAAAATGAGAGGGGTTCTATCCAAGTAGGAGCATCTTGCATATCCAGGCACAAGAGGAAGGATCCTTTCCAAGCCACACGGTTGGCAGTGGACATGGGAAGAAAAGGTTTGGATTCAAGATTCAGAAGGTAGAACATGTTAGGCAACTTAGACCAGTCACATGCTTGGAGGACTTAAGTCCTTGCTCTCCATCTCTGTGCTGTGTGGCTTTGGATGCTCTCTTCCTATATTTGATCTGGCTTTCTATAAATAGTCAGGAAGCTGTAATACCCATGTCAAATGAGATAGCCCATGCATATTGCTCAGTGACAAAAGGCAGTCTGAAAAGGCTACATAGTGTATGATTCCAATTATGTGACCATTCTGAAAAAGGCAAACTCTGGAGAAAGTGAGAAGATGAGAGGTTTCTCAGGATTTAGGGGGAGGAAGGGATGAGGAGGCAGAGCACAGAGGATTTTTAGGGCAGTGACACTGTTCTGTGTAATACTGCAACAGTGGCCACATGTCATTATGCATGTGTCAAACGCTGTGAAATATACAACACCAAGAGTGAATCGAAACGTGAATGACAGATTCACCGACAGTGATGTGCCAGTGCAGGTTCACTGACTAGCACATATACCACATTGACATGGGATGTGGCAAGGTTTGTGTGTTTGGTGGGGGGAGGAGGGGGTTGCAGAGGGGAGAGTACCTAGGGCTCTCTGTTAGTGTTCAAGGAGGGTGAAGTGAAGAATTCAGGGAGTTTCTCTCTTGGCTGAGGATCAGAGAGAGGTTAACTAGCAAAAAGGAAAACTTCATCAGAGGCTGGAGTGAAGATATAAAACAAAATTGTTATGTAAGCATAAGGAGAGCAGAGAGAAGCCTCTCTTGAGAATGCAGTTTGTGTTAACTCAAGAGACTTTGAATATGAGCTCCATGACCTTAGACAAGTTACTTAATCTATAAGGACCTCAGTTTCCTTGTTTGGATATGAAACACCTTTTTCTAAAAATCTGTTTTATTAAGAGGGTATTCAGACATACAATAGAGGAAGAATAATAATACCCCATATTCCCATCATGCTCCATCAACAAATATCAAAATAGTACAAATCCTGTCATCTATGTGCCACATACTTTTGTGATATAGAAAAGCAATGAAATTTCTTATTATCCATTCCAGTCATCATGTAATCTCACATGTAAATATTTTGATATTGATCTCTGGAAAAAATGGGTAGTTTTTAAACCATATAACCACCATGACTTTATCATAGGTACTAAAACTTAGCATCCTCTGACAAGTAGTATCCTCTGAGTGATTCATACTCATTTGTCCATTTTCCCAGCGGAGTTTGATAGGTGGATTGTTTTCCCTTGGGATTCAGAGAGGGCCTGTGTTTGCACTTGGCTTCCTAGGTCTCTTAGGAAGACTCCATGAGGTAAGGAATATGAGTGTACCTTGCCCAGGTTCTGGCACATCACAGCGACTCCAGAGGACTTCCCTTTCTTACCCTTCCCCCTCTGGGTGGTGTGTTGGCCACACAAGGTGGGGTAGAGCATCTGAGGTCTGCTGGTGCATGGCTCCTTGATCTTGCCCTTGGTGGGTAGAGTTGACTGGATGCAGGGGTCTGCTGGCCAGCTTTGATGGAACACAAAGCCTCCCATATTCAGAGCTGTGGCTGATGCCAAGACACTAGGTAATAATTGTCCTGTGGAGCTGGGTGACAGGCACCTTTAATGGCATTAACTCACTTGTTCCTCACAATAACCCTAGGAGTATGTCGTTCCACTCCCCTTATTTCAGAGATAAGGAAACCAAAGTACAGATAAATTAAGGAACTTCCCCGAAGTTATACAGCTTGTGGGGATGTTGGAGCTGGGTCTCAAAGCAAAACAAAACAAAGAGTCATCAGAGGCCATTTATATGCCTGAGCACTGCTCTATACTGTCTACTCTAAATCAAATTAAAAATGTAACTCAGAACACAAATAAAAGGGCCCTACAGGGCCTAGAGGCAAGGGAGGTCAAATGGCCTGAATTGTCAAAGGAGGGGGTTTGACCAAGTCACTCAAGAAAACAGGAGCTGCCAAAGCAGGTTCTCCAAGAGTTATGAAGATGAATTTTCCAGAACTGGGAGAGGAAAAGTGGGAGCAAGATGCCTGCTTGGGGTGGATGGCAGTTCTGGGACCTGCAACAGTGTTGCAAGGGACATACTAAGAGCTGGAATATGGTGGGGACAGACAGCCAGGTGGACAGAGCTGGACTGAGAGGACAGCAGGTAAGAAGGGGCTGCAAAGGACCACAGGAAGGAGCAAGAGCAGGCAAGGTGCAGACTCCCCTCTCCCCACCCTTACTCCTAAGAACATCGGCATCAGGTTTTGACTGAGAGACAAGCGTTCTACTTCTGGAATTATCATTTTAAAACAAATATGCAGGGGTTTATGTTTTTTTCTTGTTTGTCCCTGGGAGTTGGTTGGTTGGCTCAGCTCACCAAAGCATTTGTGCTATCAAAACCTCTTGTTTCCGAAAGCCTCACTTCCTTCGGGAGAAACTCAGTGATTCTCTCAAGTCAAGTGTGACACCTGGATTCTGAATTCATTGGCATGTCTGTGTCCTCTGTGTTGCTAATCAACAACTCCAGGATTCACCACGGTTGTTCAGAGTAGCTCAGAGTCTGAAGCTTTCACTATGAATTAAGAAGATTCCAGCTGGCGGAGGTGGTACACGCCTATAATCCCAACGGCTTGGGAGGCTGAGATAGAGTTCAAAGCCAGCCTCAGCAATGGTGAGGCACTAAGCAACTCAGTGAGACCGTGTCTCTAAATAAAATACAAAATTGGACTGGGGACGTGACTCAGTGGTCAGGTACCCCTGAGTTCAATCCCTGGTACCAAAAAAAAAAAAATGATTCCAGATCTCGGATTTCATCATGACATCTTTCATACGTTGTTAGAAACCTTTGTTCTTGTAAATATAACCTTAATGTGCTCCTAATGACCAGGACTTTTATTATTTTTAAAATTTTTCTTGGAGCTTCTATAATAGTGCTTATTCATGAGGAATTCCTCAGTTAGAAGATGCAGTGAGTTATTTGTGAACATAAACACTAGCAGTTTACATGTCCCCACACGGCCGGCTTTAAACATCACTGGTATGCCTGTGACAATCAGCTTTGAGAGGTTTTCCTTTCTTTAATAAAGAAGCAATAACATCTTTAGCCTATAAAAAGAAAAAAACAATTAACAGTATTTTTGTAAATGTGTGTATATGGAGTCTCTGATTTTCAGGTGAGTCTATATTTCACCAAGTTGATGTATACCCCCCCACACACACATGCACACACACGCACACACAACACACATGAACATACAAACTCAAAATACCTTAATAGTGCAAAGTGGGATTTGCCGATCTGTTTATCTCCTCTTAACCAGCTGTTACATTTAGGGTCAGGGAAACTGAGTTCTTGCAACTTCACAGCCAACTCCGTCTGACTGTGGCCCAGCAAGGTCAGTCGCCTCCCACTGCACCTGCCCAGGACCTGGAATCCGCCTTGGCTTGCAGGCTACCTGCGGCACCTCTCCAAGACAGCAGCTGCCTGAGGAGCTGTCAGAAGCTCTTTGTAGGGCCCATGTTATGATTTGAATTGTGGCTCTCTGAAAGAAAAGATTCTTTATTTCACAATAACTTCGATATGATTGGCTGCGATTAGTGAAAAAGTGATTTCTAAAGGGTGGCTGTATTCAAAAAAAGAAGTAGGAGGAACCAGAACGCAGCTAAAGCCTCAGCTCAGTGTAATATCAAAAGGCTTCTTTGTTCTTCAGGTACATCCCTTGATAAGCTTCCAAAATTCCTTTCACTCTTAAGGAGATTTTTGCACACATGAATCTGAATCTTGTTCTAATATGTCCTAATACAGAATTTTGTAATCATTGAGTGAATGAAAGTCACCTGTAGTCTCATTTATGATGGCTGGTCTGCTTCTTGTGACTTAGAAATTTGCGTTGAATGCAGTGGGGAATGAATTGGGAAAGGAAAGGTAAGGAATGTTTATTAAATATCTTGGCACTGTTCCAGTTCTTTTTACATAATGATTCCATTTCATCTTTACAGCCATATGGACAATGTGCTGTTACCCAAGTCCATGTCACATGTGATAAAAACGACAGAGCTAAAATGAGAATCAAATCTTCTTGATTTCAATGTCTATTTTTAGTTACACTGGAGACTTGTCCAGATAGGAGGTACATCTGAGAGAGGATATAATAGAATTTGGTCTTCCCAAGATAAGTAAATAGCACTGCTGTTCTGACAGCTGTGTTTTCATGGTAAGGGGGGACCACCAAGAGGCAGGGTCTGGAATGGGCAGACCTTTCAGTCCATCGCCAGGGAAGAAAGTTTCTGATGAACTTCATCAATGGCTACCCACACAATGGACCATGGTGGCATGGTTTTTAATAAAAATCCACATCGTTTTCTCCTTTTCTTTTGAATTTGTCAGGATGAGATAGAAATGACATCAAGTTCATGACTTTCAGAATTATGGTAGGAAGAAAAAGTACAATTGCTTGCTTTCCAGCAACTATTTATATTTCAGTATTACAACAAATTCTTTGAAGTTTAAGGCTTTTGTTGGGGAGAAGAGAATAATTCCAGAATTTTGTTTAATGTTATAATAACAGTGATTAGGGATGCCAGTGCTCGTATAAACAATGTTTTTTAAGTGTGCTGAGATAAAAAATATTGCATTGTTAGGCATATTGTAATAGATGTCTTTTATGTAATCAGTGCTACTCTTTAGAGAACCTCGCTTTGGTCTTCCTCAAGCCACACCCCTCCACTGAAGGCAAGGGAGGGGCCCACACAGAGCCCACTCACTTTCTTCCCATCAGGCCCATGCTCTAGTGCTCAGGATCCCATAATCAGCCATGCCAGGCTTAGGCAGCCCTCTTCCCTGGGGCCATCTTCTGGAGGGTACCATGCTGTCTCTGTGTACTCCTCTAGGCCCAAAGGGCAGCTCTGCATGGCAGGAGCAGGAGCTTCTGGTAACCTTCAGTGCTACCAGGAGCGGGTCATCCCTGCATGCTCATGAGGCCCCTCCAAAGATCTGGGGTGAAAGAGAAGGGAAGCCCCGTGACACCACAGTCTGAAACTCCAGGAAGGCTGAGAGTTCTAAATGGGAGCCTGTCTTCTAAATCTTTTTGAGGGTAGGAGGATAGAACTTACTTTGTTACCTTAATGTATAATCTGTAAATATTCACACATGTGAATGGAGTCCCCAGTCTCGCTTGCAGACCTGAAAATGTGTGACCTGAGCCATGTAAGACTCAATGCAAGATAAATGCAAACCTTTGGCACAAGTTGGTCTTTAGATTCAACCTAAGTAGACCAAAACCCTGCTATTAATAGCACAAGGCTTGCTAACCACAAACTCAACCTGTAAAATGCCAGTTCCCCTGTGTTAAAAATGTAAATGTCTTTCTATCCCCTGAGGCAGTTACTACTTTAAAAATGATGTTTGGAAAACCTCTGGCAGCTTCACATTTTCATAATAAAAGCAGATTATACCTCATTCATTCCCTGCAGTCAGACCAAATATTTTCATGCCAGTCTTTAAGCCACTTTTTGAATCTTAGCCTAATGGCTCATGGCCTTGCTGTTGGAGCACTACAAAACTGTCAACAACCAGGGCGTGGTGGCAAGATCCTGTGGTCCCAGTCACTTGGGAGACGGAGGCAGGAGGATCGCTTGAGACCAGGAGTTCTAGGACAGCGTGAGCAATGTAGTGAGTCTCTGTCTCAAGAAAGAGAAGGTGAGAGGTAGGAGGGGAAAGAAAGAGAAATGAAAAGAAACTCTCCACAGTAGTCCCATAGTCCCCTTGTCAGTGAGGATATGTTCCTTTGAGACCTGGGTAGATGCCTGGAACATGGTCAGTATTGAATACCACATATGTTGTGTTTTCACCTACACATACATACTTATGAAAAGTTGAATTTATAAAATAGGTGCACTATGAGATTTATCAGTAATAATCAATAAAATGATTATAATGATATCTAATAGTAAATGTGAGATTTGTGAATTGCTTATTTCTTAAATTATCCATTTAATATTGTTGAACCTCAGTTGACTGCAGTGAGTTGAAATGGCAGAAAACAATAAGCATGGATAAGGGGTATTCTACTGTGTTGAATTGAAGCATTTCAGAGCGGTTCAGAGGACAACCTTCTGGAACATAAACACATCAAGTGACACAAATCAGAGGCCCCTATGATATCCCTCCCTGCTTCTGTTCAGTACAAGGTCACCAATATCCATGGACCCTGGAAGGGCTGAGCACCACTCAAAGGTGTAGAGGGGCAGGGATGCCCACCTGTGAACGCTTGCAATCTGGAATGGGGTGGACGGACCCCAACAACATAGCCATGATCCAATCAGATACCGTGGGTATGAGTTGGGGATAGGGAGAGAGGGAGAGGCAACAGGTGTCTGTCAGGAGTAATATTTCCTTCTCCTTCATCTGGAGAAAAAATTAATGGAAGGTATGAACTGGTAAAACTTTGAAAGACAAATAAGATTATCATGGGTAGAAAAATCATAACTAATATTGTGTGAGTCCATTCTAATTGCCTCTCACTGTTGTGTGGACTGTCTCATTGAGCTTCCCAGCACAGCACCCCCATGGGTAGATAAGTATCATCCACCCCCTCTCCCAGGGTACCTATGAACAGGATAAGCCATAGGAGGCCTGCTAACTAATTTGTCCACCTGAAACACGGGGAGGGTTGCACAATTCACTCAGAGTCACGCAAATAAGAGGGTGGAGCTGGGGTGAACACAGGAGTCTTGACTCCAGAGCTGTGCTTTAAATCACAACACTCCAGAAGGAAAGGTATTCCTCACAGAGGAGGAGGGGTATGCTGGACATGGAAGAGCGTGAAAGATCCTAGTGAAGTCACTTAGGTTTAACTGTGGTAGTAGGTATTAGGTAACATTTCCCCCAAGTGAGTAGATACACAGTATCACACCAGTCACAGGAGAGACACATCCTAGACAACCTGCTTAGTATCAGTCTTATTTTATAAATTCCAGCCATTCTTGGTGGATATGGTGTGGTAACTTAGGTAATTTTAATTTCTCTCTTAATTAATTATGGCAGTTCTCTCAAATTGATACCTAGATATAAAATCCCAATTAAAACCCAAGCAGTTCACACATATTTACATAGTGCAATGGTCTGGATCTGAAATGTTTCCCGGAAAACTCATGTGTTGAAGGCTTGGTTTGCCATGCAGCAATGTTTGGAGATGGTGTTTTAGGAAATGATTGGATCTTTTTTTTTTCTTCTTCTTCTTCTTTTTTTTTTATAGTACCAGAGATTGAACTCAGGGGCACACAACAACTGAGTCATATCTCCAGCCCTTCTTTGTATTTTATTTAGAGACAGGATTTCCCTGAGTTGCTTAGTGCCTTGCCATTACTGAGGCTGGCTTTGAACTCATGATCCTTCTGCCTCAGCCTCCTGAGCTGCTGAGATTACAGGCATGCACTCCCACACTGGCAAATGATTGGATCTTGAGGACTATGACCTCATCAGTGGATCAACACACCGATGCATCGATAGTTTGATGGGATTATTGGAGGGTGGTGGGGATCTATAAGAGGCAGGCCTAGTTGGAGGAAGTAGATCAGGAGGAGCATGCTCTAGAAGGGTATATCTTGTCACAATTTTTATTCACAGTTTTTATTGCGTAGGGTTTTCACTTAGAACCTTCATTTGAACAAATGAAAACGTGTTCGTGCTCACAAATATATGGAGACCTCTTCATGAACAGACCTGAATTGCAGACCTGAATGGAGATGATGATACTGTCTCTTGATGGGATCAGTAAGATGCAAACATGGGAAGGTTGGGAAGTGTGAAATGGGCATATTGTAATGAATGGCAATTCTCAGTACTGTTACACACAACTCACACCCCTAGTTCTGTAGCTGACACACCAAGAACCGGAACATCAAACATTCTAAGTACCAAGATAGGGTCATTTTAGTCCACCTCTACAAAGACTTGTAAGAGAGAAAAGATTCGTGACTGATTCGTATGCAAGTATGCAAATTATGTGACCTACGTCTGTAACATTAGCAGCTGTCAGTCATTTACCCATCTACCTTTTCAAACTTAAGCAGCTTCCCAAGTTCTTAGGACTTTGTGTCTTAAAAAAAAAAAAAAAAAATGGAACACATAGTACTAGGAAGCCACTTTTCCCTTTAAGTTCAAGAAATCCCTAATTTTATAACTTAATCTCTTGGAGGCAAACTGGTATATTGGAAAGATGGGATTTAGAGTTAGCCATGAGTTGAATACCGACTCTTCTAAAACCTCCAGTTGTAACCTTCTGGCAGCTTAATGAGAAAGGTCTTCTCACATTCCCAGCTGAGTCTCTCCTTGTATTATGTTTTCTAAGTCCTAGAAAGAAAGAGAGGTATATGAATAAAGTTATCTTTGCAGCTCAATTAAAACTCGTGTGGAACACTTACTCCGTGGAAAGATAGGGAAGAGTGAGGTGGGGGGTTGCAGTGAGGAGCAACTCATTTGCTGATCCTATTATACCTACAAATGGGAACCACACCAATTTCTGGATCTGTCTTTGGTCAAATAAAATCTTTGGTCTTTATTTTGGTGAAATACTTGGAAAATCATTTCAATATCTCATTTTGGTTTTGAAAGTAACAAATTTAAATACATGAGGAACAAATCAGACTGCCTCTCAAGTGCCCAAGATGATTGGGACCGCTAAGGTTGTCAAAAATCAGCCCAAACATGAAACAATCTGATTATGGACCCAGCAAAAAATTTAAAGGTTACCACTCACCTTATGTTAGAAAAAAGGTAAGTTTCAGAGATGTTTAATAACTAGGCTAAAGATACACACCCACCTGTTATTACAGAACCAAAACATGACTCCAGGTCTCCAAAACCCCAACAAGACCTTTTACTTTCCAAGGGGGAAGATTTTAACAGATTCTTTACAGAAGATTGTCTCCAGAAAAACTTGAATGTTCAATAAATTGCTTTTATACTGAAATAAGGATAAGAGCAAAGTGATTTCCATCTCTTTCTGTATTTCAGATGTGAGAATATGAATCATGGGAGCTAGACTACAAAAAGAAGGGATGAGGATTTATTAGTACCTCAATGCCTTTCTAACCTTTGGAATTCAATGTTTTATGTGGAAAGCCAAAAGATAATAACATGAAAAACAAGCAAAGACTAGAAACTTTGAAATGTCTATTAGGAGTCAGAACTGTTTTTCTCCATTAGAGAATAACTTTCTCAGACATCTAAAGTTTTCTTACAAATATCTATGTCGGACCAATAAATACTGTAATACTATATTTACCAACACATTGCATTATGTTATATGCAATGTTTAAATATTGGAAAATACAGTGTAAACTCAAGTTATAAACATTTTGATTGAAAGAAAAGAAATATCTTAAATTTGATTTGTTTGGCATGTTTTTTTATTGGTTGTTCAAAACATTACAAAATTCTTGACATACCATATTTCAGACATTCGATTCAAGTGGGTTATGAACTCCCATTTTTACCCCAAATACAGATTGCAGAATCATATCGATTACACATCCACATTTTTACATAATGCCATATTAGTAACTGTTTGGCATGTTTTAAACTCTTAAGTACAATTTAGAAACTTAAATATATAGATTTAGGAGAACTGAAATTTGGAAAGAGGGATCTATTGAACTCCCCAGATCTTCTTAATATTTAGGGAAAATGTGTTATTTTAATAATCTGTTGGGTGTGGATGATCATGACAGCTGGGAATCCAGAGCCCCTTCTTTATCAGGGCACCTCCTTGTCCCTGTAAAAAAGATACAGATATGGACAGAGCCACATGCTCAGATTTCCAAATGTCAAATAAAACAAGCATCTATTACTTAATCAGCCATTCCAATGTCATCCTGTATCACTGAGAGTATCAAATTAAAAGGGAATGTGCGTTTGCTGGGGTTTCACCTGTATTCCCTTCCATTGCTCCTTGTCACTAGATGTTTCTTTCCCAGAGAATGTGTGGGTCAATTTTTACCCTGTTACACATAAGGGAGGGTTGATTAGTTTATAGAAGTCTACATAATGGACAGCAGAACTGCTCAATCTGAGACAGAGGAAAAAACAAACAAAAAGTGGATACGTGTGTGTGTCTGTGTGTGTGTGTGTGTGTAATTTACTTCTTAATTTTTATTCTAGTCTTTAAAGACATAAATTAAAATTATAACAAATTCCAAGAGTAAAGTGTTATTATAAAAAAATTAGTTCTGGCCACTCAAAAAATTTGAGCTCTAATTAAAGTAAGATGTGTTCCCTGTCATGGTACATGGTGAATTCAATATTTAAGATGTGTTGACTCACACCTATTTTGGTGTGGTCCCATTTCTCATAGATTTTGTCTGCAGTTCAGGAAAAATGTTCCAAGTCTTTGCACAGTACTTAGATTCTTAAACCATCTTTAGAAAGTCTACTTATTCTAGAAATTTAGCACCTGAGAAAGTATTTCCTCTCTCAGCAGGCCTAATTGCAGCATCAGTCATTTCTGGTTTTTCTCCAGTCTCTTGGCGTCTTTCCTGACTCTTCTACAGACTCCTTGTCCTCTACTTAGTGCTACATGTGGAATTCCTCAGCACTTGGTCTGAAGCCACTTTCTCTTTATGCTGCCTGCCTGTTTCTTCTCATCTGTAGCCATGCGTCAGGAAGTACCATACACGTTATGACAGCATTCAAATGTACTTCCCCCCTCTCAAACTTCTCCCGAGGCCCATCCATTCTACTTGGATTTCTCAACCTCACCATAGACATAGCACATCTCTAACCTTCACCTCTGAATTTAGATTTCATCCATGTCCTCCAACTCAAAGAATGGCTCCACCATCTTTCCAGGTCAGAAATGGTGGAGCATTCTCAACACCTACCCCTTCCTCCTCCATCCCTTAGGTCCCAATTATTGACCACTGTTTTTGCCTCCTAATCTACCCACTTTTGCCCAATACTCTCCCAACAAATTATGTTCTTTCTTGGTACAGATCTTTTGATCATTCTCTTTGTTAAAACAAAAATTTCTCACTTGAAATTTCTTTTTTGTAAATGTCTGTTGTAGTCATTGACTTATCAGTCCATTCAGGCCTGGATGGAGACAAGTAGAGAGTAGGAATTTGAAACTCTACTATCAGCTATCAGGTTGAAAGCAATTTCTTGTGGCAATGAGAATTAATGGATGTATTACAAAGGCAATAACTTCTGAAGTCCACCTGTCTTAAAGAGAACTCAGAAAAATAATCTAACAGGGGCAATTTTATAGTTACAAAATACAGGAAAGGTCATGATCATGTATAGAATTGATGCCCCAAGCACCATTGATCAGAACCCTGTCTCTACTCACTCAGGTGTCCTCTGTCCTAATAGTGTTCTCACCAGTGACTCCATTTTTAGAACATTTTCAGACACAATTCTATCAGTGACATCTGAATAAGATAATGTAGAGAAAATATTGACTTGACTTTCAAGTTCAAGGGGTTATAATTGTCTGCCCCCTCATTTTCCTTGTACTTTCCACCCCCTCCTCTGCTGAGAAATCTCCTACCCATTCTCCAGAACTCAGCTTTGGTGTCAATTCCCCTGGAAAGTCTTTCCTGACCCCTGGCCCTACAGCAGCCTCCAATTTTGAAAATTCCTGGGGAATTTCAATTCTTTCCTTTTTATTAATTACCTCAGTTAATAACCCCACATTTTTTGGTGGAGAATTTTTTGAATTAGTCTCTGTCTCTCCCCCAGACTTTAAGCCCCATGAAAGCAGGATCCATGCCTTTTTTAAATTTGTTTGTTCATCCTGGTAGCCCCCAAATCCAACTTGGCACATGGTAAATGCTCAGTACTTCTTGTTTGGTGCATGAACTGCACCTGCATAGAGCCGCTGCGGCAGGTACGATGAGAAGCTGAATTTAGAATTCTGATTGGCTTCCCAGCCCGACTCCCGCCACTCAGGAGAAAAGCTCTCGAGTCCTGTCTTGATGCCAGGGTCTTCCTCTACCTCCAGGCCATTCTGAAATCTGAGCAGCTGATAGTATCCCAATGCCAAGAGCCTGTCCCTAGAAAGATGGGGGTGAGGAAGAACTCGAAAGGGGGAACAGGATGGAGACAGTGCTGGACCAAAGTGGGGATAGACCCCTTAGCTCCACCCCTGCCGTCCTCCTCAGGCTTCTCCTCTCTGTGGTCCAGGGCACAGTTCCATCTTACATCCATCTCTGCCTAGCAGATGGGCACAGGAGTCTGTGGCCTTCCTCCCTCTCCCTTAGACTTCCAGGGTTATGAGAAGAACTGACAGGGTGTGTGTCAGTGTTAGCGGGTGGAATGGGAAACATGTTACCAAGGTAGAAAAGGGCAGTGGGAAAAGTGGGAGAACGAGAGAATAGAATCCATTCACCTTCTTTCTCTCACTTTCTCTCCTCTGAGCCATGCACTCACTCCAAGGACTTTAGCAGACGGTTTGTCCTGGTGGTTTCCAAAGGTTGTAGTTCAGTGTATGTGGCCTGAAGGGACTCTGCTAGGTCCCTCTTCTGCGTCTCCTCAGGAAGGTGCAGTGTGCTTTCCTGGGGTAGAAATGGAGCCTGAAGCCTAGAACCTGTTGTAGGATGACTGTGCATGAGGTGTTTACTCCCTGCAGATGGTAAACCTGCCTCTGTTCATTCTTTCAGCAGGTAGGTATCTTTTAAGCAAGCGTCTACTGTGTGTCAAATAATGCTGCAGATGCTGTACAGCAAATACTAGAGTAGTTTTTTTCCTCTTTTGGAGTGTAGAGAGAGTTCCTTGAATACCTTAAATGCAAGAGAACACCTAGAGGACACCTTTGAGATCACTGAACCTGAATTTACTGTTGAAAAAAAGTAGCTCTGGATAGAAGGTGAGGTGCTGGGGCGGCACCCCTGGAGCTAGAACAAGGCGCGGTCTCTTGCTCAGCCTTGCCTCTGAGTTGGTCCCCACTGGTCCACATCTGGCTTGCTGATAAGCTACAGGTCCCGTTCAAATCATGGTCTTCTTCCATGGTGCACACAGCAGCCCTGAGTAAGAGGTTTAGCAGTTTGTCAGTGGGATTAAACCAAACAGTATTTTTCCAGTGCAAGCCCGGGAAGGAAATGCTTTCTTTGACCCTAGCAGCATATTGAGTAACTCACAGGGGGAGCGTTTTCATAAGACAGAAATAGTGAGTGTTTATGTAACCACATCACTTTGACCCGAGCTCTTAATCATTCCTTGTGGCATAGCTTAAGATACTGAGGAGAGGAAGGAGCTGGGGGAGGCAGTGGATTAAGGGCTGACGTCATAGCTCTGTTCTTAGAATGAGAGACTGTTGATAGAGCTGTGATAGGAGTCAAATAACATGTCCCGGTGTGGGCTTAATCAAGTACAATCAAGATTGTGCTACATGCGACTGGTTCAAAGAAAACCCCAGTTTAAAAACATTTTTGTTACTCAGAATTACAGCTCTTTAATGCAGATTATATAATAATCTGTAATGAAATTGTTTGCTTTCTCTAATCAGAACTGAGATGCTGTGTTTCCCCAACCTAACACGGGAACTCATACCATGAGAGAATTTCAGGTCCAATTTCAGGGAACAATATAAGAGTTGGAGATAGATGCACTGTAGATATATATACATACACATCAATCATATCAAACACTTTGTTTCACATGTTATTCACTAGTGTGAACATAAAAGTTTGAAAGTAAGAATTTTTGTTTTGAAGAAAATCAATATCTATTTATTTGCAGAGAAAGATTCAAATATAATTGTACTATTTAATCAAGCAACTATTTTTTAAACATATTTTGTTGTAGATGGATACAATATCTTTATTTATTCATTTTTTTAAATGTGGTGCTGAGGATCAAACCCGATGCCTTGAACATGTGAGGCAAATAATCTACCACTGAGCCATAGCCCCAGCCCTCATTCAACCATTTTTTAAATTACTGACATTTTTCTCTCAAAGATGTCTGATTGTTTCTTTCCATTTTGTGGATTTATTTATTTTTTATTTGTTCTTTTTAGATATACATGACAGGAGAGTGTATTTTGAAATATTATACATACATGGAGTATAACTTCCCATTCTTGTGGTTGTATATTTTGTGGATTTAAATGCCACAGAAAAACTTTAAAATATTGCTTTTGGAAAATATATTTGATAATATTGAAAATATTAATGGGAGAAGGAGGGAAAATGAGAAGAAATATGGAATGCATTTAGCAAAATCGTGTTATAATCATATGAAAAGGTACAAAAGGGAATTTCAAAAAATATATAAATTTTACCTTGAAATATGAAAATATGTATGAATAAGGTTTTTTTTCTACAAAAAAGGAAAAATATTAGTGGGACTTTGAAAACTTTATTTTAGATAATTTTCATGATAGTAAAGATTCCATGATTATCATAGCTGTTGCCTTTAGGTTGCCTTTAATAGCCTGCAAGTTATTGGAAAATACTACTTTCTACTTCTATGCTTCATCAACTAGCAAATAATAATTTATGATGATATCCCACTGTTCAGTTTCCAAAATATCATATAAAAGAGTCCAGTGCAAATAAGGACATTGAGATAAAACTTTCTTTTACCTAGAAATAAAATAGATGAATACACATTTAGAAGCAGGTTGACTTCAAGTCAATAGCAAAATCCTGGGATAGACCTATTAGAAAGATATATAGGTGGTTTTATTTAGTTGTGAATGAATTAGGGGGGACAAGAAGCACAGAGACTGAGATGAATATTCTCAGAAGATGTTATGAGCACATCCTAACAGAATCTCTTCTGTTACATAGTCATTCGCAAGAAATTAAAAGTATTAAAGTGAGAGAATTTAAAAAATTAAGTATATAATATTTTATTGCAAACCCCTTCAAATATTAAATTGAAAAGGGAAGCAACAGCCATTCCACATACTGCTGCTTTGTTAGGATAAGGTGTCAGGTGTCAATAGCCCAAGTAAACCTAGTCTTTCTTTTAGGTGTTGGATCAGCTTATCAGAACAGTCCCATCCAGATGCCCCATCCTGGATCATTACAAAGAATGATTCCAGTGCAATGTGTGTTGTAGCTGTTGACCACCCCTCTTCCTTTTACTGGCAACAGGAACTGGCATAGTCTTGTCTGTTTGTGAGATCCAATACCTCTTCAGTTTCCTTTCCAAGAATGCCAAGGTTACTGAAAGGTGGAGTTTCAAGAAGTGACTTCTCAGAGTAGCGCCTGTGTCCCCTTCCCCACCCTGAGCCTGCTGGTAAACAGGTTCTGAGCAGCAGTGGGGTGGCAGCAGTCTGTGCTATGAGGCTCTGAGATCTAAAGTAGATCTCCTCTCAGGGACTGAGGACTCCTAGGTTACAGGCTGCTATTTATCTCTCACAAATATGAAGCTGCACTATTTTTGGAAGCTCACTTGGCTACTGGCAGTGGCACATTTTGTTGGCTACATATCATGGATCCTGGAACCCTTGAGCTGGAAGGAACTGAGAGATTCTTGAGACAAATCCTGCTGATCATCTGTGCTCACACAGGCAGGGGCAGCAGCTCAGGAACTGGGACCCTGGACGACTCCTGCTCGTTCTTTCACTCTTACTTAGGGGTGCACTGAGTGCTATTGTGTTGCAGGTGCTCCTATGCAAGCCAGGCATCCTAAATCCCAATGGAGCTCAGCTCACGCCTGGCTGGAGGACCACCCTCCTCCACAAGAGGCCATGGTGCACCAGAATTAGTCCAGAATTAGTCTGGTAGCTGGACATTCGAGATCTAACTACCAGCAGGGTTGGTTCTGGTTCCTAGTTCCTGGCCCAGAGGCTCACTGTGTCCACACAGAGTGTGTCCTCTATGCAGGGGCTTTGCTGCTGTGTCTGTTCTTCTTCTTCTTAGGTCACTAGTCCTATCGGATTAGACCCCCATTGGTATGACCTCAGTTAATCTAATTACTACTTTAACCATTCATCTCCAAATAGTCTACCTGAAGCAATTTTAGTTAAAGGCTCTCAGAGAACTTTGTTAATTTGTGTTCCTAAATAGAAGTTAAGGCATGCAAATTTATCAGGAGTCCCTGAAAGTACTGAGTCACCACACAATACATGAGAGTCATTTTTTAATAGGTTATATATAAATATGATGTGGGATTTAAAGAAAATACAGTGAAAAGGATGTCTCCCTCTTGTTCCTTCCTTCTAACTGTATTTTTATACCAACAATCCATGCATTAACAAGCAATCTGCATGGAAACTTTCTTTTTACGTGAATATAATAGCATATTATATGCTAGACATTTCATTTTGTTCACTTAATAATAAATTATGACAGTCATTCAATATCAGTGCATATATATATATATATATATATATATATATATATATATAACAATAATATTTTGTTAGTTTGTTTTACAAATCTCTGAAATACTTTTTTGTGGGTATGCTATAATTTTCTAAACAATCTGCTATTGATGGCCTCTTAGATTGTATTTCTAAATTTAAAGTTATGTTTCTATTAAATATACAAAGGATTGTAGATTGATTGAACATAAACTCCCAGGCTGGGAGTATAGCTCAGTGGTGGAGTGCTTGCTTAGCAAGCCTGAGGCTCTGGGTTCTGCCCTAGCCCCACCCCCACATAAATCTTTTAACATAAGCTCCCATCCAGATGGTTCCTGTGAAAACCGAGGGCCAAGGGATGACAACTCTGAGCAGATCATGCGCCCTGCCTTTTACTCTAGTGAACCTCACTGGTGAATCACATCACCCCTTCGTGTGCCAGTCTTCAGGGAATGCATAAATCCTTCCTTCATTTTTTTTTCATTGCCTAGATTTTCTTCCTTTCAGACTTCACTTTTGGTCTGGATGCCTTTTAAATGTGGTTTTTGTTGTGTGGCCAACCACCACAATAAGGTCACTGTTCAATATTAGCCTCTGGCTCCGTTTGTTAGTGCTGGTTAATATGCAGTGGTTATAAATAACCACCTGATCAGTTTTCCTCTTGCCTTCAGCCCGTGCCCACTGTCCAGTAGGTGTGCAAGTGGCCTGGTGCTCCAGCAGCCTGTCCTGTCCTGTCCTGTCATATCCTTTGTGCCCTTGCTTTCCAAACAACCAAGTCACTCCTAGTTTGGGGGGATCTGGCTGCACCTTTAACACTCTACACTCTTAAAAATCTTGCAGGCGGCTGGGGGTGTGGCCCATGGTAGATGACTTGCCTAGCACAAGGGAAGTCCTGGGCTTAGTCCCCAGCACCATTAAAAAACAGAAAAGAAGAAAAACTTGCAGGATCAGGCTGGGCTGTTTTGCAGCAATAATACCCTGGATTTCCATTCCAGACATGGTTAATCTGCTGGCTCTTGTTTCTGTGCTGCCTGAGAGCACTTCTATTGGAGGGACCAGAAGCACGCATGTCTCCGTGTGGCTGGTGAAGGTCTGCAGAGAGCAGGATGGGAGTAAGAATTATTTGGAAAGCTTACACACTTGTCAGATGCTGGCAGCTATTTTTAGGCCCTGCAAAGTATCCCTGTCATGCCAACTACTCCCATACATGCAGCTTTGTATCAAAATGGACTGGGCCGCCATCTTCCTGGGGCAGTGTCTACCATGAGTGTTACTGCCTTACTTAGAATTCTTGTCCCAAGATCACAGACACCTGTAATCCCAGTGACTCAGGAAGCAGAGGCAGGAGGATCTCAAGTTCAAAGCCAGCCTCAGCAAAAACAAGTCTCTAAGCAACCCAATGAGACCCTGTCTCTAGATAAAATACAAAATAAGGCTGGGGGTGTGGCTCAGTGGTCAAGTGCCCCTGAGTTCAATCCCCAGGACCCCCCCCCCCAAAAAAAAAAATCTCTCCCATGGCTGAACACCCACCAAGACACTGGGAGTTTCTTTTCTTTTTTTTTTTTTATGGGGAGGGAGGGGAGAAAGAAGATAATTCTCAACATTGATGAGAAATGGCTTAAACATTTATTGAAATCAGTTCTTAAATGAAGTTGATCTATTCAAGCACCATGCAAACTTTGAAGGACATCACAAACCATCTTAAATCTGCAGGCCACATAAACAAGGTCCCTAAAGAACTGGGAAAATTAGGGGCCTACACTATACTATGGACCCATGCATGAGCCTGGGAGGCCTCCTTCAGGAACAAATCTACTACTGCCTTCACCATGGTAAGCACAATAATAGTTGCCAAAGATGTCCCGTGAATGTCATCTTACATGGCAAAAGACATATCCCATGATTCAGGATATGAGATGGGGAAACTGTTCCATTATTCAGGGTAATTAGAAGGATCCTTCTAAATAGAAGGCAGGAGGGTCAGAGAGAGAGAAAGTGATATGAGGAAGGCTGGGGTGTCGCAGCTGCAAGCCAAGGAATGTGGACTGCCTGTAGAAGCCAGAAAGCCAAAGAAGCCATCTCTCCTAGCCCTGCCAACACGTGGATTTCATCCAGCAACACCTGTTGTATACTTCTGGTCTTTAAAACTGTAAGATAATAAATTATTGTTGTTGAAAGCCACTGCATTCGTGATAATTTGTTGCAGCAATGTTAGGAAATGAGTAGTTTCACCAAGACTGATTTTGATACCTCGAAGGAGGATGTGTCTCTCCCCATCCTCTCCACCCTCCATGGATCCCAGCGAGAAGAACTGATGCCATTGCTTTTGGCCACCTGCTGCTCTGTGCCAAGGTCCCTCAGTGGATCCCTGTGCTGGAGGGAGATGCTGCCCTGTCTTGGCAGATCTCAGTTGGCTTCTTCTGCACCAGTCCCAACAGCCTCAGAGCCCTTGCTATGCCAACAAACCCAACCCTTTCCCCTGACAAGAAGTAGACTGTCTCTTCTTGTAGGACTGTCATCTTCTTAGTTGTCTCTGGGGTAGAAGGGGAGGAGAATTTCTCATTACCATGCCCAGACCAACCTTCCAAATAGGTATTTCTAGAGGTGCCTTCCTTTCAGGGAGGACTAGGGTCAGACACAGGAGTGCCCTGTCGCTCCCAGAGTTAAAGGTGAGTTAACTTAAAGCGTTTGAACCAGGACTCTTCCTTCAGGTTCTTTGATCTTGTCTGTGGCTCCTCTTCAGCTCACAGCAGGAGGAGCAACAAAGCCCAGCTGACCACATTATAGCCTCCTGTGTATGTCCAACCGCTCTCCTACCCCAGGTTCTTCTTTGACTTCCTTTTCCTTCTCCATCCCTGCTAAATTCTTCATCTATTAAAGTTCCAGTGTTCTCAGATGGAAATGTTCAAGGTTGAGGACACAGTACAGAAAAATAGACCAACTATGCTGAAGTTTTAAGTAAAGAGAATTCAAGCTGGAACAGAGCTGCACATGCTTTGGTGATAGGGAATCCAAGAAATTGAAGACTTTTCCAGATATTATCAATAAAGTCCTTTCCTCTTGGGAGAAAGTCGGGTTTACTGTATAGTATGTATTTTCAGAAGACATTTTGTATTATTTTAAGAACTTCAGTTCTTAAACGACACCACTAGGATTTAGGCTATTTAAAGATAAGATTATTAATGTGATTTCATGCTTTCTGTATTTTTGTATAATTATTCTATCACTACACTGGGGGAAATCAATCATGCTTTTCTCTGCTCTCTAAATTTATCCTTTAGTTAATATTATTTCCATATAAATTATTGTTCTAGAATTTCAGTTAGAATACACTTATTTGGTTCAGATTTGGAAAGATGCCGTATCAGTTGCTTGGCAACCCAATGTGTAACTATCTTTGCCTTAATTAGAATCTTATTTAAGGTTGAAATCTTGACATTCAGAGTTGCGTATTTCTAGTAAGGAAATGAAGTTTTGTGTTTATAATTTATTGGCATAGTTTTGAGCCTCCAGAAATTAATATTTGCCCATGATTCTAAGTGAAAGTTATTAGTTTGGTTAGGAAAGCTGTCATTTTATCTCATTTCAGGGTAGCTTGCAAAAGAGAAAACAAGTGGTAATTTCTAGAATAAGTAAAGGGAAATGATAAGCACCAGACAGTGACTACTGTGCTTTGACTGGAACGCGACGTTTGGCAAGGCTGCAGTGGGTGTCACAAGACGCTTAGCTCCAAGGTCTATAGAATGCTGTCTGTGGACCCATATAAGAAAGTGGATACAGATGATAAGATTACAGTGCATTTGGAAGGGTCATCTGAGCCTGGGGTGCAGCTCAGTATACAACATGAGGCCCGGGTGTGGTCCCCAGATTCACAGGGGGTAAAAAAACAGGGATGACTGAAATAGGCTACCTATAGTTTGGAACATTCAAGTAGATCCCCAAAACCAGCAAGAACATTTTCCCCGGCTCTTTGGTTTCAGGCCTCACTCAAATTATAACACATATAGGTTTGTAATTTCAGCAGCGTATCTAGGGCAGGTCTCTCACTAAACAAGAACTGGAAATGCTCATCATTTCTGTGTTCAGTAACCTGTGACTGAGTGCATCTTTATAGAACCAGCTTCAATTTAAGCATGTACCTATAATTTGCTTCAAGTACTATCATCTTCAAAGCCAGACTGTGAATAATTAATAAGTCCTAAAGATTTGTGTTTCATGTGGTTAAAAACAAAACAAAACAAAATAAGGACTGGGATTTGGCACTTCATTTTACACATTTAGTTGTTATAATATTGCACAATAAACACTTAAGGGCTAGAACTATTGATGTGAATATTTAAATGATCTCTGCCAGGAAGCTTAGTTAGTGCAAATAACAACACCCATCTGTAAGATCATAATTTACCTGTTAGCAATAATTTTTTTCTATCATTGTGAACGTTTTAAAAAAACTACTTAATAGGCTGCCTCCCACCCTTTTTTTGTCTTGAATAATTTTCCAGGCCTTCATTTTCTCTTTTTGCCAAATATGGAAGTTGAACTTGACAGATGCTCCCTGACTGGTTCCCAGAAGTAGTACTCTCCATTCTGCAGCAGTCTTTCAAATGGCTCTGTGCACATCTGAAATCTCTTCCATCATCAGCTTAATATTGCTACTTTCTTTGGATGAATAGGAGCTAAAAAAAAAAAAATCCATCTCCATGGCAACAGTAATAAGGTCCTGCCTTTAGATTCCACTAGATCCACATTACCTTGATATAAAGGCCTCAACCCTATTTTCCTACATTGATGATATATCCAATTAGGGTTTAAGCACAGAATAACTCTGAAAACATCACTGATAGTAGCACACGTGCCCTTTAGAGCCTACAGGCCCCCTTAGAAGCAAGCAGGTCTTAGCTATGATGAGGCTAAACCACCACAGTTCAACAAATCGTTTTCTGGAGGGGCAACCAGAATGCTTCAAATAAGGACACTCTTGATAGTTTTTCCTGAATATCTGCAGTAGAAAGAGTGTCCTCAATCAATATTTGAAGTACATGAGAATCTGAAGGATGATGGTATTGGCAGTACTCTTTCGCTGTTATTTAAGATGTATTTGCAAACTATTAATGGAAGTCAGTTTAAAGTTGATTCAGAGGGTGAAATTTCCCCCACCACTTGATTGCCAGCTAAAATAAGCCCCCAGACGATAGCTGCATTTCAGGCTTCAAGGCAATCAGTCCATATGAAAGCTGAAGAATAGTGGGTTTCAGAAAGGAAATGCTCCAGTCAAAAAGACAAATGAAATTAATTTGTTGAGGAATACAGAAAAAGTGTTTGATGAATATGTGGCAGAGATATAATTGCAGGGGTGGGGAATAGCTGTGGAAATATTGAAATCCAGGCAAATGAAAAACGAGGCAATTATTAACTCCAGGAAAAACAAACAACAGGTATATAATTTTAATGTACCACCTGACCCTACAATGAACAATATTTACATCAAATGACTATTCATCCATCCAGGGAGGGATTAAAAGGGAAGTAGGGATGATAGGCATGTGTATGAGTTAAGTCCTCCTCTACCATGGTGGGGGTCTCAATACAAAATGTCTAAAGTTAAGAAACCAAGAAATGTTAGTTTAACATATTATTTAGAAATATGGAAGGAAATGTGTGGGAAACGGTCAAGAAGAATTGGTGGTAGGTACATGTGAGAACTGCTAATATAAACTTAAGACCTATGAAAAAAAACCAAAAGTTGATTTCTGTTGCTAAGAGTAACATAAATTATATTGGAGAGTGGGCCTGACCAGATAGGCCTCCTTTTCTTTCTCTGTTAAGATGAAGAAGTAAATGTTAGAGAAGATGAGGAAGCTCCCCTTCAGGACCTAGTCACTGAGTTCTGTTATTCCATTTAGGTTCCAGAAATCTGACTCGGGCAGAGCATTTATTTCATAGTTCAGGCGGAGCAAGTTTTGTAGGTCTTTTAAGAAGGTAACCCTATTTCTGTAATTTACCTTAATATCAGTAATTTATTCATATAAAGGAACCGTGATGTTCCCTGAGAACATGTTATATGCCTTTAGTTTTTAGTTTGGCTTCAATATTATTACTGAACCTGTGATATTCCCTCTAAAATGTCAACTCCTTAAGACAACCTGGGTGTTCTTTTCTTGTAATAATATTTTTATGCAATAATGATCGTACCCACTAGGCTACAAATAGTACATGTTCATAATATGACTGAACAATGTTACTCAATAGAAATATAATGTGAGCCACATATTTAATTTTAAATTTTCCAGTAACCACATTTGAAAAAAAAAAGCTGACCATATTAAACTTAGTATATTTTGTGTAACTGAGTATATCCAAAATTCATTTCAGTATCTCCTCATACAAATCTGTACTGTTGTAAATATCTCCATATGAAATATTGAGATATATTTTCATGTTAGGTCTTCAAAGTCCAGTGTATGTCTTCACCACATCTCAATTTAAATGCCAGTTTTTCATTAGAAATACTTGATCTGTATTTATATTTTATAAAATTTGTGGTTGAAAAAGTGGTTTCTCATGCCCAAGTTGTTTCGAATATGTTTTAAAAGTTTTCCAATTCTTAAACCAGGTAATGGTTTTAAATTACATTAATTAAAATTAAAGTTTAATCCCTCAGTCCTCCTCCATTCATTTCTAGTACTTAATAGCAGCAGGTGGCTAATGACTATTGTATTAGAGAGCAAGCCCTATAGAATATTTGATAAGTTCAGTAATTTCTGTAAATGCTATCTGCTCAATAAGTATATAATAAAAAAATCAGTCTCTTCTAAGGAAAGAAAGAGGAAAGAAGGCTGGACTCTCCAGCGGATAGGCAGTTTGGATGGTGGTTTTCAGAAACTATATGTGACTTATAGTCATCATCCAAGCAACTGGACTTAGAAGATATACCACAGTGAATTTTGCCTTTATGTATAGACATAAAATAGCAGTTAAAAAAAATAAATAAATACATGGAAGGAAGATCAATAGAATAGAGGAAGGAAGCAGGGAGTGGGAAGAGGGGAAGAAAAATAGAAATAGTGGGGATTGAAATGGAGCAAATAATATTACATGTATGTATGAATTTGTCAAAATGAATTCCACTATTATTCATAACTATAATATACTAATAGAAACATTTAAGTATCTCAAAAGAAGAAAGTATGAATAAAGGATTCTAGAGCAACTTCTACTGAATAATTTTTTAAAAATTTTAAAAAGTAGAGTGTAGAATTGTTGTGTCTGTATTGGGTGGCTTTTTTTTTTCTGTTTGTAAACCAGTTACAAATTAAAACATGGTATTTAGGAAGCAGAGTGTATTGCTGAAGCATGAGCCAATCGAGCTAGTATTTAGGACATCAGAGAACTATGAAGAAAAAAATAGAGAGACAATTTTTTGCCCAGTCTTAGCTTTGATTTCCCCATAAACAAGATCTAGACAGAGATTTCATGCCAGGCCATTTATTTGAGAGAGAGTTCCAGGAAACACCTGTTTCAATACGGAGAAATACAGCAGGGAAGGAAAGATGTCAGCAAAGGATGTGTCATCGAGCAAGTCGCTGTGATTAGTGATGCTTAATCCCACTTGGGAACTTGGGAAATGGTGTAGAGAATGTGCTGCCGTTACACCAGCCCAGGGAGCAGGACTGAGATATCAGTGCACCCACTTCCTAAGTCATTAGTTTAGGGGTGCTCCCAATTCCTTCTCTCTCCTCACCCACTGGCAGAATGAGATCTGGTGATCAAGGAAGGCCTGTTAGGCAGAGAAATCCAGTGCCAGAACTGGAAATTCAGGAAAACATGCACTAAAATACATGGGCTATGGGTTACAGGAGAGCAAGGGGCCAAATCTATTATAGACCATCTCT
This sequence comes from Marmota marmota marmota, assembly GCF_001458135.2. Taxonomy (NCBI): domain Eukaryota; kingdom Metazoa; phylum Chordata; class Mammalia; order Rodentia; family Sciuridae; genus Marmota; species Marmota marmota. Next base: position 452,344 of record NW_026000057.1, on the reverse strand, counting down.
GATGTATAGTGTAGAATGTATTGAACAAAAGACAGGAAGGTGTGTTTCAGATATTTTAAACTGTTTCTAAATATGTATTCGACTGCCTAAGTCGTCTGCCCACACTAGGCCTGAAATCCTGTCAAAATGCGCCAATTCCCCTGCTCTGAGAACTACTGATGGAGAAAATAAAGACCAGTGAGACTTACAGACTTTTCAAGTACCTATTAGTCTAAAAAGCTTTTCATACCAATGTTCATCACAGCTAGTCCCTACAATTTACATATCAGAACAAAGGATATGCAACATTTTCTGCTTCTTTGGAACTTGACCTCTGGTCTTTGGGAAATCTATTTTTCATCCACCAAGGTTTATCATCAAGTTCTATCCCACTTTTGCTACATTTGCTCTGATTATTAATAGTTAGTTTTTAAACTGACTTAATATTACTTGTTGAATTCATAATCCATGTTATTTTACCGTAGGGGAAAAATAAATGGGGATTCCCAGCTTTTAGAAACCAAAAGAGTAAATCTCATTTGGCCTTAAAAAAGGGATTTTCCAATGTGAACTTTTAATGAAGGGATTTCTGACTTCTAATTTTCAAAGACTAATGCAGATAACTGGTTGAATGCTGAAAGGAAACACAGAGATGAATCAAATAATGGGACATTTAATAAATATGTATTAAAGAGGAAATTCCAGATCACTTCTGCCAAGCAAATAAGCAAAAATTTTGAGAAGAAATACTTCATGTGTTTTCCTATTCTAGCCAATGGTATGGGATCATACATCATAAACATCTAGAAGTTCATTTGATCCAAGACACTGGGATTGCTTTTAACTGTAACTATAGGTTCCTGCCATGGATTACCAAAAATAATCTAATTGTGAATAGTTATGATTTTTGTCAGTAGTTCGAAGAAAGACAAAACACAAATGCATATTTTCCTTTATTTGACTGCTTCAGACTAAAAATTATGCAATTGTCATTTCTTAACACCATGAGAAATTAATATGGACTAGGCCAGTAATTGCTACCTACCTCATTTTTTTTACCTTGAAGATTAATTTTCTATTCATCAGCCTTAGAGTTTCCTTTCCTTGACCAGTGTGAATAGGACATTAACCACTTAATGTTGCAGAAATGACATGTTGGTCAGCTTTTCATAATTGTCACAAAAGACCTCAGATAATCAACTTATAAAGAAAGAGAGTTTGATTTTGCTTAGTTTGGGAAGTCTCCATCCATGGCAGTCAGACTGCATTTGAACCTGTGTCAGACACCATATCATGGCAGGGGCTCATGGTGGAGCAAATTGCTCACCTCATGGAAGATGGGGAGCAAAAAAAAAAAGGTGGGGTGACAGGAGTCCCAATATCTCCTTCAAGGGCATTCATCAGTGACCTCACTTCTTCCCACTAGTTTGCAGCTCTTAAAGGTTCCACTACCTCCCAATAGGCCACAGGCTGGCAACCAGGACATCAACACAAAAGTCCTTGGGGGGACCTTTATCCAACCATAGCAAGGCAACTTGCCAGCCTTGGGCTTCCAGGTCCCACCTGTTTTTTGGAGGGCTCCCTGCAGGACTCAAGTGCTCTCAGTTGTTCAAAAGCTCATCCTTGTTTCTGGACACCAGTGGAAACAAAGTTTAATGTGCTCCTCTCCACCCTGCCTCTTTTGGTCTAAATTCAGGTTTTGTGGTATTATAAATATTTATTTGATAAATTATGTCTGTGAAGGTAACAATCATTAATATTTACTAAGCATGTATGTTTGACGTTCTTTGTGTGCATTCTTCCATTTAATTCTAACTCAATTCTTTGGACTAGGTTTGTTTACTATTAGAGTTCTGAAAGAAATGATCCTGAAACTCAAAGGTTATGAAAGCTCTAATAAATCTTCCAATGCCCCTTAGCTAGAAGTTATAGAAAATGATTCTTTTAAACTTTATTTATGAGATTTATCAGGAAGAGAAAAATTGCTAAGGAATTTTAGTTTTTCATAGTCTCCTGTCCCATGATTCCATGAATCTGCTGCTTAATAAGATTTACATTTGTTCAAACAAAAATTAGCATTAATAGCATTTTATATATAAAAACAAAAGGTTCTTAAAGCATGATTATTTTGCTCTAATAAAAACAGACACCTGATTAACTAAAACTGAGCTCTTTTAAAATCAATTTAGTATTTTATAGTTTGTTTTATTTCAGCCTGGACTCTATTGTATCATTTTTAACTGTTTAAAGTTGTCACAAAAACTAGAAGTAAATTATTTTTGAGTCTGACTTACTGAAAATGTTCCAAGAAAACACCACAGATGGGGCCATAAATATCATATTTTATATTCATCACTCCTATTACAGTTCACACAAATTCATAGAAAATTCTACACACTTGTATAGTGGGAACATAAATGAATTTTTTGCAAAAGCATGAGTCATTTATCATGCCAAGAGTAGCTGAGGAATTGACATCAGTGTGTTAATTAAGTTACTAGACCATTCCAAGGGAAAATAAAATTGGCTATTGTTAGCATCTTCTTTCAAGATCTTTTGGCCTCATAAAAGTTAGTTGTTATGACAGATCTCCACTGAGAGGATCTGGTGTGTAATTAAAATGCATTTCAGTAAGAGGCGGTGTTTGACATATTTCAGGTTGCAGCAGAGAATTTAAAAGTATGCATTAGCCAGTATTTACACAAAAACCCAGTGAAAGCTTTCTATTTTCTATTTGGTTTGTACAGCAGTTCATCAGTTTGGTTCTTAAGAGATGAATTTTCAAACTCCTAAATTAGTCTTATGAATTTAAGATTTTAATTCCCTGGAAATAATTTTTATTGCCCAAACTAAGAGTGTTTTAGGAAACATCCTTTGCTCTAGTCAACTTTTTCATGGCTCTGACAAAGAATAGTTTTAGAGGAGGAAAAGTTTATTTGGGACTCATCGCTTGGGAGGTCTCAGTCCATAGATGGCTGACTTCATTCCTTGGGTCCTGAGGTGAGGCAGAACATGTTGGAAGGTGTGGAGGAAGAAAGAAGCACAGAAACCAAAAAGCAACCAAGAAGCAAAGAAACTAAGCTCAGCTCACCAGGGACAAAATATATACCCCAAAGGCATGTCCTTAGTGACCTACTTCCTCAAGCCACACCTTACCTCCCTATAGTTACCATCCAATTAATCCATGCAAGTGCATAAATCCATCAATGAGGTTAAGGCTATCATAACCCAGGCATTTCACCTCTATATTTTCTTGCATTGTCTCACACATGAGCTTTCGGGAGACACCTCATATCTAATCATAACATCCTTCCTATCCCTAAGATGTGTGATAATGCATGGATTTCATGAAAGATGTATGATTTGGGGTGGCAGCCACTTCTCCTTGGGTTAGGAAGCTTTAGAACATACATGGAGCCACACAGAAGGAGAAGCCATTCATAGTCCACGATGCCTGTAGAATCGTATGTGCCAGGTAGATGACAATATATCTTACACAATACCGACATTCTTTTCCAAAATATATGGAAACATTAATGGAGAATTCTGTTATGAATTCAAACAAATTGGAGTAAAATTAACTTAAGAGACCACCTTAAAAATTACATGAAAACATGATGAGATTCAGAAACTCTGGTTTGGAATTACAAAGACCTAGATTCTCAGAATTTGGGGTTTTGTCACTACCTGGTTATATAATATGGGCATGAATGGCAGAAAGCTCAATCCAACGTACCTTTAGAAAATAACTACAAATCCCAAAGCTGAACTGACTCAGATGTGGCTTGATCAAGGCTCAGCTCATATCCCCAGGATGTTTCTTCCCTGACTAATAGTTCTCTTCTTTGGTGAAGCTCCCTTCTTAGACTTTGATGCTAAAATAACTCCCAAAGTTTAGCCTCACAGATGCTCCTATTTAAAACTACTGGGAGAAGAGGGATTTGCTTTTCTCATAACTCAAAATTTCTGCATGCCCTGCCTGCACCTGAGCCAGTCACTCCCTGGATTCGACCACCATCACAGAGGGGTTTGTACTACATTGTAAGCAGAGGAAGGAGGTGTGGTTGCTGCAGATTGTGTATTTGGCAGTGGAAAGACAAGAGTAATGGTAATAATAAAAGTTAACATCTATTTAGTGGTTTTTATATGGCTGCCCCTGTGCCAAGTGATTCACTGTAGATTACCTCATTTCATATAGGACAGGATATTTCCCGCTGGTGGGTATTTCTTCCTCAAATACTCCTGTGGTTAAGATCACTAATTGAGAATGTGGGTGGGAAGGGATTGGAGCAGTTCCTGGGGAGACATAAAGATGTGAGGTCATCCTTTGGACAAAGGGAGAGGGGGCTCAGAATAGAGTAGGACAGGGCAATATTCAGTGTTCACTTGAGGATAAGGATCATAAAGTTCAAGTGGAAACAGATGGTTCGTGAGATTTTTCTTCTAGCTATGTTCACATGATGAAGCAGAAGCACAGAAAAGGCAAAATTTATAGGGCAGGTTCTATGGAGAAATGAAAGAGCAAGAAGCTAAGAGTATTTTTAATAGAGTTTGAAAGTATGAATCATGTGATATCCGCTGGTAGGAGAAGGGTGAAGGCAGGAGAAGGTGGATGGAAAGAAAGGGGGCGGTTAATGAGCAAAGAGAGCCGGAAGGAGAGGAAGTGGCATTTGGAAATCCATGTCTTTGAAATCAGGATTTCATCATTGATGCAGTTTCTAGTGGTAACAAGGTCCAAGACAAGACAGCAGGAACATGTGTCTGAAGGGGACAGGCAGGAAAGGTTAATGGAGGAGGAGGCTGAAAATTGGCAGGCCAGAGCTCCAGGTGGGTTATCACTGTGAGCACTGGAGTCCTACTCTGAGGAGGATGGTTATTAAACTAGCAGCTGAAGGGGAGGTAGAGGGGACAAGCAAAAGGCTGACAGGTGGCAGCCAGGAGATGGGGAACAGGGTTATAAATCCAGCAGAGGGAGTCTCACAGGATAAGTGGTATTTGAAGGTAGATATGATGAGGCGAGGAGTCATGGTCTGCAAGTAGCAAGATGGTGCCCCACCAAACCTCCTTCTGGCTCTGAAGTCTGTGGAGTGTGGTTTAAAAATTTAAAAAATAAAATGTTTAAGAAATCTGAGTCTCCCCTTAACCATAATTCAGAGAAAGCAGTGTCCTCCTAGAGCATCCAGCTCCATCAAAACTAGGAAGTGAATCATCAGGGAGGTGAGGGGACCATTCCAGAAGACACTGAGGCTGTTAGGGAATTTGTGGACCAGAGACATAAATTTCTAAGAATCGCAGAGGAAGGATTTTGGAGCAGGAAGTCAGGTTGGATTAGATGGTGCACAGAGCAGCCAGAGCCATAGGATCTGGGTGACAATTTATGACCTGGGCAGCCTGAACTTCAGCAGGGGCCTCAGGTGAAAAGGTAACTGGGACTTATTCCTGAGGCAGCTGAACAATCGTAATGTTTCAGGGAGCCTAAGGAAGGAGCAGTCATTAGTTATAGCTTGGTGCTTATTTATTTATCATCCATGCTTATTTATGTCTCTTCTCCATCCCCTGGAGCAACAGAGCTGTCAGACAGACTTGGCTTTGTCTCAGTAAACAGGACCCAAGCAGAGTAGCTGGTTCTTCCAGGGAAACCACAGCTTGTAGGCGAGTTAAAGTGACAACCCAGGAGTACCACCATCATTAATGACAGTGCAAAATGAGTAGGTATCACCTGAGGAGGAATGATTTTTAAAGTGAGCCACAGATATTAAGTAAGGGGCTATTCTACACAAGACAAGGCAGAAGTCGTGAAAAGGAACCAATGAGGAATATTTAGTATCAAAAATACTTTTCAATACTATTCAGCCATGAAAAGGAATAAATTGCTTATTCGGGCTTGTGTGGATGTTAAAGGCATTATGCTAGTTGAAAAAAAAGGGTTACATGCTATTTGTATTTACAGAACATTCTAGAAATGAAAAATCTTAAAGATGGAGGATGTATAAGTGGTCATCAGAGGTTAGGGGAGGGAAAGGGGAGAGGGGGGGAATTCTTTTGTGGTGATACAATATATTAATTGTGTGTGTTCTACACATGTGATAAAATATCACAGAATTACAGTCGAAGACATTTTAATCATCCATACATGCAGTATCTGGTGAAAACCAAGTAAGTTCTGTAACTGTTAATTGTGTCAATTTCCCATTTTGATAATGCACTATAATTATATCAGCTGACACCACCAAAGGAAGTTGGGAGATGAGGTGGCATAAGGACCTCTGTGCACTCTTTCTGCCACTTCTTGTTAGTCTATCATTACTTCCAAACTGATTTTTCTTTCTTAAAGTGAGGGGAAAACAATAAGAACTATGTAGGACCAAAAAAAAGGAGTGATAGCAATACGTTAATAAGAAATCATAGGGGAGGAAAAATACAGGAGGTAATGTTTAAAAAGTATGAGATCATATGTTTAGAATTAAAGATAAAAATGAAGTATCTTAGGTTGAAAACGTTCATGTATTACCAAAATAGCTAATGAGTACTCACAACAGACATCATGACACTTAACGAACGTTAAAGACTGTTCTGAAGTAAAGCTCCAGGTTATAGGGGAAGAACAGATCACTCCCAAAGAGCGAGAGTCCTGATGACATCACACCTCTCCATAGCAGCAACACCAGGCATATGCAACCATCGGGAATATGCTTGCCGTTAACTATACCAACTCAAAGTACACCCAGCAGCAGCTGACCCAGCTTGAGAGAAAGACTGACCAGACAGAAGAGGAGAGAGATGGAGATTCTGAACGCAGTCAGCAAGCTCAACCAGCAGAGCTGGGCAACAGAGAGATTAAGCATCAAGAGACTACATTCCTTAACCATAATGCAACAACAAAAAGTGATTACAAGCGAATAACTGAAAAATCACGTTTGGAAGCCAAATACATATTATTAAATAGCCAGCCTTTAGTTTAAAAATGACTGTTTCTATAGAAAATTTTCCATCAGATAGCCTTCTTCAAACAGGGCTCATGTTTATCAGTTTATTCTTGGATATTTTACGACTTCTGCTGTTACGTATGGGCCGTTTTTTCCATTACATTGGCTGGTCAGGTATTACTGGGGTATGGAAGGCTCTTCATTTCCATCTGTTCATCTTGAACCTCGCATTTCACTAAGCAGTCTCCTGATCTTAGCAGCACTGACAAGCGCTGACCCCAGGCGATGACAGTTTGCGCTCTTCCTTTCCAAGACTCGCCACACTCGTTTGTCTCTTGCTCCAGCTCTGACTTCTGCTTTTACTGTTGGCACATCTCATCTTATTCATGATTCCTGCTGGAAAACCTCTAATGTCTTTCTCCCTTGCAATGTAATGTGTCTGAATGATACTCTTTATCACATTAAGGAAATGTCTCCTCTGATTAAGAATCAGGAACGGGTGCCATCCTCAGCAGATGGCTTCCTTCTTTAAGATGCTGGCTGTCCCGCCTCTTTCCAACTGAAGTCACTTAGAAAAGCAGGTGGAATTTGAGGAGCAAATATTCAGTCCTCTTCCAGATAAGAACCTGGATTGGAAAACATCACTTCTGCTCACGTCTTGGTGTCCAAATATTAATCACATAGCCAATTCTAGCTGCAAGGGAGCCTACAGATTAACACTTTTTTTCTGGACATCCTGTTCCTAGCTAAAGCAGTAATGCTACAGGGAAAGGCAGAGTAAAGACTGGAACATAACAAGCTACACAACATAATCATGTGCTTTATTCCTTTAACTTGTGAATGTCCTAAAAATTCAATATATTTTCTGACTTTAAGTCATCCTCACAGCCAGGTCTGGTGCCACACCCTAGTGACGTGAGAGGCTCAGGCAGGAGGATCTCAAGTTTGAGGCTAGCCTCAGCAATTTAGCAAGGCCTTAAGCAATTTAGCAAGACCCTGTCTCAAAATAAACAATGAAAAGGGCTGGGGTTTGGCTCAATGGCTAAGCACCCCTGGGTTCAATCCTTCCCCCCAAAATAATCATCGTCATATTCCCAGAATAAAGCCCTTTTAGGAATGAAATTTGTTTTATTGGATTAAAACTTGTTTTATTGGAAACAGAATTATTGGATTCTGTTTGGGAGGGCTTTATTTAGGATTTTTGCATCTTTGTATAATAAAAATACATTTGTGGGTGCAAAAAGTAGCAATAACACTGTGTATACTTACATGGTACTTTGCAGGTTTTAAAATCATTTCACATACATTTTTTTGGCTTGAGAATATGTCATCATCAGAAGCTAACTAAAACACAGTTGATGTGAAGTGTGTAAACAGAAAATATCTACAAATAGAACTCTACAAGCTTTTTTTCTTTTTTTAACAATTGCCCAGATCCTAAACAGCCATCAGTGAGACAGAAGAAAGTTCTGATTATGGGGGAGAGAAGGATGCAGGGGATGGAAGAAGGAGATTTGATCCCATGAACACAGGGAGCCACGTTCACCTCCTCCAAGGTGCACAGGGAAGAACATCCAGCACTCTGCTGGTGTTCTGGACATTTTTCATTGTTTAAAAAACCTGGCTTGAATATACAAATAAAGGCTTTCTTGTCATTGAACATTCTTTGGCTTTGGATTCCTTAACTATGCCTACCAAATTAGATTATGGCAGCCGAACACTCTCGTGGGTGAAAGAAGCACTTCAAAACCCAAGATTCCCTTCTTGGCCTGGCACCCAGGTGATATGTGTCCTGTCCACACTTTCTCCCCTAGGACTGAGAGCTTTTACAGCACACACAGTAATTACATAACAGCAATTACCACTCAGAAGGATGAAGTGCCTTTGGGAGACAAATAGATGGCAAGCTTGATGGAACTTTTTGAACAAAAAGAGGTGCTCAGATGTCACCGTAAATATAGAATTTCCCAAATAACTAGGACTCTTTTGTACATTTGAAAGGTACAAAATATGCTCTCAGTTAACTTCTCTCCCCTGAACTTTAGAGCCTCTGGTATGTCATAGATGCATACTACATAGCTACTGAGGGCAACATTATCCTTGAGATTTCTCTCCCCCACCCCACCTGGCCCTGGTTCACTCCTTTCCTGCTCACACACACCCACGGGTGCAATTACACTGCAGAAACTGGAACATTCTGCTGAATTCTCCCTGACTCTGTAGCTACATATTCTAAAATGAAGCAAAGGTCAGGAATTGAGAGCTCACATCAATGAACATGTCTCATTTGGGAAAATTAGTTCCTGGAGTAGATTTTTGCTCTGAAATGTATGCATCAGTCAGAATGGTAGCTCATCCAAAGCTACTTAACATGTACTGATTTTCTTTCTCTCTTTCTTCCTTTCTTTCTTTTGGAGCCCTAAATTCCTAAACTATTAATAAAATTCACACTTATTTCAATAATAACTTTTACCTTGCACGGTACACAGTCTAAAGAATACTACCCCTGAATCACATCTATTTTTACCATCATCAGGCTTGGGAATTAATTATGAATGTTAAAAATGAATAAGGTTGAAGTCCAGATGAACAGACGTGCCCTGCTGTCATCTGCAGTTTGTCTTTCCCAGTGGCTGGAAAATTCACAACATTGGTACAGACAACCCTAGAGATGACACTAAGCCCTTGAGTTTAAAACAGATGCTTTAAATAGTTCATTATACTTTCCTCTACCGCAAGAGAAAATGTTTTCTCGGATCTCTGAGAATGGATCATAAGTAATTGAAAGCTTTGTGGAGATCCAGAAGTTGATTGCCAGTTTTTAGAGTGCTGAACTGGGGTTTCAAATATACCATCCAGTTCCAGAAACCAATTCTTAACTGTTAGACTCTGTGGTCTCTGAAGTGTAAGTACAAATGGGAAAATTCTAGAGTGGGAGCAGGGGAAGTGGTGAGGAGTGTTTGGGCCACCGGAGAGGAAATGAGTTGAAAGCTGTAAAACTGAAGGCCTGGTGCAGGTTCAGCAGGTCAGCCTCACAGGAAAAAGCCAAGTGTAAAATATGCCCGAATTAGAAGAATTAGGGTGGAAAGAAATCACATCCCAATGCTCCTGTTTTCCACCTATGCATGAGAATTCAGTAAACAGTGTGTTGCTATATTAGATAAATATTTGAATAGAATCTTGGGTGGAGGCAAACTTTTTTTTAATTTGTTCTTTTTAGATGTACATGACAGTATAGTGTATTTGGACATATCACACATAACATGGAGTATAACTTTCCCTTCTTGTGGTTGTACACGATGTGGATTTTCACTGGTCGTGTGAACATAGGAAAGTTATGTCTGATTCATTCTGCTGTCTTTCCTATTTCATCCCTCTTCCCTTCCCTTCACTCCCCTTTATCTAATCCAGTGAACTTCTATCCCCCCCCATTATTGTGTGCTAGCATCTGCATATCAGAGAGAACAGTCAGCCTTTGGTTTGGGGGGATTAGCTTATTTCACTTAGCTTAATAATCTCCAGTTCCATCCATTTACCAGCAAATTGGAGGCAAATTTTCTAAGTAGAATATCAAAATTGGAAGCCACTAAGCAATCTATTTATGAAATTTATTGAAAAATATAAAACTTTTGTGTACCATAATTAATCCCCAAACACCCATCCTCAAAATATAATTGAATTCTAGAGAGCCTTAAATAAACATGCCTAAAGAATATAAATAAGGAAATCAATGGAAAATTATGATCCTACTGTTGCTTAAATGTCTCTAAAATAAAGGCAGCACCAGGATGAACCAAGCCAGATTAGTGCAAGACACAAAGAAGATCATGTTTCTGTAAAGACAAAACCTGCCAGTAGCCTTAATCCCTCACCAAACCCCAGACCACACGCAGCCATTAGCCAAAGTAAACACTAAAGCAGAAGGAGCCGCAGAATCCTCAGTAAATTCTGCAAAGTTGGAATTCAAGCTGTGAGTTTGAGTCATTCTCGGAAACAATGTCCAAACCCAAACACTCTGTGGCTTTATGATTTTGCAATTGTACCAATGTAAAGTTCGTAGGAATTTTTTAGATATGTAATTAATGTAGCATGCAAGATACCTTTGTGTGCAGTTTTGTTTTTTTTTTTTTTTTGGTAATGATTTGTCACAAATCAGTGGTTCTAACCTAGTTTGCTTTTAGAATGTTTGTTCAGCCTGAGTGAAATATCATCGTGGAATGTAGGTTTGAAAACCTGCATAAAGAACCAGATACAATGAAAGGCCTAAGTGGCTTCTAAGAGGCTTGCAACACCCTGAGCCAACATAGTCTGGTTTCATCTGCCTGGCTGACCTCAGCATGTGCATAGGCCAGCTTTTAGTAGGGTTTAATTTTGTCCTGAATTTGCAGCATTCTAATTGCATATTAGTTCCCTTTAATTTGTAGTCGCCTCAAGTAATGGATTGCCCCAAATGGAGTGGAGCTTACATCTTTCTGGTGGATTTAAATTAGGGTGATTCTTGGGAACCTATCTGGTAAAACTGACATTCTCTTCTATGTATTATCTGCCACAATGACAGGTTGGGTTGGGTCCTTTGAATCTGGTGTCTTTTCCTGCTTAAATCCACCCTCCCACATAGAGATCCCAGAACTCCTTGCCAAAGAGCTGCCCCTTACACTGTCATGAAGCATGGGGACAATGACCCACATAACTCAGACTCAGTTACTTCAAATTGTCCAAATAATAGGAGCAATGTTGTAGGTGTATTGCATAAAAATGTTTTTAAAAAATTCGAGACTGTTTTTTCTTTGCTTGGGATGGGGTTGCACAGCTGTGTCCAGTGAATTAGGTTAAAATAAGCAGAAAATCGCTCTGAGCCAATATTTTATGTTGGCAGATCATATCAGATGTCTTTAAGAAATTTTGGTTTGGGGTTGAGCAGGTACTCACAAAGGAAGAAAATTGCTTCGGGAACTTTTGTTTTGTTGTTTTGTTATGGTTTAGGTGTTGTTGTTTATTGTTGTTTTGGGTTGGGTTGGGTTGGTGCAAGGGCTGTACCACTGAGCGGCACCTACAGTCCCTGGAAACGGTACACGGAGATCTGTGCGTGGGTAATCCCAGCGTCTGTGCAGGGGAAAGGAACAGAGCACTCAGGATGGTGGCATAACACTGGACATGTCACCCTTTGCCATGGGGTGTAAAGTGCCCTTTGCCCTCCTCAGGAGATCTGGAGAGCGCATCACATAACTGTAAACCAGGCTGGAAGGAAAGGGTCCACCTGTACCAGACCCAGGGTCAACATCTCAGAGTGGAAAAGATGGCCTGATTATGGCCTCACTGGTACCAAATCATGATTTCAACTTAAATTCTTTTTTCGTGTGTAAGACAGCCGCGTCTCTAGGTAGCTGAAGAAAGAGAATATGACTCAGTTTCCAGCTGTTAGGTGTTCCCAGCCCCGCCAAAAACGCTCAAAAGCAGTGTCCCACCTCACCCCAACTGCTGCTTTCTTCCCCCTCCCTACCCAGGTGTCGAAGACATCGTGGCCATTATGATTCCTGAGCCAAAGGGGAAGGAGATCGTGAGCCTGCTGGAAAGGAACGTCACCGTGACCATGTACATCACCATTGGGACCCGGAACTTGCAGAAATATGTGAGCCGCACTTCGGTTGTGTTCGTCTCCATCTCCTTCATTGTCCTGATGATCATTTCCCTCGCATGGCTGGTCTTTTATTATATCCAGAGGTTTCGATATGCAAATGCCAGGGACAGGAACCAGGTGAGTAGCCCACAGTTTTTTAAATAATAGTAACTTTCACAAATTCTTGCAAAAGCAATCGACATTACTGTGTAAACTTTGAAAGATCACAGAAAAGTACCAAGACAAAAACAAAATTACATGTTATACCTCCACTCAGCATAAACATAATCCATATGTCCTATATCGTTTTCAGATATTTTTCAAAAAGACATATTTTGATGTTTTTCTGGTATTGTTATGTAAAATAGAGATAATTGTCTCAAATCCTGCTGCTCATTTTTTGGATAATAATTTAACTGGGCAGAGAATAAATGGTGAATGAGGTCATGAACAATGATATGTTAATAGGCAAATAACACATAGGCTTATGTATTTTTAAAAAAATTATATCACATTTAACTCTGTACCCTTCTCTCTCATTTCATCTTGGAGATTATCTCAGAGGTGAATTTGTATTGACAGACCATGCTGCCTTCTCATTTCTGATGACTACATAGTGTTTCAAAGTCTGCATTTTTCACATTTATTTAGCCAGGTCCCATTAATAGACATTTTTTTCTCTTACCAAAAAAAAAAATGTAAACGTGATGCTAACCACATTTGTGAGTGCATTTATAAAGTAAATCCTAGAAGTTTAGTGATTAGACCAATAATACCAATAATACATGTACTTTCAAAACTATGATAAATATTGACAAGTAGCTAAAAAAATGTACCAATTTGTACTTTAACCAACAGTATATACAAATTATTTTCCCATCTCATCGCCCCCCCAAAAAATATTTTGCAGATTTTTATTGCGTGCCATCTGATAAATTAAAAATGTCACCACATTTTGGGGGATAGAAAGGTTAGCTGAGCTGGACAGCACTTTGCCTGTCATGCCAGAGGCCTTGTGTTTAGTCCCAGGACCAGGGGAAAAAAAAAAAAAACTGTTTTTACATTTTTCTTATTAATCATTAAACATTTTTTCAAGTACAATAGGATAAGTGAAGTAATTTCTGTGAAGTATTTGTTTATATTATTTGAATCCTTTTCAGTTCCGTTTTTTTAATAAACGTGTATAAGATCTTTTAGGAAATTAACCTTTTATGATATGATGATCAGTTTCCCCCCAACTCATCATTATCTTGGATTTATGGATGATGTTTTCTCCATGCAGAATCTTGGGGTTTTTACACAATTAAAATTATGATTTTTTTATGTAGCTCCCAAGTTGTTCATAATCAGGTCTTCTACAGGCCAAGACTTCATTCTCTTATGTTATCCTGTACTATGTTTTAAATTTCCCTGTAAGGTTAAATATTTAGAGAAAATTTTTCAGTGTAAAGAATGAAGTTGAGGAGGAACATTATTTTCAGGAGGGCTACCATTTTATAACTGGTGTTTGTTGATAACTGATCTTCCCTTCATATGCAGTAGCCCCAATTAACTTACATTGAACACCCCTTTGAACTGTCTCTGTGCTCTCAGGACTAGTCCACTGTCATCTGTCAGGACCAGATTGATCTGAGTGCTCTAGGATGATATCTCATGGCTGTTTGTGCTAACTTCCTTATTGCTCTCTCTGCATTTTTTTCATTTTTCTTTATAGAAATTTGAACTCAATATCAGTCTTTTAATTCATAAGGCAGTTTAGGAGAAATTTATGACTATATGATGTTGAATCTTTGTATCCAAGTATAGTTTATATTTTTCCTTTATTCAACTCTTGTTTTTGTCCCAGAGCACTTTTAAATACATATTAATCTTGAACATTCTTTTTTATATTTATTCTTAGACACTGATTATGTTTCTTTTATAAATTTATTTTTTTTCATATTTTTGTACATTTGGCACACTATTAAATAGCATCACTCTCACCACCTTAATAATAATTATAATAATACATAGTATTGATTGTATACAGGCATGTGCTAAGAGCTCTCACTTAATTTGTATATTTAAAAGTCTTTAATAACTTTATAGTAGGGATTTTATTATTCTCATAAAGAAGAAACAGCACAGGGAGGGTAGGTAACTTTCTCAAGGTCACAAAGTTTGTCACTAATAGAACCATGGCAGGACTTCAGAGTCCATGGTCTGAATAACTACATTGCCATACTTGTGATTATTTATATTAATTTCTCAAAATTACATTAATAACACCTACAGTTAGTGATAATTTAGTCCTTTCAAATTTTAAATGTACTATTTTTTATCTTATTTCATTGACTTGTATAATAAAAAACAGAATAACCAAAAATAATATAATGAAGATATGGCTCTTCATGTAATATTTATGGGAATATCTCAATTTAATGGAATTGTTTCTACCATTTTTCATTTTATCAATTCCCTATGTAGTCTTCTAGGTTAAGGTACATATTTTATTATGTTATAAAATATATATTAATGTCAGAAGTGTCTACAGTACTATCTGAATATGAATTTTTAATAAAGAGTGGGTGTTTAGTTCTAACAAATGCCTTTTTAATAGCAGTGGTCTAAGTTTTCTCTTTTTCCTTATTTAAAGGACTGGATTCTATTAATGAATTTCCCAGTTCTGAAAAATCCTGAATTTCCAGTACCTACCATTCCTCTAATCTGTCCTAGGTTACATTTATCAGTATTTTACTTAGAATATTATTTAGTTCTTACCTTGGAACTCATATGTGAAATTTGTCGATGGTTTACGTTTTTGTCATGTTTAGGTGGTGGTTATTCTGGCTTTATGAGAACAATTGGCAAGCCACCCTCCACTTTCTGTGATCTCGAGTTATGACGTCCAGCACGGCAACCATTTGCCAGGTGTGGCTGTTTAAATTGAAATTAATTGTAATAAAATATAATTTAGCCCTCTGGCACAATCCCCGTGGCTACCACATGGCTGTGCATATATATTCCATTTCCATCTTTGAAGAAGGTCCTACTGGGCAGCAGTGCTCTAAGGCATTTGGAACAGCACTGGAAGTGGCTGATTCTAATCAGCGTAGAAATCATAAGTTAATAAGGTCTGAATTGTTTGGTTTAGAGGGATAGGTCTTTTGCCTTTTCTATTTGTTTTATGGCTATTGGTCTGTTTGACTTTTCTGTGGCTTCTTGAATAATTAGTTTTAAATCGTTCTTGCTTTTTTCCTTATTCTCGAAATGATGCAGACTCAATGCAACAAACTTTGTCAACCATTCAAAAATCACCAAAAGAAAAAGCAAATCATCCATTCCCACAACTGAATTGTCAGTTATTATCTTGTGGATTTATTCAGTAATTTATCATTTTATGTGTACCTCTGTATGCGTGAGACAAACACATAAATATATTTTATGTTCTTTTTATTAAATGGTGAGCATTTTCACCATCATTAAATAATCTTCAAAAACATGACTTTTGTTGCCATGTGATAGTGAAGTTCTATCACTTACCAAAAGTGAGAAAATTATTTAATTTTTTTTCTGCACTAAGTGATAATATACTATACATTTCTCTTATGGTTACCTTTCTCTTATGAGGATTAAATTACTTTATGTTATTTTAAGAAACACAGAACATTCAATGGATCTCCACATCATGTATAACAAGAATGGGATCTAATTAAAATAATATATACTCCATAGATATGTAATATATCAAAATATACTCTACCATCATATCTATATAAAAAGAACAATAAGAAACACTGAACATTTGATTAATTAAAATTCCCATGAATTATGCCCATTATTATCATCATGACGATCCTTGATGACTCCATACCATACAACTCAATACTTCCCCTTTTATTAAGTACTCCAGGCCACAAATAAACACAATACTAGTTAGACATAAGGTGATGAAAATACATTCAGGAATAATGCATTTGTTTCCTCTGGAATTTCGTATGAGGGAACATATATCACTTATGAAAATGATAGTCAGCAAGTGCATCAGACAATGATAAACAGAAGTGGCATTTCTTTATTTTTGAACCTATAGATAATTAGGTAGTTGAGGCAAGGATGGCATTTTAAGGTTGAACTAGTTGAGTGATTATTTCATTCATTTCACTCTGTACAGGTAGATAGTGCTTGTGTATCTTTTTAGACATATACATATTCTGTGATGTATATTAAAAAAAAAACTGGAAGATGACGGTATGGAAGTGATGTGGTTTGGTTAGCAGGTTTTAAGTTGTAACTCTGCTCCCATTGCATTAACTTTCCTTGAATTACAGGATGATAGCATGAGGGTCACTCAGTGAATTGGGATCATGTTAAAAGTTAACAATGGTCATATACTTCAGTCCTTTGGTGAATGGAGTAAGAACAAATAGTTTCCCTTAGGAAAAAAAAATTTCTCTTTTGATAGGCAATGTTCTGCTCTATTCAACAGAAACTTGCAGTGTGCAAGCTGTAGCTATATAAAGAATCAGGTTAAACTTAAATCCTTATTTTTATTAAACCATAATTGACCTTTAGAAAAAGTGGCTCTCAGTTTCTGCAGGACCACAGCCTGAAATAGAATATAAAAGGCGTTAATTTTACATTGGCAAAGTATCCAGCCATTCAGGAAGAGAAGGTGAACTTTGAGCACCTCTGAGTCTGCCTCAGTATGTGTGGGTGACAATTAAAGGACATGATCATGCACCTTTTCATGCCACACTGGACCTGGAGAAGACCCTCTCAGTCACATTTCTCAGCAAGTGAGATTTTTCTGGAAGTTCACAGCAAGATCTTGGCACATCCATAGGACCTTTGGCTGCTGTGATGTTGCCTAAAGCAACTCTGTCACATTAAATCCAATTCAGGGCAACAGTGAAAGATGATGGCTTTGGAATCAAAAGGATCTGGGTTCAAATCTTTGCTCTGCTGATTCCTGGCAATGTGACCTTGCAGAGCTACATCCCCATCCCGTGCAAAGTGAGAGCGATAAGCCAGCCCCATAGGCTTGATGTAAGGTTGGAGAGAAAACTGTATGACATTATTAGAGGGTTGTTAATGAGGTCATTTTCAATGGACAAAAGAATTCTTGGAGAATGGCCTTTCCTCCTAAAAGGCAAATAGCTCATTTCTTACATAACACATGCAGTTAGGTCTAGGTATGGGCTTTGGATCTCAGTTGACACCGTTTGAAGCAAAATGAGGTATATTTTTTCCATCTTTCCTCTAAGGTTATGGGACAAGCAAAGCTAGATAAATACACCACATAGAAAGAATTTGACTTTCTTTGAAAGTAATTATCCACACAGCACCTCTTTTTAATTAGCAATAATAATATATGTACACAGTGAAAAAATAATAGGTCAACAAGAGGTACATGATTGAGAGTAAGTCTTCTTTCTACCCCAAACTCCCTTTAGCAACTTTCTGTCCTCCAGCCCTCCCCAGAAGCAGCGACTCTTAACACTTCCCTTACTCACTTCCAGAAGAGTGTGTGTGTGTGTGTGTGTGTGTGTGTACACAAAGTTACTTTCCACATTTATTACGTAGACAGGGACTCTGCCTTCACAAAGTATCATAGTGGCATCAATAAGCAATGCCCATGAAAATGGATGGGAGACAACTTGGAAGGGGAGGACCGTGGTCACAGAGGATGGATTTGACTAGAGGGAGGGAGGTGGAAAAGTTAAGGAGTCGGATTAAGGCAATATTTTAAAATCCTATGGGTTAAATGTAGAATATAAAAGACACATCCTAGTTTATGCCTGCTGTCCCAGCCTCTGTAGTAGGAGGGAGATCCCCTGTTTTCTCCCCCATAATCTCAACTCGGAAGACTCCTGTCACCACGTGTGCGGGTGTTCCCCACAGGACACCACCTGAGTGTCCTAGAGTCTAACTCCATTCTGACATGATCTGCCTAAGAGAGTAGCAAACCCACAGGTTAAGAAATGTGTTCCACAAGGCTGTGCCATTTCAGACCCTGGGCATATCCAGTCGTGCCCCTTGCTTCTGGCAGAGAGGCTTTCTATGGGAGGTTCTCAGGGCTCCCTCTTCAGGTTTGGTTATTTGTTAGAGCAGGAAAGACGACGCACAGGGCATGATCCAGGGGAAGGGCACAGAGCTGCCACACGTGCTCTGGGCGGGACCATTCTACATGTGCAGCAACCTGGAGCTCTCTAAACCCTGTCATTTGGGGATTTTTATGGAGGTTTCTTTACCCATGCAGGATGGATGAAATCAATGGCCATGTAATCAACCTTCAGTCCCTCTCCTCCCTCAGAGCACGTGTCTGTGTGTGTACACATGCACCTGCACAAAGTTATTTTCAAGACTTGTTACCTAGACCAGGACTCTGCCCTCCCAAAGCTTGTATGATAGTGGCAGCAACCAGCACTACTGCATTTGGGGTGGGAGTGGTGACAGATCTGAAAATTCCAACCCTCTAATCACCGGTTGGCTCCCCCAGGCAATCTGCCTCCATCCTTAGAGACTTTCCTAAAACCTCCTCAATGTGTGAATATTCTTTGTGTACCACCAGAGATATGTTCTGCATGTGTAATAAGAATTGTAGTGCATTCCGCTGCCATATATAAATAAAAAAATTTTAAAAACCTCCTCAATGACATAAAGCCAGGTGTCATTAACAAGGGGCTTGTTATGAATAACAAAAGGCTGTCCTTGCATCTTATCACTCCCACTGCTTAGAAAACGACAAGGGTTTGAGTAGCTCTAGCCAAGATTTTGGATAAAGACCAAGATAATAGATTCTGTTTTCTATATCATCATATCACACAGTTGTCCCCGTTCAGATGATAAGTCATATGGTTACCATATGTTTGAGTGAAGGAGAGGAATCAAGGATGCAATTAGGTCAACTCTTGGGGCATTGACTGGAAGGGAAAAGACAGAGGAAATTAAGATCCAGAGGGTCGGAGAGCCAAGAAACTGAGTTTGACAATGTTAAATTTAGAAGTCTACTGGATGTCAAAGCAGGGATTCCCGGTAGGATTTTCTTTTTCATTTTGCAGAGCTGGGATGGAACCCAGGGCCTCACACATGCTAGGCAAGTGAGCTACCTCTGAGCTCCATCACCAACCCTGCCAGATAGGTTTTTGAATATACAGGCAGGAGAGAAGAAGGAGCAAGAGATGGGAACATGGGAGTCATCTGTCAATAGATGCCCTTCAAATTGTCAGGCAGGTGGAGCTCACCTGGAAGGGGTGTGTATACCAAGAGAAGAGGTCTGAGGCCAGAAGCTGAGATACTCAAATATGGCCTTACCTCCTCCCCAGTCTATCTCCATGGATTATATAATTCTACATATTTATTTGATTTTCTTCCTAGTTCTTACCACTATCCAAATGCTTCCTACCTGAAACCTCCTGGCTTCACACCTACCTTCTGAGGGCACAGAGGCTCACTGAGGGAGGAGGCTGGTTTGCAGAGACCTGGCACAGCCTGCCTCCATCAGATCCATGGCTCCCTGTTCAGCATACCTACCCTGAAGCACCCTCTGCACTCCCAATGCTTGTTCAGCCCATTCTCTTCTCTTGAGTCCAGCCTCCTTTGGGTGCTTGCTCTGTCAGATGACCTGGGGTACGACTGTTCCAGGCCCTCTGCACAGAGCCCAGAAGATGGATGGCTCCTATTCCCCACTGCTGCACAAGCCCTGTGACAGCTGAGAGCCTGTGGAAGCGTCTCATGTGGCTGACCATGCAGGTCTGTTTTGAACACACATAGGGCCTTTCAGAACCAGTTTCCTAATGTCATGTTCCAGCCCAGTGAAATCTCATCTCTGTCCAAGCCCACAGTACTCTGTTTCATAATCAGACATAAAAAGGTGACACCCCCAGGCAGCAAAGGAGAGTCTGGAATATTATAAAGGTTGGGATTTCAGGAGCTAAGAATGCTTAAAAGTGTGAAGGTTTGCATGTAACTGTGGTTTTGGTGTAAAGTAGAATCAAACTCTTGCATAGGACAAGGTCATGGGCAAGAGGACAATGGGGTCTAGTAAGTGAGCAGGGCCTCATCTGACACTTAAGGGTGGGAACAGGAGCCAAGCAGGACAGAGCAAAGCAAGGCAGGGCAGGAAAGGAAGGCTGGGGAATGGTGCTGAGGGATGGGACCCATTGGGTCACACTTTCACCTGTCAAAGGAGCAGGGCATGAGTACAGCCTCCAGGATTATATGAGAAGAGAAGTTGGTTCCTTCTACTTTTAAGCTAAGGAAAGCCTCCATAATGATTATGGAAAACATTTTACTGGCCGGGCACAGTGGCACATGCTTATTATCCCAGCAGCTCGGGAGACTGAGGCAGGAGGATTGTGAGTTTAAAGCCACCTTCAGCAAAAGTGAGGCACTAAGGAACTCAGTGAGACCCTGTCTCTAAATAAAATGCCAAAAAATAGGGCTGGGGATGTGGCTCAGTGGTCGAGTGCCCTTGAGTTCAATCCCTGGAACCCTCCAAAAGAAGAAAACATTTTACTAGCCATTTAACACATGTCCTGGTGACTTAAATACCATGACAGATCTCTCTTTCTCTCCTTACATATCCTCTGGATGTCCCTTGTGAGTGGTTTAAGGAAATATCCCACTGATGCACCAGTGTGGGCTTCTACACTAAATAATCTGGAATGCTCTCAGGTGAGCCCTGAGAACCCACGTTCTCCAAATGTCTATGGATGGGAAACAGAATTGAGAGGCAAAAGTCACCCACTTGTAATTCTGCTCTTGTTGAGAATGCTCACTGAAGTCTCAGGATATAGATTTAGAACTTAAAGGGACAATGACTTTGATAAATCATTTTTAACAAGGACACATAACCAGGTTAGTGATTTCAAGTCAAAATGACTTCTATCAGATCAAGGCACCTCAATAGCATTGGGACACAGAGAAGACTTAGCCCATGAGGAGGCTTCTTGGAGGATGCCAGGGTTCGTGTTCATTCTACCCACCTAATGACCTACATCTAGCAACCTGTTCTTGAATTTGGAGGTATGTTATAGTGTGGATGTGAGGTGTCCCACAAAAATCTCCTGTATTAGTGCAAGAGTGTGAAAGGGTGCGTGTTCCCTATGGCCCCCTTTCCTTTCCTCTCTCTGCTTCTTGACGCCATCACAATCTGAGCACCTCCCCTCCTCTGAGATCTTCCCTTATGATGCGCCGCCTCACCTTGGACACGGAGCAATGGAGTTGGCCATCCGTGGACTGAGACCACTGAAACCATAAGCCCCCAGTAAACTTTTCCTCCTCTAAGTTATCGTTGGGTGTTTTGGTCACAGTGATGCAAAAGCTGACTGAAGAAAGGGAGGCCGGATTCTCAGCAGATTCCCTGATCCTGAACACCAGAGTACACTACAGTCCCTGATGCATACCAGGAAGTTGATGAGGCATGCACATCTCTTTCCCCGGATGTCTTATTCTTCCTGCCCTTCACTCATTCCTGTCCTGCTTATGAAAACCCTACAGAATGGCAAAGTGAAGCCAGCAAGCAGTGTTCCTCCGTGGCCATAAAAGCCTATCTTCTGTTTTTCATGCCAGGGATCGAACCCAGGGAGCTTAACTACTGAGCCTCATCCCCAGCCCTTTTTTATATTTTATTTACAATCAGGATCTCACTAAGTTGCTGAGGCTAGCTTTGAACTCGTGATTCCTGCCTCAGCCTACAAGCCACTGGGATTACTGGAGTGCACCACTGTGCCCAGCTAAGCCTCTCTTCTTACCATGATCTAGAATATTGTCTCACTATCATCTCAGACACAAGGACTTAGTCTGTGCCATGAAAACCACACAGCTCCCAAACATGGTAGCTATTTCAAATTCAGGCGTATTAGATCAACTAAGTGGGGCTCTTTTTTGATTTTCCTAGACAATATTGCCTTTGAAGGTGATCCAAGGAAACCAGACCTGTTTTGATCTGTTTTTTTGTTTGTTTGTTTGTTTGTTTTTTATGTGAGGCCTGGTAATGATATGGAGCAAAGTTTTCTTGGAGGATTTCTCTCTCCCAGGGGGACACCTTTGCATGGCTCATGTCCCTGTGATCTCTTTTGCACATATTGGTGAAGTTACCTTGGAACAAAAGAAGTGATGGAATTTAAAACAAACTAACAATTCACAGGAAAAGAGAGAGAAAAGGAATATGCCAAGTATCAGCCACCAAGGGAGATTTGAGGCAGAGAAGCATCTCCTAAAGAATAAAAACTAAAATTATCCTTGAGAGTGCTCTAGAAGAACGTGCCAAGCCCTCAGGGGGAAGGACACATGCTGAATCCAGGAAGCATTTAGTGAGCCTTCTCCTCTGCTACAGCTCACACAGAATAGGCTTAACCTCACATTGGGAGCACACTTGACAGCTCCAAGCCATCGTTCTGTGAGACCATCATAGCCATTGATCATCTAGTTCTATGTCATGGAAACTGATGAGACTTCGGTCACCTTAGCCAGTCCTGGAGGATCGTTGTTATGTAGGAGAGCTATGAGGAAAAGGTCTGTGTCACATGACCACATGAACTCCAAGATGACCAGGACCCACTCCATTTTGGTTTTTTTTTTTTTTTTTTAGATAGTGGCCTCCCTTCACCTAGAATATAAGAACATTTCACTGTTTTTCCCCTTGGTGATGGTGATGATGATGGTTAACATAAGCATAAAATACAGTTGTTGGGGCAAATATGACACCAAGTCATCCCATCATATGAGATGGGGGAGGGTCAGCTCAGTTTTGATGCCGTCCTATGGATGGAAAGGTGCGGTGAATCCCCTCCCCCATCATAGGGCCTGTGTGACACTGATAGGAGCATCACCAGTTTCATGAATGAAAAGTTTAATGTGATGTGGGAACCTTCGAAACTGGTGACCCAAGACCCAAAGAAAATTGTTTTTTTTTTTTTATTCCTCCATACAATGAAGAATGAGCAGCCATGGAGAAAGATGGCTGAACAAAAGGCCGGAATGCACAGTGGAGCGGTCAGTGGGGAGTGTTCAGATCCTCTGTGGATCTTCTGTGCACACTCCTTCCTCCCAGGTATAGGACAGGACACTCTGGAGTGAGGGCCTTCAAGGGAAACTGAGAGTGGCACCCCACCACCCCAGGTTTCATGGCTTCCTTCAGGAGAGGCTCTAGCTTCTACGACTCACCTTGGAGATAGAAATCTGTTTTCTTCCACTCATTTCTAGAAATTGGAGGGCAGGAGGACAGAAAGAGACTTTGTCCTGAGGCTGCTTCTGGGGCCTCCAGTTTCCTTTAGTTCAAGGTACTGAGCAAGCCACTGGGGTATCATTTTCAGAGTCCCAGAACTGTATTTTGGTTCCGGATTTTTTTTTTTTAAATAACCTTCATTGAATTTCTAACAGAGCAGATGAAGAGGAAACTGTCTTCTTTTTAGTTTCTTAAACATTTGGAAGATCACTAATTTATGTGTCTTGAGTTGAACTGGGGTTTGTCATTGTTTTTCATCCTCACTGGTACTTATGGAGGACTTTTTCTGTTAATGTGTGATTCTGCTTTTGTTTTCCATAAAGCATTTTATCTTCACCATTGTCGAGAAACCAATAACCTTGGAAAATATTTTCTTGTACCTGATTAGATCAAATTAATAGCTAAATCTGGTTACCAAGATGCCTAGTCCTGACCATTGTTAGTAAAAAGTGTGATTTGGATTTGGTTGGGTTGGAGAACAACCATACATCCCCATCCAAAACAAAGCGCTGACCCAAACCTTTAGTGGTCCCTCATTCCCCTGAGGTGTTCCCTAACTCTTCCATTCTGCATTTCTGAAAATCACAAAGGAAAGCTTCTGTTTATGATTGACTTCAGGTTTGATGTCTAGATTCTCTGCTTGGGCCCTGGGCAAGACTCAGTTTGAGCAGGGCCTGTCATTTTCTTCCTCCTTTATTCTTGGTACAGTTAAAAAAATCCCCCAGAAGAAGAGGTCAACAACAAAAGCAACGACTACTTTATCTGGGTCGTTTCATTAAGAATATTTATATTTGCATTTATTATCTCTTTAATCTGCATTTTGGAAATCCAACACTAGTGTGAAAATTGTTGGAAGTAGAACTTTCTTTTAAATGTTCAAAACTTGTTTTAAATGTTGAAAGTGGGACTTTTTTCCTACATATAATTTTAATGTCACTTAGGAAGAATTGAGACATACTGACAATATTTGGCTACATGCAAATGTATGTGGCATTTTTGAAAACTTTATGGGGCTTCTCCTCTAATTTTGCTATTCCAGAATGCTTTCAAAAAATAAATAAATAAACAATGCTACCTAGCCCCATGATCATGTATTTCTCAGAAGCTGATTTTCTTATCTTCTTCAGGCAGCTGGGTATTCCCCCAGAGACAGGACAGACAATTATAGCCTCCATGAGTCTGGAGAATTCCATCTTTCTGCTCCTCAAAGGAGGCAAATGCGTGCCATCTACCCATAACCTATGGAATGATGCTTGACTCCAGGATCTTCAAGGAGCATGAAAGGGAAAAGACACCGTTGTACCCTTTTTTACAATGGTTAAGGAAAATATGTCTTCCTGCCTTTGTGAATCATGTGATTTTTTTTCAGGACTCCCAAAGAGAAAGACCTTGTAGAAACATTGAAGAGAACCTCATGACTTTCTCTTTTGCGCTAGTCTCTAAGTCTTAGCTCTACTGACTGGGGAAGCCTGTCTCCTAAAGGACTTTATTCTTCATTAAGCACCTTAACCTCTCTTGGACTCAGTCATACAAATGCCACTAATGGAATTCATCTTTCTAATTCCACAACCATTAACTTCCCTGTTAGCCATAAGCTTTGATACATTAATTTTAGCTTACTCTACATTTCCCGAATGGACTTACCTCTTTGAGTGGTAGTGGTGATTCCTCTCCTTCCTCTTCCTCCCATTCCTTGAAATTAAATTATGTGTTCACATTTAAGAAGCCATCTTTCATTTGCTAAAGAATTGTTCTAAATGAAAATTAAATTTTGAAAACATCATTTCTAGTTCACCTGCTTTAAACATACTTTGGCTTCAGTTGAGTATAAATCTATGACCCTGTTTGAAAACACCGTTTTTTGCTTAATTACTCTGCTCATCCTTTGAAAACAAAAACAATTTAAGTAATTGAATTGGGTACAAACATTATAGAATACCAATTAAACAGTTGCAAAAATATCAGAGTTCTTGGCTTAAAAGCGATCAACATTTGTTTACTTAGGGCCCAAATTTCTTGGTGTTAATGTAGTATTCTGTAGGTTTGTGACATTGTCTCCCAGTGACCAGTAACACTTTCTCAGTGCTTTTCATCCATGGCCCAGATTGCAATAGTTGGCACCTACTAGTTGAGACAAGCTGGGTTTGCTGGGGCTAGAAATTCAGCTTTGCTTATGTACAACACAAATCACTATAGTTTATCTGTAAATTTTTTCATGAACTGGCTAAATTTCTCAGGTTGTTTTCCATGCTTAAAAAAAAACCTATTGGCTTAATATTTTATTCAATCATATTTTATGGAATTTCTACTAGATGATAAGCTACAGAGGACAAAAATGTCTGCATTATTTTTCCCCACTACCGATTTTCTAAAACCCAAACCTGTGCTTGGCACAGAATAAGAGATCAAAAATACATGTTAAATAATCAAGTGCCGCTGATTGAAGGCAGCTTTATTCTATGAGCTGGGGACATAGTAAAAAGCAAGAATATACACAGAGCTCCTGTTGAAGAGCTTACTTGAGGGAAATATAACAGAGATTGATCATAAAAACAAATATCAAATACCCAATGTGACAGTGCTGCAAAGCAGAGGTGTGTCAAAAATGTGCAATGAGGGTCTAGAGTAGAAGGATCTTGCTGGGGGATCCCTGAAGAATGACCTAAGATGTAAGGATGACTAAGTAGTAACCAGAGGACAAGGAGAAGAATAGGCCACGTGTTTACTTTCCCCTCAGTTACTTTCTCTCTCTCTCACTCTCATGTCTACCTTTAGTAATTATCATTGCAGACTCTTCCTAAGTTTTCCGGCTACCTTAGTGTGCTAGCTACTCATGGACTTTTGCGTAAATCTCAAGTGTGTCTAGCCCTCCTTTTAGGAAACAGCCAAAACTTTGTCTTCTATTAAAAAATGCCAGTGTTATTTTAGAAATCAAGGATGAAAATCAAAGAGAAACTGAATTAAAAAGAACATCACCTTTTCTGCTTATTCACTTTGCTGTGTGCTAAGGAAGTGCCTTATGATATGTACTTTAAATAGACTTTAATTGGTTGGTCATTAGGTTGGATGGTTCGTTGCTTGGATAGATGGGTGGGTGGGTGAACGGGCGGATGGATGACTGATTAACTGGCTAGCTGGATGTTGGTTGATTGGCTAACTAATTGGATGATTAGCTGACTAGAAGTCAGATGTTTTTTGGTTGGCTAACTGGCTGGTTGATTGATTGGATGGTTGTTTAGTGAATAAAGGTGAATGAAGGTGGTAGATTAGCTGTGATGTTAAAGTTAGACCCGATTTTATTCAGTTTCAAACTTTCTCTGTCTCTAAAATATTGAAAAATTTGCCCACGCTCTGTAAGTCTTCATTCTTTATATAAAAAAAAAAAGTTCTTTTCTTACAGGCTATAGTAAGGATTAAGGCAACATTACTTATAAAGTTTTAGCAAAGTACCTAGGATATACTAAGCATTCACCAATATCGGTTCACTGTTTTTAAGAGAAGAATTGGCCTAGGACGTAGCTCAGTGGCAGAGGGTTTGCCCTGCAAGCATAAAGCCCTGGGTTCAATCCCCAAAACCACAAAAAATAAATAAGAGAGAAAGAAAGAAGTTTGAGTGTTTAAACGATGACATTGTTAATTCTAATCATTCAAATATGTTTCACTGCTACAAATATTCATATATTATAAAGCAGAAATACATATACCCAAGATGGATTGAAAGCATGTAGAAAACTAATGGCACACTAACTAGCGATTTTCTTCCTTGACAGATTAAAATTGAATTCTCCTACCCCACTCTTCCATTGCCCTCTTATTACATTATTACAGGGCTCATTAGGAAAGTAATTACTCTGTTAAACAAAGGGGGGCTTGGGGGCTGGGGTTGTGGCTCAGTGGCAGAGTGCTTGCCTAGCATGTGTAAGGCACTGGGTTTGATTCTCAGCACCACATATAAATAAATGAATAAAACAGAAGTCCAAATCAAGGTCTAAAAAAATATTTAAAAATAAAAAAATTTTAAAGGGGCATAATACATTCTTTCTTCACATGGATGGTAGTGGTTTACCCAGATCTTTGCTTTGTAATTATTTGCTAACCTGAACATTGTTTTTTAATGTATTTTTAATATATACTCTCACACCCATACATAAGGGAAGTAAAATTGACATGAAAATTTGACGGAATAGGATCAAACAGATTGAATTTAAACCTAGGTTAGGTCTGCATGAGCAAATGGAAGGGAATATTAAACAGTATATCCCTGATAGTAAAAAATAGGAGATGAAGTTTATTCTAAACTCTCTAGATTGTCTCTGTGTTACAGACTGAGTAGTTTAGGGTGGCAAATACCTGAATACTTTTTGTCTTGCAAACTGCACTGAAGTTACTCAAGAGCAGGCTCTTCCTGCATCGTTTGCTTTGTGTCTAACACAAGGTGGAAGCAGATTCTCTTTCACAGACCTGGTCTGCACAGCCTCTCTGCACAGATGCCACTGTGCCATCTCTTCCAGCCATCATTGTTAACATTCATGCCAGGTGTGCATGATTTCAGAGAGAACGGCCCTGATTTATTAAATGCCATCAGAAATAAAGTCAAGAATTACACATCTCCAGTACTAACAAGTAGCTTTTGGTGTTTTCAGCGCCGACTGGGAGATGCAGCAAAGAAAGCCATCAGCAAGCTCCAGGTCAGGACCATCAAGAAGGGTGACAAGGTAACAGCCTCTTTTCTTTTTGGTGGGAAACTATTCAAAGCAGTTGCTCACCTTTGGTTTTCTGACAGAGTAGAAGAGAGTGAAGGATGGAAAAGGGAAATACGTGCTTAAAGTCTCGTCCTGTAAGCATCTGATACGTGCCCTTTTTTTAGTCTGAAGGATAGATGTGCTATTAGTATTATATGCTATTAAATATTATTTAAAGCAGTTTATGAAATGCATTCAGTAGGACAAAAAACCCATTTGCTACAGAATATGAGAAATGGAAAAGTAAGTGTACAAGAAAATGGATAAAGCCAGGATGACATTACTGCACAAATGCATTACCTGAAACAGGTAATGGAAATGGATACTAAATTAGGTCGGGGCTTTCCAGCAACCAGTGCAAAGAAGGAAACAAAATTCAATATTCAAATGATATTTGACTGCAGTGTCCCACAAGATAAAAAAAACAAAAGAGTTATTCCCAGTATTTTGACCTGAAAAAGTTTGTCCAGCAATCCTCGCAGGGAAGATAAAGCTATGTGCAGAGCTCTGTTCTACACTCATGTCTAGAGTCTAAACACGAAAAGTATATCAGTTCCTATGAAATTTAGTATTCAGGACACCCCAATATCATTGCAACAGTCTCCTTCACTGTAGAATCATGGAATAAAGCCAGAAGCAATCATAGCATCGTAAGAAAGGACAGGAAAAAGTACAGTCCAGGCTTGCAGGCCTTTAAAGGTCTCTTTGATCTCCCAGGAGATGTTTAGATCAATGGATTACAACACAGTTCGAAGGACTGGGGCTCCTTGGAGCATTGTAAGGGATCCACAATTCCACATGTGTAGCAGCTATTGACTGTAGTCTGAAGGATTGATGTGCTATTACTATTATATGCTATTACTTTTTAACTCTCTGAAAACACTATTGGGTGCATTAAGATAAATTCTTTCAAAAGCATTCCTAAATTTGAAGTCCATTTTGATCATTCCTTTTTCCTCTTCAATCAGAGAATAATAAAAGTCCAAGGGCTATGACATAGTAATAAATTTTTGAGGTATTAAAAGAAATTTATGTACTTGAAAAAAATTAAAAACATTCTTTTGTGTTTCTGTTTAGTTTATGTATTAGATTACAGAGGAATAGGTGGATTAAATATCATTCAGATAGTTCTCCATAAATGTTATTTGTTATCCTCAAGATTCTGATATGTCACCTCTCCTTGTAATTGATAGCATTATTAGTAAAAGTACATGAGGAAATGGTTTTCCTCACTAAAGCACTTGCAGTGGCACCTAGAAATACAAAGTGGGGCTGGAAAGAATGCCAACTACACCGATAGCCAGTAAATTATTGATGAAGAAAACTAGCAAAGGCTGTTGAAAGCCTGGCTCCAGACAAGCTGTCCTTTGGTTTATTTGGTATTTACTCACGAAGCCAGGAGGGTGGTCTCATCTGCACTGCTCCTGTTGCAGGAAACAGAGCCGGATTTTGACAACTGTGCAGTTTGTATTGAAGGATACAAGCCCAACGACGTGGTCAGGATCCTGCCCTGCCGGTGAGTGACTGGCTGCCTGCCCTGGATGGCTGGTGTGTGGAGAGTGCCTGCTGGCCACCCTGGCTTGGACCCGCCGGCCTTGCTGGGCAATGTCATGGGCCTCCGTGTTGCCAGCTGCATGTGGCAAGCATGCCTTCTTTTCTGGTAACCTTAGTCCTTAAAAAGGCTTCGGCTTACTGGGCACAGTGGCACATACCTGTAATACCAGCAGGTTGGGAGGCTGAGGCAGGGGGATTGTGAGTTCAAAGCCAGACTTACCAAAAGCAAGGTGTTAAGCAACTCAGTGAGAACCTGTCTCTAAAATAAAATATTTTTTTAAAGGACTGGGTATGTGACCCAGTGGTTAAGGCCCCCTGGGTTCAATCCTCAGTACAATCAATCAATCAATCAGTCAATCAATCAATAAAGGCTTTGGTTCATGGAATATATATATTTTCCTGATCCCCTTTGCATCAAAAGGAGGATAGCCTTATGATCTGGACCCTCTTGATACAGAACCTGCTGATGTGAATCCAGATATGAGTTTTCTTGAAAAAAAGAAAAAGCAGCTCTCTCTTGCTCAGAATCAGTTCTGCTAATTTAATTAAAATAATTCTTGAAAAATGTTTTGTGGAAGATCATAAAGGCTCAGCCATCAGAATATAGTCAGGAGTAAGTACAAAGCCAAAAGCAGATTCCATTTCTCTTCATTTTTTTTTTAACTAACAGAAAGTGAACATGACAATCAAATTTTCCCCAAATTTTGGAATTTAGAAGAAGAAGCAGGCATGTAGAGCTGGGAACACTCCCCAGGCAATCCTCACGTAACCCTCCTCATCCCTCTGCCTAATTGAAATTCACTGTGAAGGTGTTGGAATTCTTTTTAAATTGTTAAAATCCAATCAGTTTAAATACTCTAATTAAATCAAGAAATTTAAGGTTTCATAAAAGCCATCCTCCTTAATTGAAAATCCTTTTTAGTATTTTTGTATCCATGCAAGCATCCTAAAAATAAAAGTGGAATTATGGTTTGATGAGGAATTCTTCACTTAAAAGGAATGACTTTAATTCTTAGTGAGTTTTAAAGTAAATAACATAGAAAAACACACCACAAAGATATTCATCAATCCATTTGTTCTTGAAACAATGCAAATTTTAAGAGCTATTTATTGGAAATACAAAAGAAAGAAAATACGGCTTTAGAGGATTTGGTCAAATAATCTCAAAATAACACAAAAGAACTGGATACCCCAACTGATGCAGAAACTCCCAAAGGGAATAGATGTTTCTCAAAATATTCTTAGGCAAACTGATCATTACAAAAATGGGCATTAGGAAAATCCATCCAGAGCCCCAGGTTTTGTTTATAGATGCCGTCTGCCTGTGGGACAAAATCATAAACAGGGACACATGGAAGCTTGGTAGTTCCTCTGTCTGAGGTTGCTCCATGTAAATTCTTTCTACACGATACACCTCATGTCTACTGGATGACTTCCAGGAACAAGGGCAAAGAATGACACTGAACTATGGAAAACCTCCCAGGGTGACGTCTTTCATCTCTGCGGCATTTTATTAAGGATTTGTAAAGCCCTGTGGTTATAAGTAAGTCCAGTGCTTGTCTTGACTTTCCTACTAGGAGACTGCTTAGAGCCCTATGAAGGTACTACTAATAAAAAATAACCCAAGCCAGTTAAACAGCTGCTTTTTTCCTGAGAATCCTAAGAACTTTACAATTGTAATTAAGAAAATCTGTGTTAAAAATTATATGCATGCATATATTGCATTGCTTTAGCTGTACAGTCATACAGCATAAAATAATATATTCATTTAGAGCTCCATCATGCATGAATTTCATGTTCCTCTCTGCAATTGCTGGAGGCTACATAATAGCCAACACAGAGTTGTACCACAATTTAATTTACTATACCCAGTTTGGGAACATTTCACTGGTTTCAGTTTCTAATTATGACAAATTACATTGCTTTAATGGTATTTAGATTTTTATGTTATTCCAGACCTCCTTTTATAGTGTAATTTTTTTGGAAATATTCATCAAGAAAAAGTAACATTTAATATTTTCCATAAAGAAAAAGGACTTCAGGAAATTTCAGTTTATTCCCACTGGCACTTTCCCTAGGAATATTAGTTTCTCCTACATTCTTTTCCTTTTCAGTTTGGCTTTAGGCTCCTCCTTTTTACCTGGTTCTTTGGTTCTCAGCTCATTCCTTAATTCTTTTTGCTTCAAGTTCCTTAGCACTCATCTATTTTTTTTTATTTCCTTATTGAGCATACTTCTTTAAATAACAAAACACACCTCATTACCAAACACAGG
The DNA here is from genome assembly GCF_001458135.2 of Marmota marmota marmota. Taxonomy (NCBI): domain Eukaryota; kingdom Metazoa; phylum Chordata; class Mammalia; order Rodentia; family Sciuridae; genus Marmota; species Marmota marmota. The sequence goes on along the minus strand of NW_026000057.1, from coordinate 420,041 downwards.
TTATAGTTAATTACTGTTTGAGCTTCACTAGTCACACATACGTATTCTTTAAATAGCTCGTGCATTTCTTTCCATGCTGATATTCAAATCAAAATATTTTTATGCCTGTTGCTGGTTCCTGCCAGACGGTTTTCACTAATGGATATTATCAAACAAATGTGGAGACATTTGGTTTTTGCTAGATAATTTCCTCTGGGGTGTTATTAAACCTTTGCTCCCATGAACACCAAGGTCTCCCTTTCCTATTATTTCCAGGCTGACTCATCCACAGCATTCTTTGCATCTCTTTGGAGTAAAAAATGGTTTCCAAACAATGTCCCAATGTATCCAGTCCTTTCTCTCAAATTTTGTCTGTAGCCTCATAACCCCTGACATGCTGGGTGCATCTCATTTAGGATGTTTTTCCAAATCACCCAGGTTCACACTTTTGCACAGCATTTTCCAACTCATTCTCTTATCTCTTTCCAAGACCCCTGCACAAATGATGATAGTTAGTCAATGCCCTCCCCTCCTCATTTGTGGTCTTGGTGGTTATTAAAGTTACACTGTGCACATGCAAACCGGTGGCTCCTTCCTGCTGACTCTTCCTTCTTTCAGTCCCTCTCTAGCACTCAAAGAGGAGTCTCCTTGGGCTGAAGTTGTGGCTCAGCAGTAGTGCGCTCGCCTAGAACATGCGAGGCCCTGGGTTCCATCCTCAGCACCACATAAAAGTAAATAGATAAAATAAAGGTATTGTGTCCAACTAAACTAAAAAATAAATATTAAAAAATACAAAAAGAGGAGGTGCCTTGGTGTAAGCTTGGACATGCGTGCACAGTGTAAGGCACAGATCCACAGCAGGACACCTAGTATGTCGGGTGGCATGGGTCTAACTTGTGTGCTTTGGATTTGATCCTAACACACTGCTAAGGCATTTTCCAAGAAACTTTGGTTTGCTCCATCATTAAGCTTTTGCTAGATTTTAAGGCTAGATTTTTTTTTTTGTGATGGGTTAATATCCATGATTATGTTTTTAACAATATTTTATTGAAGCTTTGTTGTCTTCCTTTGTCTGGAGAATAAGTCGGGCTCTCTGTTCCTTCCATGGCTTTTATCTTATTGTATTCCCACTGTTCTTCAATAATTATTCATTTCTATTTATCCAATTGCAAACACACAGTGTCTGAAAAAGAATGTGAATTCCTTGGGCAGACCAAAAGTTCATGTTTGCCATGTTTTAAAAAAACCAAAGCAATATTTGCATTTCTTTCCAACAATCTACAAAATGTTTTTTCCAATCTCTAATTTATCATATATCATATCACTCATTTGTGCAAATATTAGTTTCTACTACATTCTTTCACTTTGATCTGGAATAATCTCCTCCACAATTGAAGAAATACTTAAAAGCTGCCTAGTAATAAGCAGATCTTTATGAAAAACTTTGTAGCAACTAAATGCTTCCTTTGGAACAACAAATATTTTATAGCAGCTGTATTTCAGGAGTAGTAGAAAGTACCAGAAATGAAAAGATAAATGGCATAGTTCATGCTCTAAAGGAAATAGTCTAATGGGAAAAAAATTTCAATAAGTAATCAGAATACAGAATGATATGTGCAACTATAATAAAAAATTATAGAAAATTTGCAAAATGAATAAAATAATTGAATATCTGCCTAACTCCCTCATGCAGATAACTACTGCTAACATTTTTGCATATCTCTTTCCTTTTGTTTCTTGTGCCTATTTGTGCAAGGTCAAGATATTATTGTCAACATCATTTAATATCCTTTTCTTTTCCTTTATTGTTGAGAGAATTCACTAGAAATAGTCCTAGATTATCTGTGCCCTGTTTTGACCTTTTTTTTTTTTTACCTCTGAAGCTGCAGCCAGACCCAATAGCCTAGAATGTCAGTACTTCTGCAGAAACCTTTCTTGAAAGTCTTTTCATGGCCCAGCCAGACTTTTCCACGGAGGGAAAACAGGAACTTGTCCTGGCCCCCTTGAGCTTACCTAATAATCCACTGATGAGCTGTTCACAGTTCACCTTTCCACCTCACTATGGAAGACAGAGAACAGTGTCTCATGGTTGATGCTATCATTGGCTGATGTGTCCTGCAGAGGCACCGTGTCTTCCTGGGTTGTTATCAGCAGTGTTGGATGACAAGTAAAATCCTCTCAAACAGAATTTATTATCTTGTGCAGATGGTCCCCAATTCTCACCTTGTTCACAACCTCTGACCTCTAGTTACTTTTTGTAAATAGTGCTTCCTGGCTGGTACTCCAAGAAGCGGCACTGGCAATGCTGCATGGAATTGAAAGAGGTCTTGATAGCAGGACACATAGAGATGGTTGAATAAAGTAAAGAACTAATAACACCTATCCTGAAACCTTCTAGTCAGAAAGTGCACCCCTGATGTTTAACATCCAAACATTGAAGCTGATTTCCAACAGCATGGAGATGCCATCCTTGGCCATGCCTGCTCTGACAGTGAAGTCAGCAGCTCCCCAGGCCCAGGGTTTATTGGACTCCTTGCTCTTCACAATGGGATCTGAGGTGTGCCTGAGCAAGATCCTCTGTTAAAGCACGTAACTCTGGTGTAGATTTCTGGGCTTGGAAAATATATATGACGAATTTTACTTTTTTGACCATTTTCAGGTATGTAGTTCAAGGTAAAGTAGATTCCCATTGCTGTGCCCCATCTCCAGAACATCTTCTTGGTCCCCAACAGAAACACTGAACTCACTAAACAATGACTCTTCATTCCCCAAGTATGAATTTTGTGTGTATGTGTGTGTGTTTTGTTTTTAATTTCAATTTGAATTTTACTAAAAAGAAACTGGAACTGATATTTGGATTTAGGACCCAATAAAGTTGGTTGACTAAATTGAATTTTATATACCCCAAATCTGATAAAGAATAATAATTTTATGTCTATTATTATTATTGTTATTGCTATTATTGCAATATCAAGAGTAAGTGTTGCTATGATCATTGTTCTCATTATCATTCATACTATTACATTACATCATTACTAACATTGTTACCACCATCACATCTGTCCTGACCTTCTGCAGTCACCTCTCACTAAACTTCCTGCTTGTGTCTTGCCCCTTCATTATTCATTCAGATGAGTCTATTTTTAATTGTCAGATTAAAATCTAGATTAGCTAGACCTCAGGAATTTTTTTTGGCAAGTATATCAAAACTGTGACTAGGAAAAAAATTATTCTTTGGGAAAATTAATTGAAATGTAATCCAGTCCTTATGTTTTTCTAAAATGTACTTTTATAAATTCATAAGAACCTAAAAACAAGCACTGTCATATTAGCTCCCCAGAGGAGAAGTGATCTGGTCCATCTCCAAAGCTTTTGCCAGCAGTCACTGTGGAAGCAGTCTCAGGGCACTTGCTGTGCCTTGACTTCTGCATGGGGACCCACCAGAGCACTTCTCCTGTAGAATAACTTTTTCCCAACCAAGGGAAATGTTCTTATTTTGTAGATACTGAATTGTGACACTATCCAGATTTTTTTTTTTTGTGTGTGTGTGTGTGTGTGTGTGTGTGGTGCTGGGGATCAAACCCACAGACTTGTGCATGTGAGGCAAGCAGTCTATCAACTGGTCTATATCCCAGCCCATATCCAGATTTCTTGTGTTGATAGAGAGCTAAGAGCCAGATTTATATCTTACTCATACCCAAAAGGCATTTTTACCCTCATTTCTGATTCCATTTTTGATCTCCATTTTCATTTTTCATTCTTGTTTGACACTTACAGTGTCTTCTTGGATATCTGCACCTTCTAAGTTACCTAGAGACCTTTCTAGAATAAATGTGTCCCATGTCTTTAAAACCTGAAGCAACGTCATTTTAAATCCACATACTATACCAAGTATGTTTTTTGTCAGTGTCACAAATCCCTGAGATAATCAATTTATAAAGAAAAAAAGGCTGATTTTAGCTTACATTTCTGGAGATTTTAGTCCCTACTCTGATGGTTTCGTGCTTCTGGGCCCATGATGAGACAGCACATAGGGTGGTGAGACAGCACATAGTGTGGCAACACATGGCAAAACCACTCACCTCTCGGCCAAGTTGCAAGGTAGAGGCTGGGATGCCATTGTCCCATTCAGGGGCACAGCCCTGGAGTCCTAAGACCTCCCACTAGAGCCCACCAGTTAGTTTCCTTCACCTCCATTAGTGCCAGGTTGGGGACCACGCTTTAACGGACGGGCCACCTTAGGGTAACATTTAAATCCAAACTGTAGCACCCCTGTACCATAATTCATCTGCTTTTGTTTGAATGTTTAAGCTATTCCCCATACACACTTCTTGTTGCTGTTTATCAATCAGGCTGTGCTAAATAGCTTTGTGTGTAAATCTTAGTTCACAAATTCACATTATTTCCTTCTTTCTAAGTGATGATTCACATTGATTGTTATATTCTGCAAAGTTGTTTCCAGTCAGTTAGAGATAAGCACACTCTAAGCAAAGACAACAGTGGGAACCTGGAGCTGCTGGAGTGTAAGACCCATGTCAGAAATGAAGGGAAGCAGCCCGGGTTGTGCAGAACTGAATCAAAAGACATGAGCACATTTAATTTATTTATTTACTTATTTTTTGTGGTGCTGGGGATGGTACAGGGCCTTCTCCCTCCCAAGCAAGCACTCTCCCACTAAGCACCCCCACCCCCAGCCTAACATGACCATGTTTTAAATTCAAAAAATAAAAATAAAGATGTAGTGCCCAGCTGCAGGGCCTGGATGGTGGCCAAGTGCTGGGGATCCTTGTGGTTAGTGAGTCACAGCCAGCACTCTGGCTCTAGAGTGGAGTGTGGCTCCAGGGGATGTAGCTGGAGTCCGAAGACCAGTTAGGAGACTATTTCATGTATTTGTGTTGGTATGTGGTGACGTGGATCTATTTATTCCAGAGACCCAGGAATAAGCCACCACAGAATGGATGTCCATTCCTCAGGCTGGTGACTGATGGCTGCATCTGAATTTCTTTCCATTTAAAACATGGTCATGTTAGGCTGGGATGGTAGCTTGGTGGCATGCCTGGCGTGTGGGAGGCCCTGCACCATCCCAAGCATCACACACACAAAAAAGTAAATATGATAAATAAAATAAAACATGGTCCTGTCTTTTCATTCAGATTTCAAATAGCAAAAAGTCCAGTAGCTTCTACACTATCACTCAAAAACCATAGCACAAGGAGCAGATTTCAGCAACTAAAACAGATTTTTTTTAATCATACACAAACAAAACAAATTATATAAACAACAACAAGAACACTTGACCAGCTTTGGCTTATCTTCAGAAACCTTCGTTTAGAGAGTTTTCCAGACCTCAAGACTCCCACCACTGGGTCATGTAGACAGAGCTCTAGTTTGGACAGACAGTTGTTGAATTCTCTGTGTAAAACTGTTACCCTTCCTTTCTCTTCTCTCCTTTTAGAAATGTGACTAAATTTCTCTATCAGTTCTCTTTATTTTCTTCATTAAATGTGAGGCTACACTTTTATAAACATCAGAACACTGACTAACAGCATCATTAGTGTTAAAAGAAATGACATGGAGATTTAAACACATTGATATTCCAAGCTAAAAATTAAAAAATGGAATAAATGGTTCCTGTTAAAGTACAACACAGAGTAATAGTGAAGGGACTATGAAACTTTTGTGCTGGATACATGGTGTGTGTCTGTAATCCCAATTTAGAAGGCTGAGGCTAGAGGATCGCAAGTTCAAACCCAGCCTCAGCAACTAGGAAGGTGCTAAGCAACTCAGAGAGACTCTGTCTCTAGATAAAATATTTTTTTAAAGGACTAGAGATGTAGCTCAGTGGTTAAGTGCTTCTGGTTTCAATTCCTGGTACCAAATTATTTTTAAAAAAATGAAGCTTGTATGTGTTAACTGGGGGAATAGATGTCCTAACTTTTGAAGAAAGTCCTAATTACATTGCAATGGCTAAGTTAGACTGAACCTAAAAGGTCAGGTCTGGAGACTTGGACAAGGAATTTTTTGAGGGCTGCTGAAAAGTCACTGTCTGTATTTGGTGTTCTAGTTTCAATGGCTTCTTCAAAGGTCTGTTACACACATCCCATGTGTCTGCAGTTGAAAAGATGCTCATAAATCATCTAACTAGTCAGACTGTCAGCTGCTTCTCTTTCTCAGTTGATGTGACTGACTGATAAGGGTTTTAACACAGATCTACTTATTAATTGACCTCTCAAATACTTTATTCCATTAGCTCCTGTCCCCAAGGACAGGTGGTATTTTCCCCTCCCAGAGAAGCAGCTTGGGAGACATCTAGTGTAGAGAAATGGGTAAATAGTAGAAGGAGCCCTAAATAAAGCTTTCTGAACATGCAAGTATACAAAGGCTCAAAGATGAGTTGGCTGCCAGAAGTCCCCCCTTAGAATCAAATTAGTGAGATTTACTGAGCTAGTGTGGCTGAGAACATGGTATCCACTTCAAAAATGCCTTTGGAGAATTTGCTTGTCCTTAATGGATACTTCCAAACAAGCCCACCTGGACAGTTCAAAACCTCCCCTGCTTTTCTTAAGAGTCTTGTGGTTGTTGAGTCATGAATCCTTAATGGCAACCAAAGGCAAAATCAAAGTTGGAATGATATTCACTTATGAACTTCCCTTTAGAGGGGAGGAGGGGCTCTCATGGGTGCATCCTGCCCAGCACACGATCATAGCAAACAACATAATACGATAAAGTATAGATCATGATATATCCATGAATACTATGTTAGTATTTGAAAATTCAAAGAATCCCAATCAAGTTTTACTGAACCCTCACAAATAGACACTCACCCCTTAAGAGATTTAAACCTAGAGATCAGTCTGATTTTAAGATGAGTAAAGTGAACTGAATGTCTCTGTGGACAGAAAATGCCAAGGTCTTTGTAAGTAAAAGAATTTTATAAAATGCTGTAATGTGATCAGGATTTGGATTACAAGCCCTCTAACTGGTGAAGTGGAAAACAAAGAGCACTTTCTAGCCAGAAAGTGCCTGTCCTGATTTTACCCAGCATGCCTGTTAGGTATGCTCGATTAGGAACAGATTTCTTCCGAGTTCCTTTCTTTCTTTCTTTCTTTTTTTGAAAAGAATGATTATCATTGGCTGTATTCATCATCTTCAACTTACTCTTTTATTCCCATGTTATGCAAATTAGGTTTGGGGGCATTCTATTTAAAGCTGTCTGTTTATATATGCGATGTTTCTAAAAATAGCTTTCAAGGTTCCATTCCTAATTGTGGAAATTTTTGAAAACAGAGAGAAGCATAAAGAAGTTAACCAAGATAATAATCTCTATTCAAAAAGATAATTATTGGTAAATTTAGTTTGTATAAAGCATATATTAACACCATATGTGTATATTTTTAAACATTGTAGAGTCATTAATACCGTTTTTATTCTACTATCTCAGTTTACATTAAAAAGTAAGCATTTTTCCATGACTTTAAAATTATTTTAAGATAATTTAATCATTGTATAATAATGATGATGGGAGTGTATTGAACTTCACACTCTTATTTTTCAGCATTTAACTTGCTACCAGTTTTTTTTTTTAATCACTATGACCTTAGTTTTGTTTTGTTTCTGAACTTAACCCTAGAATGTATCCTTAAAAGTGAATCTTTATACTGGATCAAAAGTGATTTTGAAGGATCTGGAGAAGTTTAGCCAATTGCTGTTGATAAAGATGGTAATGATTGACAGCTCACTAGCAGTATGAGCAGTGCTTACATTAGTGCTCCTACAGGGCCACGAAATTGCACATTTCTAAAGTATCTTGCCATCTGATAGTCAAATATTAGCATAGTTTTAATTCCCATATCTTTAATTTTTTCTGGACTATTACTTCTATTATAAGCTCTTTATATAACATGATATCTGATGTAAATTATCATTGAATATGTTTCCTAATATAAATATGTCAAAATTAGAGGGGTATGGTATAGTCTAGAATTTACAAACTGTGATTAGGTATTAAGTAGTTTTAACATTTTAGTTTTTATTTTGGGTAAATGCTGCTTGGGATTTTTTTGTTTGTTTGTTTTCATACTGGGGACATGCACTCTACCACTGAACTACATCCCAGCCCCTTTTAAAATTTTGATACGGAGTCTCATTAAGTTGCTCATACTGGCCTTGAACTTGCAATCCTCCTCCCTCAGCTTCCTGAGTCACTAGGATTAAGTCTTGCACCACCTTAGCCAGCTTTTTTTTTAATGATATATTTTGATTAGCAGAATGAAGTAGTTTTGTTATAAAATTGATGAATTCTTATATTTGTGTTTTTATCTCTCCTTATTTTAATAATTCCCTATCAAGAAATAATCTAGTTTATTGGTTTAACTACATTTTTAAATTTATCTGAAAATTTATGCTGATATATCTCAATGGTGGTTGTTAATAAAAAAAATTTTCTTTTTTTAATTTATCCTTTTGAGAACATAGTTTCACATTCTTGGCTAAATAAAAAGCCATCCAGTGGTGGAAATTTAGAATGGCACAACCACTTTGGAAATTTGTTTGACAGTTTCCGGCAAAATTAAATGCACACTATTCTGTAACATGACTGTTTAATTCTTGGATACCTACTCAAGAAAAATAAATGAACACGTTCACAGAAAAATTTGAATAGGAGTGGCCATATCATGTCTATTCACAGCAATCAGAAAATGAAAATATCCCAGTAATTACAGGAAAAAAAATCTTCAAACAAATTGGATTACATCTAATCCATGGAATACTACTCAGTCACAAAAGGGAACAATCGATCAATGTCCATCGGGTACAGGTGAATTTGAAATAAACAAACAAAAAAACTCTCACATTATTTTGAGCAAAAGAAGCCAGGAACAAAAGGATGATTTTTATGATTCCATTTATATGAAATTCAGTAACAAACAAAATTAGCCTGTGCTGACAGAAGCCAGAGTGGTGGCCACATGGCAGGAGAGGGTACAGACTGGCCAGGATCAAGGAGGGTCTCTGGGGTGATGGAGAGGTGTGCCTCTTCATATGATGGTATGTACATAAATATGTTCACACCTAAGTAGCCCCAAGCTTGCTTACAATTTATACATTCAATGCATATCATACCTTCATTTACAGTAATGGAGGGCAAAAGGACCAAAGAAGCCGTAGAATTTTAAAGAAAATAACAGTTGACTTTATACTTTAGTCAAAATGGCATAACATTGAAGTTCAAAGTTTGCTGATGGTGTTTTCTATCCATTTTTCTTCCATTACTTCAGATTTTTACGTGCACTACTTACGTAGCTATCATTTAATTAAGGGATTAAAGGAAGGAAACATGAAAGAAGATGGCGATGCAGGAAGACCAAGTTATCTGACCTGTTTGTTTCTGCTGTCTTTGAGCAGAGCAAAGGCCGGCTTAGGAAAGAGATCTTGCGCTGCAGTTTCCTGGTTAAATATGGCATTCTGACTTCAAATGTCCTGATCCTCAGTCATATCCATCAAGTAGACACACAGGATGATGCCAACCAGCTTCACTGGCCCAGCCAAGCGATATAATTAGACCAGGGCCAAGTTCTAAGTACAGAGCCTCACTCTGCAGAACCCCAAGGAGTGAGACTCCCTGTGAAGTGAGTCCCTCATAACTTGCATTCCCAAAATATGAACAACCCCCCCTATAGTTCAAACAGAAATTGAGTTTAGTGCCAGGACATTCTGATACAGTTCATTTTAGTTTTGTCAGGTTTTCTTTTCATGCTATTTAAGCCCCATACAATGGAGAGCTTGGTGAAATAAATGGTTGGTCATTATAACATTTTAACTGTGACAATCATTCTACAGTTGACAAAGCACATTTACATATAATATCTGATCTGTATCTCAACAGCCTGTGATGTAGGTCGGGCAAGTACCACCATAGCTTCTGGATTTTATCAAGAGAATATCCTAACTCGGCAGAGGGTAGCGGGTGGAGGGTGTCTCAGGGCCCAGAGCCAAGCCAGGTGTCCTCACAGTGGGACAGTGCATGTGACACCTTGCCTTCCCTCATCCCTGCTCTGTGTGGCAGCACTGCTAAACCCAGGGGCTGTAGTTTTGGCTCAAATTCTTAGACATCCCCAAGTGACTCTAAGCCAAATGTCCAAACACCCCAAGAAAACCAAATCAAGATTTTGTCTGCAAATTGTCCAGTTTCACTTTCCAAGCTTATTATCATGGGCCTGAAGCAGAGCAGCCTTTTTTCATAGAAGGACAGTGGTTGTGAGGTGCACAGGAATTTATTTACTGCCTTCTCTATCTCTGCCCTCTACCCTCCCACTCCATCACATGAAATTGCCATCAGATTAACTTGCCTAAACAAAGTAATTATGTTTAGTCCAGAATATGGTTAGTACTGGTTCTGGGTACCTGCTCTCTTGTCCCCTTTTTTTCTTTTAAATGAGTCTGCATAAACCAAAACAGGAGAATCAGGAGAACAGGTTTCTCATAATTGGCCCAACCATTTCCCATCAAGCCCAAGACCAATAACAGCATAATGCCCATGGTAAGCCCTGGGCCAGGGATGGCGTTGATGGTAGGAGGGCAGGTGCCCGCTTACCTGTCCTGATCTACACCAAGTATCAAGTGGTGACTGCAGCCTCCTCGTTACAGGGCTTTCCCTATAGGAGACATGGAAAGGTGAAATGGGACAGAAGGAAGTGATGTGGTGGTCATCAGCCCATCTTCACAGGGAACGAAGCCCATCATCATTCTCCTCATGGCTCAGACCTCCTCCCTGCTTGGTCCATCTCAGAAGGCTAATGTGGACACCTATTTTCCAACTTTATTTTCTGCTTTATGCATTTCAGCCAATTTGAGTTTCCCACACCTGCCATGATGTTGCTTCTTTACCTTGACTCCTGAAATTCCTTCTCCCTGACATGTTCTCCTCCTATCATCCCACTTCCAAGTTCTTTCCATCCTTTGCATTATGTAAAAAGCCATATGACATCACACAACTTCTTAATTTCCTCACAAAGTAATAGCTCCTTTCCCTGAATCCCAAGGTGGTTTCGCTTGCATCTGTTAATGACCTGTCACTTTGTGTGTTGCACCTACATGACTCAAAATAGCTAACATCACTCTAATCCTTGGAACCCTTACCAAACAAATACTTAATCCTTACATCCACCCTAGTAGGTATTTTATTAGTCAGGATAGGCAAGGTTTCACTGCAGTAACAAAATCTGCCCATGGTGTAACATGATAGAGACTTCCTGTGCTCCATATCTGTCATGTATCAGTGGAGAGTCTGCTCACCACAGCTGGACTGATGATGCAGTCACTCATAACTTTCATTATAACCTGCAAGTTATAATGCTAACTGACAGAGCAATTGCTAATTGACAGAGCAATCATTAAGTGCCACATCCCAAAGTAAAACTGATTATTTTCTTTGTAGCTTATCGGATAGAATTACTTACATGACTACAGCTGCCACTAGGAGAACCTGTGGTCTTTCTGGGTACCTAAAAGAGGGAGAGCTGGCATATTGGAAGAACAGTATTGAGGGCCTCAGATGGATGCCATTATTATCTTCATCTTCTAAATGAGGAAACTGAAGCTCAGAGAGGTCAAGCACTTGAAGCTGGAGGACAGAAGTTCATTGTAAAAAAAAAATAAAAGTATGAATGCTTTCATCTACCCTCTTACCCATAACTCATGGCAAGAAGACCCAAGGAATACAGAATCGGTAAAAGCACTGACTTTACAACAAGGTTAGGACTGGGCTTGAGTCCTCTCTCCTACAGCTTACCAACTCTTTAGGGAACTTTCTTTAATGAACTTGAACTTCCTCCTCCATAAAACTAGTCTAATAATTTTCAGCTCAAAGGCTGGTTGTGAATCAGTTCTGTATGTCACATGCCTGGTACATGATAGGGACACAGGAGGTGGCAGACACTGTCGGTGGGGTTTTTCCATTTAAAACTCACCCTGGTTTCATTGACAACGTTGCATATAAGACACAGAGGCTCTGAAGGAACATTTCAGCTACCCATCAATGCTCTGGGTATCTGTTTTAAATAGTCGATGTTGCCTGGCAGTGTGGGATTCTCAGGTACCTGAGTGACTCACATTCTTTAATAAGCTTTCCTTAAGGAGAATGAAACAGCTTGCGTTGGTACCAACACCCACAGAATCCTAATCTCAGCTGCAGGGTGGCAGGGTCGAAGAAACCAATAAAAGTGGATGAGATTGAACAAACACAAAGACCTCTTCCTTCTCTGGGCAGAGAAGAAATGTCACTTCATAGGGGAGGGAATCACACAACTAGGTGAAAGAACAACAGAGAACCAGAACCAATAGATGTGGAGATTAGTTTAGCTTGGTTTGTCATATTGCTAAAAATGTAGGCACTTGTTATTTGTAATCATCTCAGCATCATCCTGTAATTGTGAGCATCCTCACTTGCACTTGTAGGTGTTGAACTCTTTCTTCTTTCTTTTCCTTTTTGGGGGGCAGGGGGATTGGGGATTGAACCCAGGGGCACTTTACCACTGAGTCATATTCCCAGCCCTTTTTATTTATTTTTTTGAGACAGAGTCTCTCTAAGTTGCTGAGGCTCTTGCTAAGTCACTGAGGCTGGCCTTGAATTTGCAATCCTCCTGCCTCAGCCTTCCAAGCTGCTGGGTTACAGGCATGTGTCACTGTGCCCAGCTGTGTTGAACTCTTTCCACAGTATTTGCCTCCCTTTGATGAACAGGAGGAAAAGTTTGAGTCTTCCTCCTACATAACCTTCTGTTATATTTCCAATTTGTTAGGACTGTTAAGAGATAGACTGTCATGACCTATTGCTCCTCTATGTGTCCTTCCTGTTCCCTTTTATGTCCTTTCTAGGCAGCACTTGTTAAAATGTGGGAACAGTCAGGGCTCTGCTGTGAATTGAACAAATAAAATGTGTTCAGATTGCACCTTACAGGTGTTTCCTGAACTGTTGACCTGTTTCATTTAACTCTAGATTCTTTCTCTATTCCTTTATTGACTTTTTCTTTCCATTTAGAAGGGGAAAACTATTTCACAACCCTAATTATGAAGATATAGTTTACATATTAGGTGACTGGCACAAGAAATATGGTGCTAGAAATTAATAAATATTTGTTAATCATACCATGACTGCCCTATATGTCTTTTTTCTTTTTTTCTCTTAGTTCATAATTTTTAAAATTGTAGTTATTTGCTTTCTATGTTAAAATGGTTCTACTGAAGTATGGAAATCATAGTAATCATAATTTCTGAAATTAAGGTGCAGTAGAGTGCTATTAATAAGATGAATGATGGCTGAATATGGAGGAGTACCAAGAATTGTGTTTAAGCTTTGTGGGCAGTGTTTTCTACCTACCCCCAACTACCACCACCACCACAGTCATTCACTTGCAAACTCGAAACCTACAAGATGAAATTTCACCATGAGATACCGAGTCTTAGAGAGCTAAGGTGAATTGCCTAAGACTGAAAATAACAAAATAACAGTGAACCCAGGATTATAAACTTTCCTTGGTCTTTTCATTTTAGTTGACAAGGCTTTAGTTGACAAGGCTGGGGGACTGTGCCTTGTAGGGAGAGGCCTTGTCTTATTCATCCCTGTACCCAGCTCCTGGCACAGAACAGAACGGAACCAGAGGGTGACATAGCTGGGGCTCTATTTTAGGAAGATAAATCTGGCAACAACGAGTGGGATGAAGAGAATAGGAAAGTCCTGGCAGCTCAGAGAGCAGCTAAGATGCTCCTGCAGTAATACAGGGAGAAAGATGATGGAATGGTGAATGAGGGAGCCACGGAGGAGAGCAGAGAAGCCATGAATGGGCGAAGACGGGAAGAGTGCACAGATGAAAGCAGAGGCTGGGAGAGGGCGGGTCCTTGAATGAGTAGATATCCACTCGCGTGGCAAATGTGCCCTGAGCATCAGCTGCGTACCAGAAACTAATGGAGATGCCAGGATACAAGAGGGAATCAAACAGATGTGGACTTTGCTCTTGTTGACCTTGTATACTAACTGGAGGATGTCTCGGGATTCTCCAGGAAAACTGAACAGTGGGAGAGAGAGAGCGCCCAATATATAGAGAGGGGTTTCCAGAAATTGACTTGCATGGGGAAAAGGGCTGTTAGGTCTGAAGTCTGCAGAGAAGGCCTAGGGCTTCAAACTCTTGGGCCAGGAGCAGATGCTATAGTCTCGCAGGATTTCTTTTCAGGGAAAACTTTGCTTTGCTCTGAAAACCTTTCAAATGGTTGGATAAGGCCCACCCAGATTGCTGAGGATAATCTCCTTTCCTTAAAGTCAACCAACTGTAGATACTATTCATATCTGCAAAACACCTTCACAGCAACACCTGGATTAGTATTGACTGAACAGCTGGGTACAATAGCACTGAGAGTTGGCACAGGAATACCAGCCATCACAGAGGAGAGAAAGCTGATGTGCAGAAATCACCAGGGGCCCTCGAGAATAAATGCAGGCCCAAATATTAAAGCCCTAATGGTTGGTGCTGTCACCATCCTTATTCCTGCACTTGTGCAGAAAACAGATGAGTCATCTGCCTCCCAGGAATGTTCAAATGGGACCAGGATGTCTGACCTTTTCCCCAAGAGCACCACCAGTTGGTGAGCAAGTTTCAATTAGGCCCTTGTTTCCTGAGTCATCATGGAACCTTAACCTAGGGAGGTCAGCCTTGCTTCCTGGGGTGCAGGGAGTGGTTTCATCCCCAGGTACCAGTCACCCTTCTCCTTGTGGCCCTGTTCCCCTACTCACCCACCCACTCCCACACACCCACCCCCACACACAGTGGCCTGGCTGCCTTCCAGTGCCCAGCTCGGGGCTGTGTCACTTCCTCAGGAAAATCTTCTCTGAACTTGGATAAATCTCACACTTTAAGCCCCACCTCCAAACCTTCTGACCTTCGAAAGTGGTATTATTTTCACCAAGTAGTCTATTCAAATACTATTTTATTCATATCTGCCATTCCCGTTGTTCTGAGGAAAGGACCTAAGTCACTGTTGTGCTGATTCATGGTACTGAGCCCAGTTCTTGGCATACACTACCTGCTAAATAAACAAACGGATAAAGGAAAGAATGAATGAGATATATGCTTTCTAAGCAGTTGGTCTGCAGGGCATTCTGGACAATGATCTGGAAATAGAACAGCACAGCCTGTAGCTCCTCTGCTTGTCTAGTTCCCAGTCTGATCCCACCCTGTGTACCCCTCATCCTGTCCTCAGCACTTGAGTTCTTATGGATTTCTATCTAAACCCTGGCATTTCCAAGACTCTTCTCTAATATGGGGGTACTTTTTAAGCATTTGAACCCAAAGCCCCTTAATACAAAGCAAATGAGGTTTTTTTTTTCAGAACTGTTAGAACAGAAGAAGATGAAAATGAGAGAACAGAATGGAAGGATTCAAGAATAGAGCTCTATGCAGCAGACAGATGCAGGCCCGGATGGAATGTCCTAGAAAGCTCTCCTACTGAAAACTGGCAATGTTCTCTCTCCTTGCTTCAGGCAGGAAATTCTGACTGCTTTTATGCATGGTCTGGAGTCTTGTGAGTTAGAAGCTCCTGATATCTGTGTGTGGGATTTTGTGAGTCGAGTTGAGAGAAAGTTCTGTTAGGAAACCCTCCTCATGCCCACCTTCTGCCATCATATGAAGGACCCAACTGGCACATGAGATTGGCCACCTGGTGGAGCACACCAAGGTGCAGCCAGCCACAGGCACCCCCAGGGGAACCACAGAGCCCCTCACGCTGTCTCCTGACCTGACAGCAGCCATGACAACGAGGAAGTCGTTTGTGTTATTAAATGCTCCCAGGAGCTCTTACGCCCTTTATGTTTGACCCAAATATTCATGAAAGTCAGCCTCTACTTTGCAGTAGTCTTCTGACTGTGGGAAATGGAATTTGGATTTTTTTTTTTTTTAAGTAGCCTCTACCAAGTCATCCTGCAGGGTCTATTCAGGTTCGCCACTTGTGTTCTTACCATTAAACGTTCCTTGTATTGAGGAAGAGAGAAATCCCTCAGTTTCTACATTCTCTATACTGTCTGAAATGTGGAAGATTCCATTGCAAATCAGATAGGTCAATCCCGGGATCCACACAGATTTTGGACCAGGATATAGTGGGAAACCCAGTGGTCCAGGAACTAGGTGACCGAGTTTCGAGTCTTGGACCTGCCACCCATCCAGCAATTGAGGGACCTTGGGCAGGCTGCTGGTCTATAGTGGAACAGGTAGTCTCTGCCGCCACCACCGCTCTAAGATGTATGGTTCTCATTGCAGGCATCTTTTCCACAAGTCCTGTGTTGACCCCTGGCTTCTAGACCATCGCACCTGCCCCATGTGCAAGATGAACATTCTTAAAGCCCTAGGGATCCCGGTAAGCACAGCACAGCCTACACCATCGTAATGTCTGTCTTTCTGCTTTACCCCCAGAGCAGTGAGAAAGCTTCTTACCTGGATTTTCTATGTCCTCTCAGTCACATAGCAATGATGTCATCCAATGAGGCCCCAAGAGAACTCCATGTTTGAAAACATTTCTCCTGTCACTTTTTCTCAATCTGAGGACATAACCCATTCCACCACATCCATTGAATTTATCCATGAGTCAAGATGCCACTGGTGCAGCTCACAGGCGTCTTTTTGGAGGGCAGCTGGGACACCAGCAGAGGTATGCTGGGCCACTGCACATTGACCACCTCTGTGGTCATCACCCCAGCCTAGACATCAAAGAGATCTGCATGCCACACTTTCAGGTGTTGCCCCATGGTCACCTACTTTTGGGAGGCAACAAGTCCCTTCCAGCTAAGGGAGGGCAGGACAGCGGCCGAGAACCAGGCTCCAGACCTCTGTTAACCCAGATCTCTGCAGAGAGCTTGGGCAAACAGGAAAGCAGAGCCAGAGACACTTAAGTTTTGCACTATTATTAAGCTGCTTCCCTCAGTCACGTGTTTTCAAAAGCTCTCTCCAATGCAAGGAGAACCCGCCAGCTGGCTTGATGCTCCAGTGAAAGACTTTCCTGGGACAGTATCAAGTGAACCCCACAAGTGGTGGCTGGTGAGGCACCAGCTGCTGTGTGTTATCCCCTCTAAGCAGAAGAGGGTAGGAAATGAGCCAGTCTCAGAGATGTGCAAAAACATAAGGCACTGTCTAAAAGAAGCCGCACAAACACACAGAGCCAGCCACCCGCATCCCGCTGTATTTGCTGCAACCTGCCTGTTTGTCATGTCTTACTACTAATGGCAGAGAACAAAGAGAATGTTCACAGTCACAAGATGCCACTGAAAAAGCAAGGCATCAGATCACATATCAAAGTCTTCCTTAATGCCAAAGGGCTAATTAGGAACTTCAGAGTGACTGTTAGAGAAGACACCCCGATGTATTCTGGGGACATGCACTGGCTGGGTTTCTCACCCTGCATCAGCTGCCCCGTGCCAGCTGTGTGCTGGTTTTCACGATCAATACACAAAACACAAATCAACTCACGTGGCTGGAGCTTTGAGCTAGATTTCAAAGGCAATGCATTAAATTTTCAGATCAGAGTTGCTAATGCGTAGTGCATTCAAGGTGAAAATCAATTACAGAGAATGTGAAATGTTAGTGAAAACCCAACATCGCTACCAAAAACTGGTGACTTAAAAAAAATCAAACCCAGTTTTGGCAGTTTTCACATCTCTAGCTGTGACCAGTTGTTTGATGGAAGGGGAAACGTGCATATGTGTGTGCTTGCATGTGCCTGTGTGTCCTTGGTGTCTGAAGTCTTCAGAATCCTCACAATTAAAGGACACAGTTGCATCCTTTCATCTGGTTCCTATTGTTCAGGATATTTTTCAAGATTGTGTTTGTCCTACCACTCCTTGTGACAATCCTCTGAGTTAAATTCTGTACTAAATAATATTTGGCTTCAAATATAACTCCCACATGGGTACAGTTTCTCCAGAAGGTACTTGTAAAGAAGTTATGAATTATCACTCTTACTGTTGCTCAAGCAGAATTATTAAGTGGCCTTTGGGCTCATTTCCAAATGTAATAACATTTTAATTTTTAGCGATTGAGCATATTCTGGCCATGGTTTGAGGCCTGACACTTGTCTGGATAGGATTTTGCTTAGCATACTCGATTCCCAGAAAAAGAAACATCAGTAGCATCTTTTGGATTTTGCCAACGAATTTTAAAGGCCACCCAAACAAGAACATGAGATACATCCGAGCCTGCCCCACAGAACAGAACATCCTCCATGAAGAAGGCCCGTGGTGTGTGCAACTCTGATGAAGCACCAAGACACATGGTTAGCCTCCCTGTCTCCGGGGCTCTTCCGTTTTTTGTCCTAGAGAATGATAAAGTCAGAATCCAGCAGGAATTTGGGGTTTCATTTCATTCTGCCCTACCCTTGGGGAACAGTATGCCTAAAATATACCAATGATATGACTTCTGTTCATTCTAATAGCTTCCCATATCATTGGATATGCGCACAGCCTTAATTAGAAAATACTTCCTGTGCTAACTAAAACCGTTTTTATGCAACTTATAGACACTGTCTTATAATTTTCCTGTATCTTCATACACCATTTCTTCTGTAAGGAAAATTGGATAGAG
Organism: Marmota marmota marmota; assembly: GCF_001458135.2. Taxonomy (NCBI): domain Eukaryota; kingdom Metazoa; phylum Chordata; class Mammalia; order Rodentia; family Sciuridae; genus Marmota; species Marmota marmota. The sequence continues at coordinate 401,448 of NW_026000057.1, read as the reverse complement.
CCTGTCACACTCTGATAATCGACATCTGTTAATCCAACTCTGTATCCCTAATATATGCTAAGAGCTCAATAAATGTGTAGAACTGTAACCCTCCAGAGTATTGCGGGCTGGCAGTGCATGACCTGTATTTGTGAATTACATCCTGTTTCCCCTTGAAACGATGTCAACTCACAAACAACTTGGTTGTAATTCTGATTCATAAGATTGTCCAGATCCATATGGAATCTTATTTTTGTTTGTGGTTTTCATTTTTGTTGGTTTTGATTGAGTGTTCATTCGGCTGCCTATGCTATAAGGCAAATAAATATAAGTTGAAAACCAAGAGCTGGGACATTTAATTTTCATCATTGAATTCTCTACATTGGACCACAGAATGAGAGCACACCTCAGTGATCTGAACGTCCCATCTCGATGAGTGCCTTTTCCCATCATATTTTGCCAAAAGAAATATAAGAATGAACTGAAAACAGGAGAAAGTTTGTGTGGGTTTTTTTGTTTGTTTGTTTGGTACCAGGAATTGCACCCAGGGGTGATTTATCACTGAGCTCCATCCCCAGCCCTTTTTATTTTTTATTTTGAGATAAAGTTTTGCTAAATTGCCCAGGCTAGCCTCGAACTTGCCATCTTCCTGCCTCGGCCTCCAGGGTCACTGGGATTTCAGGTGTGCCCACCACACCTGGGCAGAAGTCCCTTACTATCAGAAGTGTTGTCTACCTTAGAGTGCTTAGTTCTCTTTGCAGCCCAGTGAGGGGCAGGTCTGTCTTTATAGGAAAACAGTTCTAAGGTCCCATAGAACTGGGCGGGGTCTTTTATATGCCAGCATACACACCCTTATCTCTGTGATCCTGATATGAATAGTGTGATAACTACCACTGAGCAGAACATCCTCTGTAACCACAAGTTTACACACCAGGTTTGTCAGCAGTTAAGTCTTTGAAGAGTTTTCCCCGTGCTGACCTGAATTTCAACGCTTAAACAGTGTTCAATTGCAGATAGCATTGGATTTCTCTTGGAAACATTCTGATTGAGACTTTTCTCAGAAGGGTACAAATTTGGTTTCTTTTTAACACAACCCATTATTCTGTGTGATGAACCATGGAAAGTGGATTAAAACTGGTAGGCTCTGGAAAGATGGTCTATTAAATGTTATGTCCAAGCCAGATTATGCATGCCTGCCACCACTGAGTCTCACTCAACTAATCAGCTTTTTCTCTTCTTCTGTCTCCTCTATTGAGGATCTAGCACCTCTCTTACTGGCCTACAAAATAAAAGCAAAGAAATGCGCGGCATGGAAATTAAGAAATAAATGAAATCAAAGAACAGTATCAACAACCAGAATCAGTGTTTCAAAAAGCACGTCAGTTGCTGTTACATGGGATTGCTTTCAGCACTTCATGGTTGAATGAACACCCAGCACCATGTCCCCCTAATGAAATCCTTTCCGCCCCAGGACCCCACACACAGTTACTTTTGTTTAATGAACATCGTTAAATAGCATACCTTTTCTTTCACATAGAACTTTACAGTTCTCAAAAGTATTTTCTCAAATTGCCCCTTGATTAATCTTGGGCAGATACTAATGTGCCCAAGTTTTCAGAGCAGAAATCTGAGATTCAAATAAAATGTTCAAATCAACATTTATTGAGCACCTGATAATTATCAATGGTACTATATGGAAGCTTGAAATGCAAGATCAGTATGACATGGCTGCTTCTCTTTACCCCGCTTGTAGACTAGCAGAAGGCAGACATACTAGCAAATGACCATCCATAGTGGGAAGAGTGTCAAGGAAGTGCTCCGGGATCACTCAGAACAACTCCCTGGGAAGGAACATGCTTCCAAAAAGGTGGCATTGGCCTGAGACTTAAAGTGTGGTTAGGAATTTGCCAGACATCATGTGAGACCTGGGATGGGAATGGGAGGGTGACTGTGGCTAATGTCATCCTGAGCAGAGGGACAGTGTAAACTGAAGCCCTGAGACAGGGGATGTATGGTGCTCCCTCGCCAAAGGCTAAGGGTGAGGTAGAAGAGTAGGTGAGATCCGGCTGCAGAGCATCTGTTTCAGCAAGCTAAGGAGCTGGTGATCCACTCCCTGGGAGAAGAGAAGAATCATACCTGTGTTTCCTTTGGGAAAAAAAAATGTCATGATAAGAGAATGAGACTGAAGGGAACTGAAGAGACCCAAAGGAGATGATTGGGGATGGGGAGGCATGTTCATAAACACACCTGCTTGTGTCCAATTTCAAAGCCAGTAAATATAGTAAATTCGATGGTCATTCTGTAAGTTGATTTTTGACAAATTGAGTTTTAATGAATGACTCACTTCCAATAGATACAGAGAGAGAAAAAGGAAGAATAGAAGAAAGGAATAAGGTAACTGTGAGGAGTTTGTGGGATGATGGAGACTTCCAGCTGATCACTGGAAACACAGGGGTGTCCCTGAAGACACATCCTTACACAGCCATGGAGGGAAAGCTTGGGCAAGGGTCCAGCACTTGGATCTGCTCTGTGCTCCCCATGAGTCCACGAGTTGTAGGTTTTGCCTTTTAAGGCTCTTTGAATACAGTGTTATCATTATGAGGCTAATTCAGTGTCAACCCCAAATTCTTTTCACATTCTATAAACACTGGGAGTGGAAAGACATGTCATCATCATCCTTGAAGACAAAGGTGAAGTTCAGACCAAAGCTATTCTAATATTACTGAAGACCCTATCTTTTCACCACCACCTTTAAAAAAAATAATTTTCAAAAGTTCCGGTAAAGACACAACAACTTAAAGTAATTTTAAAAGCTTTTTGTGGAAGAGGGAAATATATTTTTTATTACTTCAAAAAGCAGAACTAAGATCAGAGTGAGACTTGAAAAGAGTAAGATTTTGCCCAATAACAGAGATGCCCAATGATGGTACCCAACACAACCTGCCTACCAAGGCAGAGAGCAACTTTTGCTATTCAAAGGGAGAAGTCAATGTTTTTAGGGAGGAGAAATACTGTAATGAAAGGGTGATGGAATAAGATGGTCTCACCCTGGCTTTTTGATTCTAAGATTTAATTTAAAGGATTTGACTAATAATGTATGTTCAGTTCCATGTGAAGTTTAGGATATTTTTCTATAGTTGATTTTTGCTTGTATTTGTGTGTACATATATCTTTAAGGAACAATTCAAAATGAGTCAAATTCTGTCCCATTCACACTTGAGTATTAGTATATTTGTAAACAGTGAAGGAATCTTTGGGGATAATTATCTATTCTATGTGGGATGTGCACATTGTATAAAGGCTCTTCTATCACCATAAATAAATATATGTATTCTCCATAACTAATTCTTTGAAAGTAGAGATCTTGATATTCCTGGAATTAAAACTTTATAGACCAACATGTAAGAGGAAACTTTGAAAATGAATTTTGGAAGATCTTTTCATGCTCATGTTAAGATCTTCTCATGTTAATGCAAATGTGGACTGTTTTCAAAAAATTAGCTTAAGAAAACAGTACAAAAAATGTTAATACTTATTTGAGTCAAAATATTTAGGGTATATAATAGCATCTCTAAATTGATGACACACTCTAAGAATAGATCCTTCCCTCCCTCCCTCAGCCCAATGCTGACTGCATGGACGACCTACCCACTGACTTCGAGGGCTCTCTGGGAGGTCCACCAACCAACCAGATCACAGGCGCAAGCGACACAACAGTGAACGAAAGTTCAGTCACCTTGGACCCTGCTGTCCGGACTGTGGGAGCCCTGCAGGTGGTCCAGGATGCAGACCCCACGCCCCAGGAGGGAGAAGCCATCTTCACCACCAACAGTAAGTTCTGATGTGCTTAAAGGTGCTGTTACCAATCCCAAGTGGCTCATTGCCTCATGGGATTGGAAGAAGATAGCTATTCCCAAGAAAAAAAGTATAAACTGAATGAGTATATCATTGCCAGTCTCAACAGCCATGCCTATTGGACCCTAAGAAGTCCAGATCTTTCCAGAGCCAGCAGGGCAGACAGCACACCTGGCCCTGCACACCCACACTCACACCAGCAGCACACACCACAGCACCACACGTTCTCCAAGTCCAGAGGTAAGTAGGGAATAGGTCTCATCTCTGAGGGTGGACAGCAGGTGAGAGAAGCAGCCCCATGGTGTGCCCAGGAAGACTGGATAGGACACAGTCCTGCCCACTTGTGAACGTGAGGTGCACATATGTGCACACTTGAGCTCCATGAGTGTGCCTGTAGCTGTATGAGCTAATTTGGACCATGAGCAGAAGGTCACTTTACCCATTGCTGTAGGACTCAGATATATAGGGTACCTATTTTATTTTTATTTTTATTTAAGGGACTGGTCTTTCTAAGTTTTCCAGGCTGGTCCCAAACACCTGGACACGAGAGATCCTCCTCGTCAGCCTCCCGGACAGCCAGGGTGTCACCATGTCCAGCTTGAGTACCCCTTGAGATGGGCATTTTTGCAGCATAGCCTAAAGTCCTGAACCTGGTGCCCTGCATGTTTAAATATCTTTGCCTCATCTCCTGCATAGATGGTCACTGGATTCTGTTCTGTCTCAGTGCCCAAATATCTGTATGGGCATCAAAGATCAAAACTAAAATCTAAAGTATCTACTGTTTAGTCTAATGTAGCAGAGATGAAAGCTTAGGAGTTCTAAGAAAATCAGCATGCAAATTAACTGAGGTTTAACATTAAAAGAGTAGGTGGATGTTACAATTTTTAAACAAAGCATATTTTTCTTGATAGAAGTAATTTATTCGCGATAGAAAATTTGGAAATAGATAAAAGCAAATTGAAACATCTTGGTGTATTTCCTTTTACATCATCCTCTTTTTAAAAAAAAAAATTATGCTAAACTGTAAAGATATGCATTTTTCTGATGAAGAAAGAAAAAAAATCATCCTGTTGAAAGATTGAAAGATAAAGAATAAAAAAAGAATGAAAACTCAGTCAAGACACCACCACCTAGCAATAGTGGCTTTTAATACTGTGGCCATTTCCTGGTCATCTTTGGTGATAAGAGTTGAGATGATGTTACAGAATTTGCATTTTGAGTACGGTAACCTTAGCATTTCACCAAGCTTTCACCCAAGGTAACTTGAAGAGGGATTTGGTGGGAAATATCTTCCAGGTAAGGTTTATTTGTTTGGGATAAATAAGAGTTTTAACTTCAAAATCTAAACTTTTGGAAACTTTTTTTTCTAAAACAATTTTACTTTTTATGTTTGTATCCTTGATCATTAAAATCTGGAATGTATTTCAGGACATTTTAGTTTCGACTAACTCAGTAATCACATGTAGCCAGTGGCTACCATACCGGAGAACATAGATCAGGAATCTCTGAAAATGAAGAACCTGAAAGATTATTTGACTTTTACCAGGATAAAGTTGTAAATTTTTAACAAAAGAAAACAATGGCCCAGAGGGGTAAATGACTGACCCAGGTCAAAGAGTAAGTTCAATTTTCAGTGGATCAGGTGGTTTCGTTAAACCATTTATCAGACATCTTCTTCAATCATGATTCATAACCACTGATGATCTTAGTGAAGAATATTGGAAGGCCTGATAGAATTATTCTAGCAGTTCAAAAATATATAAAGCAAGAATATATTTAAGCCCATAAAAGACAAAAAAATGGATCATTATCCTTACAAAGAATGATTATTTGATTTTCAAGAGACAGTTTGTCCTCTGTGAGATTCCTTATTTTGAAAGTGGCTTCGTACTTCCTGTGTTTTAGCAAAGCCCAGATGGCAAATGAAAAAGCATTTTAATTTAATGTGGGTTAAATGACATTTAAAGTGAAATAGATGTAAATACACTGTGGGTAAAATACATCAAAAAATGAAATAGACTGTGTCCATGTAATTCACAATCCCTAAACTACTTTGTGCAAAGTATTTGAGTCAGGGCGTTTGGGTGACAGCAGACTTTTGGTAAATAACTTGAGGTCAAAGCGTTCAACCTAGGCTTGAAGCACATATTAAAAATGCCAGGTAATTTCAAAGGAAGGTATTGGCAAAAGTGAGATGAAGAGTTGGGAGCAACAAGATCACATCTAGTTCGAAGATTGATTGCAAATAGCAATGTGGCTAGAAAGATCCATTTCTGAGCACAGAAATGGAATTTTTCTCACAAAATATTTTCCTAGACCATATATGTCTGATTAATTTTATTTATTGGGCTTTCACAGAATTTTATGGCCATAACCATTAACGAAATGGCTGTAGACTCTTTAAGGGGAAAATTCTCTACAGATTTTTAAATTGCCTGGTGTCTTCATCAAGTAAGTATTTAATCAATAAATGAGCAAACACAAATATATCACTACATAAATGAAAAGATCCAAGTTCTAATCAACATTAGTGTAATCAACTCTCTAAATATTTCTAAAAATAATGTAGATGGAGACATAAATATAAATGAAGATACAATATAGCTATAAACCACCAATAAACAGGTTGGACTTGACTTTTCTCCAAATTCTCTTTTCCCTCCTCACATCCCCACAGATCCAGGAAATTACAGAAAAGAAAGAAATAATAGCCGCTAACAAATACATGGTCCCAGATACATACCAAGCACCTTTTAAGCCTGTTTATCTGTTAGTTCACAACCACCTACAAGGTAAATATCATCTGTATCCTCACTTTACTGATGCAGAAAGGGAGGCAGAGATCAAAGTGGCCAACCCGAGGTTGTTAGCTGGTGACAGGTGGAGCTGGAATTCAAACAGGGCTGCTGGCTCCAGGGCTGTATGTACTCAGATAATGAAAAGGGGGGGTCTAACACAGTTGCCTACACACTCCTCACTTTGTTGACTTATTTATTTCCTGCTTTCTCAAAGATCTCTGAAAAGATCAATAATTTGCTTAGCTCCTCCACCTTCATTCCTATCTCTTTTCTCCCTTTCCTGGCAAATCGTGCTGATTGCAGCTGATCCAAAGCATGTCAAGGCGTTCTAGCGCTCCTGGGGGCCAGGTGTAGAGCAGACTGGCTTTAGAGTGAACACCTAGAAAAGGAAACAAGAAAAGCATTTATAGCACCAAGGAAATCCAAGCTTGATGCAAGCCTGACTCTGGGAGAGAGACATTCTTTACCATATACATCCAGTGCTGCCAAAGGTCCTCCTGTTGCAACCTCACAGGGCAGGTCCCCATGGCAGTCTTGCTCCTCCACCTTAGTGCAAGGAGTCATGTGCATGGATGTCCTTATGCCACTCGCCAGTCTCATCTGCAGGCCTGCTAGTGCCACTGCACACTGCCATCTCCCTCCCCAGGCTTCAGCTGCGGGCTCTTGTGTTTTCTTCCACAGGGAAAAAAAGTTTCTAAGGAGCAAAGGGAAACACACCTAAACAAACAGCCCTGTGTGTTTAGAGATCTCAGGGAGGAGCCAGAGAAAGACACTGAAGAAGAAGACTTCATTACTCCTTCCCAACACAGCACCACTTGGCATCTGCTCAGGAGGGCCTGAACTCTTCCCTTTATCGGTCAAAGAGCTTGTTAACTCCACCTTCCATGCCTTGACTTCCTTATTGAATCACCACGAGTCCTATGGGATTTCCTACAAGTCATTACCCTCTTGCCATCCTCCCACCTCACCCTGGAAGGAACCAACAGTCAGCCTAAAGAGTAGAGGGGGTAGAGATGGACAGAATGGAGAAATCAGAAATCTACCCCAGGGCATTCTGAGAAGCTCTTGGCATGACACCTGTGGCCAGAAGAGATCTGGTGTCCAAACTTTACAAAAAGAAGCAACACTCACCAATTAGTGTGGATTCTCATAAAACTTGGCCAATGGAAATGAAAGATAGTTTGGGTTTCCTCTGGAAACGTCTTTGCTAACTTCCTATCATCTCTGATCCTTGGGGAAAGAACAGTGCATCTAACATCTAATGTGATTAACACACATGATTTGTGGAGTCTCAAATCACATCTTTATTCTTGCCACACAAATGCTTAATGTGTATGGAGTAGGTGGAATGTTCCCTGCCCCTTGATGCAAATCCCAACAGTCCTAGGAATCGTCTGTTAACCCTTAGGTAACTGACAGTTCTCAGAGTCCCTTTACGGACCAAACACAGATACAGAGTGTTTCGTTTCATTTTGTTCTGCTGTTTGGTTTGGTTTTGCTGTTTTTTTGCTTTCCCACCAGGCCCTTTCTCCTGTAATTCCACAGATCTATGAGGCTTATGTGCAAGACCTTCTGCAGTCCCCACCAGCCCAAATGGCTGCTGCCTCCTAAGGTTCCCTCCCACCTCCAGGAGCTCCTTTTACCTGGAGTCCACATCGAGCCTCGTCCAGCTCACTCTCTCACATGGCCACATTGGTACACTCACATGCCACCTGCCCTGACCACACACTGGGGGCCAGCAGTGGCCATCTCCAACATCCAACCTCACATTGCAGACAAGAGGGACCCCAGAGTCCATACTCTGTTCTATCTTTTCTGAAGTTTGGCTGAAACATGCTTCAAAGTCCTGTGCAGCAGCCCCTCACAGGCTTAGGGCTGGGCGGTTCCCTTCCCACCCCTTTAGCTAGAGGAATGGATTTGCTTGATGACACTTTGTCCATAGATCATCTCTATACTATCCTCCAGCCCTCCTCTTCTTTGCTGTCTTTTGTATTGTCTCTAAATGAATGATGGGGTCAAGAATCATAGGACAGCTTCCCTTCATGTCCATTGTACATCCAGAAAGATGTACAGGCAGCAGAAGGGTAGGTACAGCAGTACAGACTGTCTCCTGCTTCTTGGCTCTCCACAACTCTTCAGGAGAAACTGAGGCAAGCAGAATCCCAGAGAGCACAAAAGAATTATTTCCTGAATATTTTCATCATCTTCACCTGAGGACCTCAGTACACTAAATATCACACTAAATTACAGTCCGTTTTAAAAGACCCTAGAGACCTGCCCTTTTGGAGGAGATTTCACATATATATTCACATACTTTTCAAAATGTGCTCATGAGACAAAAATAATAGCTAAGGCAGGATGATATTGTAGCATTGAAAAGAAAAAAAAAGTCACTTTCATGCCAGATCTAACAGCTATCACCGCAACCACCCAGGACTCTCCAGGGACAAACACTTCAAACTAATTATGGAAAAAACTTCCAAAGTGTTCATACAGACACTTGTGCTTGGCCCATGGAGTGATTCACTTTCTGTGATTCAGGGAACTCAATAAAAGCTCCCTGGGGATTCTCCACTCCTAAGGACATATGGTCTTCATATCAGACCAGAAATGACATTTGCTCATAGGTTTTAAGTTTATTTAGGGAACAGCTGATGAAGAAGCATTAGGAACATTATATATATATATATATATATTCAAAAGTTTTAAGTGCTCCTCGAGTTACTCTGACCTCAACTTCATCATGAAAACCAGAAAGAATGTGCGTTCAGGATTTTTCCAGGAAACTCTGAATTTGAACCTCTGAGAGTCAAAACAGCTGAGAGAAAGAGAGAGAGTGGGATGAACATCACATTGCCCTTCAGATCTGCAACTATACTTTGCTGCATTTGCAAAACAGGTTTGCAAAGGTTTTACGTGACTATAAAAAATATGGGTGCATTCAGAAATAAACATGTCTAGATGAAGCATTCCTGTGTTTACGAGGGAGCGGCAAGAGTGAGTTGCCACATCTGCTTTTCTGACTTGCATTAAAGCCAGAAATGGCCAAGTATCTGCCCTTGACTATGGATAAATATGCTGGCTGGAACCAGCCACGGAGAGCGATTTCCCCTGGTGCTCATAAGATTCACATTAGCCCTGGAAAGATGTTTGCTTTGATTTGTGAGCATATTCCATTGTGGCAGACAAAGGAATCAGCCAGCCCTTTTAAGAGCTTAGACCCCACTGCCATCTCCCCTTCAGGAAATAGCTAAGCCACAGTGGACGATCTCTATTCAAAATGAAGCATTTGCAGATTGTGACAATGCTCCCAACAATCGTCTCCATGTCTCCCCATGTGCCAGGCCCCTGCAGCAACATCACCGCCTTGTCTCTGAATCCTCCAGCTCTCCAGCTCAATGGCAGCCTCAGCAGAGGGTCAGCTGTTCTGAAGAGCAAAGATCTTTGCAATCAGCAATGCCTCTGTCATCCAGCCTGCAGGCACAGCTATCCAATGTACAATCCACAGGGTTTTCCGTGATAACATTCCTCCTTGATTAAAAACACCTGCCAATCCAAGAAAGCCCACCCAGGGCCAGACTCGCAGGGCTTTCCTGTCTGGTGTGTCAGGTCCCTCTGGCAGGGAGGATTGAAGACCTGCAGATTCACAAACAGCGTGTGAGAGAATTAATCAATCTCAACTGTAGATACATTGCCGCCTTGCAGCCCTCAGACTGGATCTGACACACACCATCCACCCGGAAGAAGCTTGTCTTTCCCAAAATGAAATGACTCCGCCTGCAGCTTGACTCTGTTCCTTGCTGTGAGTTGGTCTCAGATGCTCCTGCTACTCCTTGACAATGCCGTCTCCAATTTGATGAATTGCTCACAATGCGGTCTTGGTTTTGATAAGTGTCGAGGCTCAACAGCTGTTCCCAGAGTGAGCTGGAAAAAGGAGCAAACATTGACATGCTGCAGGTGGAGCTCCCCAGCCAGGCCACAGCAACAGATGGCAGCAGGAAGCACAAGTGGCAGCCAGCACTTCTGCAGTTTTTGAGCAGCATCGGGTGTCCGTAGGATGACATTCCTTTTTGCATTTCAGTTCTAAAAGCAAATTGCAAGGAAGTTTCATCGTTCAAAGATCAAGAAATCAGAGACAGCTGAAATGCCTTTTGGTTGAACTAAGGACTGGCTTTGGCAGTTCAGAATCTGAGAGTCACAGTATCACAGAAACCCAGTGATTCAGGGGAAAAAAAAAAACAAAGCAAAGCTATCAGAACACTGCTGGATCTCCTTGAAGTGTGATGTCATAGTGGAGCCGTGACTAGAAAAGGCAGGAAGTGGGGGCCTTGGGCTTGCTGTGGCCACCAATGATCAGTGTCACCTTGGGCAAGTCATTTACCCCCTTTGCTTGTCTATTAGCCAATTGAACTAGCCATGATTTCCAAGATCCTCCCCATAACTCTGTGATTAAAGATAGAATCCCTGTCTTGGCAGGGTTCTAAGTAGGAAAGGCTCAAGATCTTGCATCCTTATTTAGTACTCTTAGAACTAAAGACATCTATAATTAGATAAATGTAGATATGTTAAACATATCTATATTTAGGATTTTTGCATATTTATAATGCTTTGTATTTTTACAGTAAATACCATATATATTCTCAGGGAAGTAGAAAAAAAATTAAAAATCCTTGTAACATCATTTGGAATCTTCATTTTGTAAGTAGACATAAGTACAACATTCAGAGTTGTTGGTCCCAGGTCAGAGGAAAAAAAAAAAAAAAACCTCTCATCTGACCCCAGTTCCAGGGTGGTCTGTGCTATGTGAATCTATTTGTGTTTCAGTAATTTTATAGAAAACTAGTGTTAATCACCCAGGAATAGCTTTGGGTCATGCAAGTATTTTAAGGCCTTATTTTACTTGTCATCAAAATATTTCAGCTCCAGGCATTTTAATAAGGATTTAGTTTAATTGGTTAACAAGATGGATGCTAAAGAGTAAGTTTATTTCTTGCTTTGTCATTGTGAAATATAAAGCAGAAAAAAAATGTTTTGTAAAGAACGATTAATTTAATCATGAATGTCAAGCCATTATTGAAACAGCAAAAATAAGAAATCTGAATATCATCTTTCAAGGACTCAAGGCTTACTCTCCCCTGACAGAAAGAAATACCTTTAATTTTCTTTCCAAGATCTCAGAGCGTAATTCACCCATAACATCTTGTTCTGTCTTCATAACATTCTCCAACAGTAGAAAAAACAGTAATTTCCATCACAAAAGGGAAAATCAAAGCAGAGAAGCTAAATCCAGTTTCCTACTCTAGCCTAAGAGTCTTTCCAAGACTGGACCATGTGGCTTAACTGGTTTCCTGGGGGAAAAATGCCAGAAAAGCTTTCTTGTCTCCAGCTAATACAGAAAAGTTGAAAACCTAATTAAAACATGACCATGTGGGGTGATTTAAGATGCAAGGGCATCAGGACTGGTTTTCTTGTCAAAGGAACCATCTAGCATGCAATCAGGATTTCTGGCTGTGTGGCAGGTTCACCTCTGCTACCTACCCAAATTCTACCCAAGGATTGACAAAAGGTATAAACCTACATGGACACTAAGATCTGGGAAAAGATGACAATAGATAAAGTGACAACAAATTTAGGATGGAGAATGAGTAGAAATTTGCTTGGAAAGTGGAGCAAGCTGAACTCTACAGACCTCTTAAGGGAGAAGAAGGGGGTCAGGGGCAAACGTATCACACTCAGCACAGAAGAGCCCAGGAGAAAGGGCAGCAGCTGTGAAGCCGGGTATGCTCCAATCCTGGCTGGAGTGGGGTTTAGAAAAAGGATGTGGAAAAGACTGTGAAGACCATCAGGCCCCACTGAACCACCTGGTAGTTGTAGTGCTATGTTGAGGTCCCTCTCCAGGTGCAAGCCACCCGTGCGCACAAAACTTAGTTCATTGGTCAAAATGGAGAGCAGGGGTCGATGTGCAGTCATGGAAGATTACTAAATATATATAGAGAGAGAAAGAGAGAACCTTAAAACTACTAAATAGAAGGAGGGAGAAAGAAAGAGAGAGAACCTTGCAAATAATGAAAAAGAAACTCCACAGAAACCAAGATAATCCACAAAACAGAATTCTCTAGACTTCAAATTCTATCACTACAAAGTTATGAGACAAGAACGCATCCATGAAAAAGAAGCAGATGCCGTGAGACATGGAAAGTCTCCAGAGAAGGAGAAAGAACTCCTGAAAAAATGCAGTGTAATTGAAAAATGGCCATAGAATGATTAAAAGATAAAAAGATAGAATACTGTTTGTCTGGTTAAACCATGTTCTCAGTGTGAAGTAAACATTGGGGAAAAAAACGTCTGACTTAAAATTAAATTTAAAAATAAGGAAAAGCAAAAAAAAAAAAAAAAAAGCTCTGTTGGCATGCCACTGAAGAATTAATCCACGAATTCGACACACATCTTGTATTAGCTTCCTCTGCAAAAATGTGCTTTTTTTTTTTTTTTAAACAGCCTTGCTTGGCTCCTTTCACTTCAGAAAAACATATACCAAATTTTTAAGTATTTCCTTTTCACAGGCTACATTTGTATTCTACTTACCATATATTCATATATTGGTTTATTGTATAAGTTGGTGACTTCCATTTTTACAGTGAAATTCCTTCCTAGTGCTCAATCCAGTAACTTGAGGGTACCTGATATTCCGTCCATTCTCAGTAGTAAGATCATCTCCAAGCCCTGTTCCTTCTGCCTTGTGTCTCTCCAGCACCCGTTCCCTCGACACCACTGTAAAGCCCACCTTACCATCTCTTCCCTTGGTTTTTGCTCCTGCCGCAACTTCCCTCTCCCTGCCTCTGCTGCCCTCCTCCAGGCTGTCCTCATCCAAGGAAATCTGATTTTGCCACTGTTTTGCTCAAAGCAGTTTTACCAGCTGTGGTTTAAAATTTCCAGCTGGCCAGTCTTACCAGATCATTACGCTTTGGCCCCTGCATGTCTCTCCCTGATTTTCTACCTCCCCTGTCTGGCCCTGTCCTCTGTCCACTTTTCTGAGCCACATGTGGTTCCAGACACATGGTCCCTCATGCTTCTTCCTCCACCTGCCAATCTCTGTGTGTCCTTCAATCACATCTCATCTGCCAGAGTCTCAGAGAGGTCTTCTCTGTTAATCCAAGCAGAACCTCCTACCATTATCTCTGTTACAACTTTTTGAGAAATTAGCTGTCACTTCCCCTGAACGTAGAGGTCCTCAATGGGTTTGGACTGGACATTTCACCTCTGTTTTCAAAACATGCAGTTAGATTCAATAAACATTAGTTGGATAAATGAATGAATAAGGTGAATTTCAAGGGACACTACAATAGTGGTAGTTGAAAGGTGGAAGAGATTGTATTATAATATGTATTTGTACTTTGATAATGAAAAAGGGTAAATAGGTCTTCCAAGGATACTCAAGCTGAGCCAAGCCTCCCTACAGCCATTCCCCCTGGGATGACACTGTGACCCTGTCCCCATGTGACAGGGGACCATAATGTTAAGCTGGTCCCCCATCACGAGGAAGGAGGGAGACTAATGCCTTGTAGAAATGAACTAGTGATTTATTATTTATCATTATTGATATTGTACTACACAGCAGAAATTGAATTGAAAGCGGTGAAAAGAGATGAAGTATCAGAAACAGCAGCAAAGGGAGAGTGTTCCAGACAGACTCAATGCCTAACTGCACATAAATTTCTGCAAAAGCCCTGGCAGTGCCATAAAACCAAATATCCAGAAGCCAATACAGGCTCATAGGATGCTTTTTATTTTTGTTCTGTGCCGTCAGCAAAAGTTTCATCTTAATCCATGAGAAATGAAGATGATACTGAGAGATAATTCAGGGCTGGGAAAATCAGGAAGACTTGAGTTCCAATCCCAGGCTGGCCACTGACTTGCCAGCTCGAGCCCAACTCTCTTAACATCTCTGGGCTCCAGTTTCCTCATCGTTAAAATCATCAACATCAAATCTACCTCACAGGTTCATTGTGAAAATGAAATGAGTCACTGAGTGTAAAGTTTCTGGCTCAGTAAATCATAAATGTCACTTCTGTTCCCACCCCACACACCACCTCCCCATGAGAATGTATATTGGGCAGACATGTCCCAAGTATCTATTTGTGCAACTGAAATTTTTTTGATATAAAAATGCCTGCAGGGGCTGGGGTTGTGGCTCAGTGGTAGAATGCTCACCTTGCAAATGTAGGACCCTGGGTTCAATCCTCAGCACCACATAAAAATAAATAAGTGAAATAAAGGTATTGTGTCCAACTACAACTAAAATATAAATATAAACAAAATGCCTGCAAAGTATCTCTGTCAAATAGGTTCCAAAGGACATTTCCAAGACCTTATAGCTATAGGGTAAATCTTAAACCATCTGCTTGTGGGAACAAAAACTGACCTCACCTTGCTCTTTTTCCATTACCAGAATTACATTAGTGCCTGGGCCAGAACTGCCTGCTTGCTTGGCGTTATTTATCTTTTTTCACTAATTGATCATTTGAGAACAACTGAGTTATTAACTGCAATCTTTATGACGATGATCTCATATAAAATAATGACTGTCCTTAGAGCACCATTTACAGAGAAACCGCTCAGGAGGATATCTGCATCATCATGAATCAGCCCATCAATCACCCAGCAACCCATTAGAGTCGGTTCCTAGAGAGTCAGAATCACACCCTTTCTACACACAGCTCTGCATTGGTTATACGGGTTGAATAACCCTCATCTGAAATGCTTGGGACCATAAGTGTCCTGGATTTCTGATTTTTTTTTCAGACTGGGAGATGCCATTTGCATATATATAATGAGATATCATGGGGAAGGGACCCAAATCTGAATATGAAATCCATTTATGTTTCACATGCTTTCACACATAGCCTGAGGTACTAATATACAGTGCTTTTAGTGTGCTTGCATTTTGATAACTCATCACATGAGGACGGGTTGGAATTGTCTCCTTGTGGCATCACGTGGGGTGATGAGAAGGTTTCAGACTTTGCAGCAGTTTGGACTTCGTGTATTTGTGGCCTAGTGATGTTCCACTTGTATTCAACAGACAGTGGCCCAACCAATAATCTGAGGTGGTGTTTTGAGCTTACTGACCTACAGACAACTAATTTATGGATAAACGAGTAGTATCTCAGATTTGCTCAGCCTTAATTTTGCATGTGTTTCTAAAGTTGAACTTCAGGCTACAACTTGGAACGTAAACTTGTAAATATGGACTTATACACATTTCCAAGTTTGCTCCAGACCCCCACCCCCCGCCCCGCACCACACACACACAGAAAACCACTGGGAGACCTTTTAAAATACAGAAATGCCTAACTCACTGGCTTCTTCTGTCATGGTCCTCACTGCAGTTCTTCCTCCCCTTGGGGTAAAAATTTACAAGGATGACTGCTGGAGAGAAGAAAATGTCTGTGGTTAAGTAGTTTAGCCAACCTCTCCTCCCCACATCTGCCTAGAGCCCAGCTGGGTCGTTCTCGCCTGAGACACCCTCTACTTGGTCCTGATAAGTCTGCAAATGCCAGGGTGATTGGAAACCGTCCTTCCTTGCTCCAGAGGCCTCCCAAAGAGTACACACCAGGACCCCACAGTGAGAATCAAGCCAGGTTCCCCATGCACACACTGGCCCACCTACCCACTCAGGCACGCGTGTGCGCATGAGCACACTCGCCCCCCACCTCACTTACGCTCTCAGCTCATCACCCGAAATCACTAGGCATTAGCTATCTAGGAATTTCCAGGGATGATTCCAGGCAGAGTTGGTAAATGGGTACCACATGTGACTCCCCTGCTGGCAGATGTATTGTTTGGTTCTCAGAATGCTTCTGATGAAGTTCCGATAGAAGCCATCATTTAAATACAGCAAGATTTTGCATACAAACCTGAATTTCAATTTGGGAAAGTTGTAAGACACAGTTCTGGGCCTCGTTTGCCTGTAGTGACACTTGACTCCAAAACGTGCCCTCTGCAGTTCACTGCCGCTTTGCAACCCCGAATTTTATGGAGAGTTGCAGGGCAATGGAAGATCAATGTTTTGAGTCTTCCTAGTAAGTCTCACAGAGATATTTTTAAAAATAAAGAAACTGTTGGCAAAATTGTACAGTAAAACAGTGTGTGCCTATTAACCAATAGCATACCCTCAGCCCTGTCCCTGGCAACTCATGTTCACAGCAAGGAGGAACAATTAGTAGATTTATAGACCAAAATTCCATCGAAATTTTTTTTTATCAAACACATCATTCATTTCTATACATAAAGACTTATGCCTTAATCAGAACTGTATTGGCTGCACTTAAACTCCTACTGTGCAATACGAATGCTGGAGTGAGATTTTTAAGAAAAAGAAATATTATAATAATACTGTCAGTGCTATTTAAATAAGGAGTTAATTAGAAAATTGGATTTAGAAATTAAGCTTTATACAGGAACGTAGTATATTAAAAAGCATGTTAAAGTGGAATAAAATGTATGCAGTAGGATACATAGATATGCACATACATAGCACATGTATGCACGCTTATCTGGAAATGTGAACACACCTATCTATGCACAAAACATGCATGCATATATACATGTGTTTGCATGTGCATCTTATGCATGGCTTGCTCATCTTCCTAAGCAGTACTTATACAGACATAGGTAATTGTGTGCGTATCTAACATACATAGATGCTGCACATACATATTACTTACTACCATCAACTATGTCATAGTAGTTTGCAAAGACAATTGGAATTTCTAGTCATGACTCTGGAAATGAAACTAGTTCCAATTTATCTTACCAGAGAGAGAACAGCCCCCAAAACAAATTTGAGTATCACTTGTTTCTTCAGTAGGCTTAATATCTGCAAAAACCCTAAGAATAAGACACCCCCAATTTTAGATACAGTGTATTTCTAGCATCAGATCTTAGGATTGAGCAACACTTTTGCAGCTTAATAAAATTATAGGTGATCATCCATACTGAGCCAGAGTACTTTACCTGGTGAAGCATCAGACAACATCAAATGGTAAAGGCACTGGAAGGTGAAGTGTGGGTCCTTGTTGGACAAGAGAGAAGAATTGACATTTCCTGCCCCTTATCTGTAGCTCTGAAAAAAATATGAAAGTTTTTGGTGGTAAAGCTATGTCAAGGCTCAGCCTCACCACTGGCCACCTGTGTGACTTTGGGCAAATAGCTCAACCTCTCTGTACCTCTGCTTCATCAACTGAAAAATGAAGGTAAAAAAAAGATACTTCATGGATTAAATGTAATACAAATTCCTTAGAAAGGTGCCTGGCTTACAATATGCATTTAAAAAAAAAGTTTGCCATTGTTATTATTGTATAGTGGAAAAGGTAGATGGGATTCATACGTATTAGGTATACACCACGTGCCAAGAATCTATCAAAGAGTTTTACATATTTTATTTAACCTTTATAATTATGAACATTCTTTTACAAATAAGAAATTGAATTGGAGAGCAGCCTGGGACCCACGTGAAAGATCACACAGGGACTAAGTGGCAGAGCTGGGATGAGGATTCTTTTGTCACTCTCTACAAAGCCCAGGTTCTTTCTAGTACCCCAGAGTTTCTCAAGTGTGGTCTGAGCACCCACCTGGCCTATAATTAGAATCCAGCTCACTGGGCCTCCCTGATCTACTAAACAGCAGTTTCCAGGAGTGGACTGAGAATTGTCGTTGTTGTCAGGTTTCCTTACTTAGTCAGTTTCTCACTACTATAATGAAACACCTGAGGCAGCCTAGCCAAGAAAAGAGGTTGATTTTGCTCACATGTAGGATCCTGAGAGTTCAAACAGCATGGTTTAGACTCTGGCAAGGACCCCGTTGGCATCCTTACCTCATGGCAGATGGCAGGAGCATGGCTTAGAGGAAGAGCTCACATCTCTAAACAGAGAGCCAGAGAGTAGGGTTTCACAATTTTGCACAAGGACACACCCCCCCCAGTTGACCTAAGGGCTTCCCACTAGACCCCACCTCTTAAAGGCTTCACACCACCCCCAATACTACCACCCTGGGGACAAAGCTTCCCATACATGAATCTTTGGGCAATAAACAATCTCATGCCCTAACACTTCCTAAGAAGTACTTACCCACTGAGCCCCAGTGCAAGCCCTTTTTTGTAGTTCATTTAGAGACAAGGTCTTGCTGAGTTGCTTAGGGGCTCACTAAGTTTCTGAGACTGACTTTGAACTCGAGATCCTCCTGCCTCAGCCTCTGGAACCTCTGGGATTCCTAAGCAGTTCTTTTTAAACTAGAGTCTGAAAACTCATGCCCCTACCCCAGAGGGCTAGTGTTCTGCACACAGAGAACAGAACCCATGACAACTCACAAAATCTAAGTGTTCTCTTGTCCCTACAGTTCATTTAATTTTTTTTTATATTTACCAGGATACTTATTTTAATCAGGGGCATCAGAGCTAGAACATTCTGTTCAAGCAAACCAACTTCTCCTATTTCTTGTTGACTTGGCTTTGAGAACTTCCCAAATGGACATGTTAGACCCACATTGTGTTCTCTGTCTGTGGTTGGATTCCTCATAATGGACCCATGATATCTATCCAGGCATGCAATAAAGGTGACCAGTGGCTCCTTGAAACATGGATCCAAATCCCAAAAGAATAAGGATAGAACGTAAAAGCAGGTGTTCGTTTTTTCCATGCTTGACTTGTGATATTGACAGAAGTTTCATCACAGGAGCCAAAATTGCACATGGGGCAAAACGGCACTGCCTCATTTCTATAATAATCACTTCTTTGCAAGTGAGACGTTGTGGACCTGACCTGACGTGTGGCCCAAATGTAACAGTGCAGATGTCCACGTACATTCTGAGCATGAGCAGTAACTCCCAAATTATCTACTAGAAAAAAAAGGAAACACTTTTCTATGAAGAAAATACTTTAAACATCTGAAATACTAAAACAACTCCTTGAACCTGTACAGTGAAAGATGATTGAAAGAATTAAAATTGGTTTTCTCAGATATATAACTTACCGAGGAAGTAATTCTTTGGTATCATAAAATTAAATACTTAAAAGAAAAAAATAAGACAACAACGTTACAGTTTAGACTCCTGGAAGCCAAGAACTGCAACGTAGTACTAGTTAATTTGTAACTGCTAAACAGCATTATCTTCCACCAAAGAGATATGGTAGAAAATATACTCTGAGAGTTTGATACTTGAAAGGGATTAATAATGGTAGAAACTATTTATTTGTTTTTATCTTTCTGTCTTGATGGACAATCACGGTTATAGAACCATGAAACCATGACTTAACTCTCATAATACGTATAGATACTTTGTAGGGTGTGTGTGTGTGTGTGTGTGTGTGTGTGTGTGAGAGAGAGAGAGAGAGAGAGACTTGGAATGGAACCCAGGAGCACTCTACCACTGAGCTTTATCCCCAGGCCTTTTTATTTTGTATTTTGAGACTCACTAAGTTGCTGAGTCTGGCCCTGTACTTGCCATCCTCCTGGAGGCCTCAGCCTTCTGAGTTACTGGGATTACAGGGAGAGCCAACAGGCCCCGCTCTAGCTAATTTTTTGCAGAGTCAGAAATGTTTTTGTCTTCCAAAGCATATGTTGGGATTTTGACTCTAATCAGTGCATACCCATGCTTAGGATATGCTCACCCTCTATTGCCAGAGTGGACTCTGTGTCTAATGTGCCCCCTCCCCTTGAACAGCCCCTTCCTCTAAAACTGGAGCTGTAAAATGAAAAGCCACACTCTCCCTCTAAAACTGAGATTACAGCGAAAGTTTTGAGGGGAAAATGTTCAAACAGTCTCTTGCTGGCTGGGCCCATGAACTTCTATAGGATATTTTGTCTTAGGGGCAGTGGAAGAAAACCAGACAACCGGTCTGTGTCTCCAGTCGGCTAATGAACAGGATCACAAAGGTGTGGGTCTCAAAGGCCCTGGATTCTTTCTGCCAGGCTTGTAGATTCCCAGGGGGTCAGGGAGTCTAGTTTCCACAGAAGTTCCCTGAATTGAGGATGCTCCCTTGGTATCCATGGAGACTCAGGCAGCTCAGAACCAGATGGACAAATTATATGTGATTTGGGATCTATGGCTTTTTAACCACTCTGCACCATATTTATTGTTATTGACAAAGCATCCCACATCTCAGGAAATGCTAGCAATGGTCTAAGGCAGCTAGACTTCTGCGATTAAGCAATGTGAAATATTTGCAAGCAGTAAAAAAGAAAAACTCAAAGACCCTATGGTAAGACTTAGTCACAGTTAAGTACCTGAACCTTAGGACGTGGCCCATAGTTTCGGCTGCTGGTTTTTCAAAAGGAACAAGCTGCAAACGGGCATTGATTGAGCACTACTGGGAAACATTGGCAAGACCACAAGCTCAGCATGCAGCAATCAAAGGGCGAGACAGAGCTTTATCCCGGACAAATATTTAGAATAATCTGGCCTAAATATTTCTGGGGTTAAAAAAGGAAGGAGGAAATCACTATAAACATCAGTAATCATTCCAAAGAGCAGCAGCATGATACTTTTTGAAAAATCAGAATCAGGATCAACATGGGCCACTTCCTGAAATGACTTTTTGTTACGGGAAGGTCATAAGACATGTGAATATGGAAGAAAAGAAGAAATTATAAAACACTCAGCAAATATCTAGAACACTGTGCTGGAAGTTAATCTGGAAGTCTCTTTCACAATAGGCAAAGACATTTTGCCAAAGATGTCAATGATTTAGTATATTTATGAGTGCCTATTTTGAGATAGAATGAAATTTCCCCTCTTCTGAAGGAATTCAGATTCTAACAGATGTAAAACAGATGTGGACAAAATAGAAGTTTCTTGACCAAGTTCTGTTTCTTAAAAATTGGTCTCTTTCGCCAGATCTGCCAAAGGCTTTGTCTGCATGAGGGATTTGTGTAGCCCTGGTTTAAAAAGGAGAAATCGCAGATTGGCCACTCTCCTGCTAGTGGAGGAAATGATAAGACCTTAGCCCTAACATTAAATTCCAGGAGCTCCCAATGTGCTCATGCAGGGGATTTGGGCTCTTGAACACATACTGGAAAATATTCGGATGAAACGTCTCTTTCTTAGTTTTCCAGATGCTGGAAAACTACTAGTTTTTGAGTCCTTTTTCCCAATTCTATGTTTGTCACGTGCTTATCATGACAGCCCAGCTATAAACGGCACCTTTGCAAATTCTCACTTCTTTACTTTTAAGCTTAACAAGCTGAACAACCAATACACTCAACCCCCACTGCTGCCGGTGACAAAGATAGGATTCCACACCCGTGGTGGCTTTTCTCAGGCAGGTGCTGAGCATGATTCTGAAATGATTAAGGAGAAACCAAAATATAAAAAAAAAATCACAAAAGCAAAGCCAGAAAATGGTCTCAGAAAGTTCCTTGCAAGGTGGAAGAGTTGGAAAGAGCAGGAATCAGCTTCCTGGCCTGTACACATAAATGAAACCCTGTGGCTTACTGTGTGGTTTGGCTCTTTCTACAGACTGGCCTTGATGCCTTGGAATGATGTGTTCTATATAGTAGAAATCAGAAGAGTATAAGTTCCCCTCCCCAGGGTTTTAGCCCTCATTAATCACCACGTTTTTTTCAAATTTTCCCACTTAGTTATTTAATATGTTCAAGTATTATTAGGGTTACATTTCTTTTTTGTAAGCATTGGGGGATGGAGTCTTGAGATTGTCTGCATAAAATAATTTCCTACCTTCTGCTCTAATGAGGAGGAAAAAAAATCCAGTGTTGGAATATTTACATAATGAAAATAAAGCAGTGCTGTTAATGAGGTGTCCAGAGTTGTGGATTCCATGTATTCTTCAGAGAAAGGAAGGATCATGGGGCAGCGCCACTCCTAGACCTTGAACCTTAGGGTGCACTCTTCCAGCTGCAGAAATCCCCAGTGGGAAGGAACCTACCAGGTAAGGAGACCAGCCACCCTGGCCCACTCAGTAGACCCAGCTCACATGATGCAAACTGCCATCTTGTGGAAGGCGTGAGTTGGCTGCAACCCTTCCTTCATTTGAGTTTTTATGGCAAAAGACTTTCAAAAAACCCAGTACCATCATCATCCCTCATCTCCACAGGTCCCACAACATGGCTTTCAACCAACTGTGGATGGAAAATACTTGGCAAAGAAAAGTGCATCTCACTCAAGAGGCACATATTTTTTTTTCTTGTTATTAGTCCCTAAACAATTCAGGATAGTAATTTTCTAGCATTTACATTATATCAGATAATAAGGAATTGAGAGATGATTCATAGTGTACCAGAGGGGGTGCTCAGATTATATACAAACTCTACACCATTTTAGCTGAGGGAACTAGGTGTCCTTGGAGAGTCAAGGAACCACACCCAATGAATAAGAAATGACTCTATTTGTACATAATTGCAGTGTAGTAAAAAGGTAAGGTTAGGCTCTTAAAAAAAAAAAACTAATAAATATGTGTGGAAAGTGCTCAGCACAGAGTCTAGTGAGGTGCTGGTCCTTCCTTCCCCCTTCCTGTTGAACCACCTTAAGAAGAGGCATTTGGCCGAGTTAATTTTAGCTACCACATGCTCATTTTGTTTTGTTTTGGCTTTCCAGGAAGTAAAGATCAGATTAGCAAAGGAAATGAAGATCAGATTAGTGAAGTAAATGAAGTGGTTTAACAAACGGTCTCAACAAAGACTCATTACACTATTAATTAGTCATCTGCCTCTGGAGCTTGCTATCCTGCAGGCTCAGGGACCAGGGACCAGGGAACGGATGGGATTGGAAGGGACCACCTGAGTGGTCCTTGTTCCAATTACTGTCATTGGCAGCCCTGGGGACCTCTGCAGACCCCTAGGACTTCATGGAGGTCCCCAAAGCCCACCAAAGAAGGGCAGAAGAGCTGGGTTCATTTCTTAGTTGTGCCACTTGGTTCCTCCAGAGACTTCGAGAGGGACTTAGCCTTTCCAAGAGTGAGGCAGTCTCAAATATGTGAAAGGACACCATAAAGTAAAGTAAAAACGACACCATAAAGTAAAGTAAAGTAAAGTAAAAACGACAGATGATGATGATAAAATAAAAGTAGATGTGGTTGTGTAAAAGCGCATTACAATAGTTCTGGGCCAAATCTGAGCCATTTTCTCCTGGTAACTCACCTGCTCCTCCCACCTGCATTGTCCCCTGCCATACGTGTGGGATACAGTAATAGATGCAGCCATCTGACCAGCTATTATAATTAATCTTGAGGGACCGGTGATTTTAAATGGTAGTTTCCACCTCTTCATTTCTTTTATTAATTTGACATTTATTTTCTGGAAAGCCAAAACAAACAATAGCATCTGGGAGCTGCTTTATTAAACTCTTCAAAATGTCCCTTCCCAGGAGAAGCAAGTGATTTTATATATTTAGCTCCGAAAACAAGGAAAGGAGAGGGACACTTACGTTCATAGAGAACCTGTCAAAAGACACAATGTATTAGTCTACTTGGGCTGCTATGACAAATGATACCATAGACTGGGTGTCTTTGACTGCAGCTAATCATTTCTCATCATCTGGAGGCTGTGGACTCCAAGGTCAGAGTGGCAGTGTGGTCTGAGTCCTGGCTTGCAGCTTTCTTCTTCCTTGTTATGTTCAGACATAATGAAGAGTGAGCACACACGTGCGCCAATCTTTTATATTTCCCTTAAGGATACTGATCTCATCATGGGGGCCCCACTCTCAGCACCTCATCAAAACCTAATCACCTCCCAGTGGCCACACCCCTCAGTACCATCACATTGAGGAGTAGGGTTTCAGCATATGAGTTAGGAAGACATGCACATAATACATACACCACAACAATAACACACATGCCAGGGGAAGTGGTTACAACAATTTAAATGTGAATAACTTAAGTATCTGGAAAATGACAAATAAAATATAGCATATTCTTAGATGGACACGCTGGTTAATAGAAGTTTGCAGAGATTAAATATATGATTAAATCTGAAAAACAAGATTAAAAGAAAAACATGTTTCATAATAGCATAAGCGGGCTTTCATTAATACAAAAAAAATCAATACACAAAACAGACCCAACTTGTTCATGGATTTATTATCTCCACAAATAGAAGCACACACATTTGTACACATCATTTGTATAAAATGTACTATGGGGATTCCTATCAAATCAGAGCAGTGATTGCTTCGCTGGGGAGATTTCAATCTAGAAGGTACAAAAAGAACTAATATGGGGTTTTTGTTTGTTTTTCATTTTGCATTACTAAAAAAGACAGGTTTAAATATAATAGGATTCATCCAGTGAGTATTTATGCAGAGCCTTGTGATTCAGGCCTTCTTCCTGTACTAGGGAGTCTTAGAGACATAGGCAGTCCCTCAACTCACAGGGGTTACATTCTATCTACAGGACAGAGCTGAGAATTTAATGTGGAGATATACCTATAGATAATCAGAATAAAATAATGCCAGATAAGGGGCTAGAGGGTCACCAGGGGCTGTTAGGTCAGACATCCAAGAAGGTCCTGCCCAAGGAAGTGACGTTGAACAATGGCCTGAATGTCAGTGAGCAGCTGCAATATTAAGAGAGACATGTCATTGTCACTCACTCTACCCTCTGTCCACTGCACTTTGAAGCACTTGTAATATCTAGCTCCTCCCTTTAAAAAAGTCTGCTTCAGAGTACCATGAGATTTTTAAAGATGTACCAAATTCAGACGAAGTATTTAAGGGATTGCTCTTTTGAACCAGTCATTGGAGTGAGAGAGGAATGTGTCTGGGAAAACATCCCATAACGTGCTGACGTAGTTTTACATCTGGAGAACAACCAAAAGTTAATCTTTTTTGTTTTAAATGCCAATGCTTAAGTTTAATAGAGTCTTCCTGACACGTGGGGATTCAGAAAAGGTAGCAGTGATTTCCAAGGACAAGAGGGGCAAGAACACAGGTATCAAACCTTCCCACAGAAGGCAGTTTGAAAGGGTTTGAAAAGGTGCACCAGAAGGGAAAATATTCAGTTATGAAAATCTTAAGTTAAAAGAGTCGTTTAGGGACTGAGAAGGCCTCACCTTGACCCTGACGTGGTAAAGCTGGACCTTGGGCCCCCGTAAAATGGTGGGTCCCTTGTCTACCTCCTCACTCTTGGTGGGCAGGCCAGCCGTGACCAACCACATAGCCCACAGCTCCAGCTAGAGGACAAACGTCGATTATACATTCCATATTTGCTTCTAAACACAAAGAGCTGGAAGTTACAGTCTTGGAGCTGGAAGAATGGGTCAAGTTATGTTATGTCATGCATGACTGGACCATTGCTCCTACATTGTATGTTTTAGTTATTATCCATTAGGTTTTCCAGGAAGGCATGTAAACACATCCACCTCAGTGAATTTCAGTCGCTTATTGTTGGAACATCAACCCGTGCACTAGGGCAAAACCTCAGACCTCATTTCTGTAATGAAGACTTGAGTCTATCAGCTTTTGAGAACTTGTTCACACTCCTTCTCCAAGACCTTCGTCCCATTGCATCCCCCAGTACACTAGGTGTGACCTGCTTTCAAACCAACCAAAGGAGAATCACACAGTATTTATTGAAGGAGGGGAAGGCAACCAGGGATTCCTCTAAATAAATGACCTGCAGCCTTAAAACTCTTGAAACAGGCTTTTCAGCATGCTTTCTGGAGGAAGCAGATGGTCAAAATGGTGAGAAATGACAGCTATATTCAAAACCCTAAATAGACTTTGGTAGCTGAACAGGTTGATGTAAAATGATGCCTGTTTATGAAAAGCCAAATGTGCTCATGTTGATCTCCAGTTTAGCGCTGAGCTATCAGCCTTATAATTTGTTTATGGACTTCCTGGAGACTGTATATTTCACAGATTTCTCTATTGAAAACATTTCTTTCTCTTTGAGAATGCTTGTCTAAGGGGCTGGGGTTGGGCTCAGTGGCAGAGTGCTTGCCTAGCATGCGTGAGGCACTGGGTTCGATCCTTAGCACCACATACAAAAAAATAAGCAAATAAAGTAAAGGCATGCTGTCCATGTACAACTACAAAAAAAATTTTTTTTAAAAGAAAAGAAAGTGCTTGTCTAAGAAAGTACGTACTCACCTCTGTCCTCTCCTCCCAGCTCCTCCCAGAGCAATGCACAGGATTCCTTTCTTTGCTACGTTCTGCAACTTGACCTTTAAACTAGACCTTGTGTTTCCATCAGAGCTCTGTTCTCTAGTTTCTTCTGACTCTCCTGCTACACTATCTTGTAACAGGGTGACACTTGTAAAAGCGATAGGGATAAGGCTGTCACATGACAAATGATCTCTTTATGAGATGTTGATGCATTGACCCACATCCAACAACACCAAAGAAATAGAACATTACGGAAACAGTGGGATAGTGGCCAGAAAAAGGAAAGGCGTCCCTGGTCCACAGCACACCAGCAGGAAAAGAAGGCAGCCAGAAGTCAGAACAGGGAAAACATAAAGCAGGTCTCAGTCCCTATCAGATGCAATACTAGATACATATGTGCACAGCATAGGCCAGACGTAATGGGCAGTACTCTGTGTGCGGTGTATATTTACAAAATCTCATTTCAGACCACAAAAAAAAAATATCATTGCCAGTACTTCACTGATAAGGAAGTTCATTTTTCAGCACTTTACATAAATAAACACTTCTTGAGAACCAGCATAATGTCATCCATATAAGTTAAATAAAGTTCTGAAAGTGCAGCCTGGCATTCAAATCCCTCCACAGTCTGAGTAGAACCTTTCTAATCCCATTGCCTATATCAAGTAAGACCAATGAAGACAATGGAGATCAACAAAGTGAAAGTTGGTAAAAATAAATAAATAAGGAAATCAGCCCCTACCTTGCACCATACCTAAAAATTAACCTGAAATAGGCCATACATTTCAATGTAAAAACTAACACTGTAAAACTTTTAGTTTTTACAAAGCAGGGAGCCATTGGAGAAAACTCTTAAATCAAAACTTCTTTCTGGGCAGAGAAAAAAAAAAACAGTGTGTTCAATTTTTTGGACTCTTGGGGAACTGTCTGTGGAACTGGTTTCTATCTTGCCTGAATCTAAGGGTAGACAGGAACAGGGAGAGGTTGGGAGCGACTAATAAGCGGTAATTAACCAGACTTGGTTGAGCACCATAGTCTCAAAAATGAACACTGAACACTGAACACTCGCCGGCAGCCGGTGGGGCTCTGTTAGTATAGTTTCTACAGCACCCAGAAAAGCCATAGTGATGCAGACACCAGGGGGAGCTCCTGAGCAAAACTGGTAAACCTCTTCATTATGTTACATGCACAAGCCCAGAAAGGACACACCTCATAGAAAGGTTAGAAATCACCAGAATTTGTAGCTAAACAGATTGGCAACTATCTGTACCTGTATGAGACCAGTCTGCAAAGACTAGCCCAGACCGCTCATATTTCAAAGGTTGAAGTCCCAATAGTACTTAACAGGCATTCAAAGAAATAAGGAAACATGTTCTGGTTATAGGAACAAATGAACTCTCCAGAAACCAACCCTAAAGAAATGAAGATACATGAATTTTCAAACAAAGAATTCAAAGTAATGGTCCTAAAGATGTTCAGTTAATCAAAGGAGAGAACATACAGATACCTAAACAAAATCAGGAAAATGATACCTGAATAACATAGGAGTATCAACAAAGAGAAGATGCGAAGAACCAAACAACTCTGTAATCGAAAAATATAATATTTGAATTCAAAATTTTACTAGAGCAGGCATGAGTAAGCAGAAGGAGAAACAATTAGTGAACTTAAGGGACAGTTCACTTGAAATTGAGTCAGAGAAGACAAAAGATAAAAGAATGAAGAAAAACTAAAGAAAACTCAAAGGATTTATGGGACACCATCAAGTGGGAGTTCTGGATGGAGGTGAAACAGAGAACTTATTTGAAGTTGAAAACGGCTGAAATCTAAAGAAAGAAATGTATGTTAAAATCCAAGAAACTCAATGGACTCTAAATGTGATGACTCCAAAGAGGCTCACAAGACACATTATAAATCAAATTGTTAGAAGTCAAAGACAAAGGGAAATATTAAAAGCAGAAAGAGAAAAATGACCCTTCACATACAAGGGAGCTCTCAGATTATTACCAACTCTCAGCAGAAACCTTAAAGGGCACAAGGAAGTGGAATGATATGTTCAAAGTACTAAAAGAAAAAAAAGACCGCTAATCAACAATACTGTATCCTGCAAAACTATCCAACAAAATTGAAGACTTCCCAAATTATTTTTTTAAAAAAGCTAAAGGAATTCATCATCATTATAGGTCTGTCTTATAAGAAATGCCAAGGAATTCATTTTAGTTGAAACAAAAGAATATTAGATAACAACATAAGCATATGAAAGCATCAAGCTCTCTGGCTAAAATAAATACATAGACAAATAGAGACTTCTATAATACTACAATAAATTATTTTAATATAGAATCTAAAAGATGAAAGATAAAAATGTTAATGGATACATAATATAGAAGAATATAATTTGTGCCCAGTGCTTATGGCACTTGCCTATAATCTTAACAACTGAGAAGCCTGGGGCAAGAGGATCACAAATTCAAGGCCAGCCTCAGCAATTTAGCAAGGCCCTAAGCAACTTAGACCGTATCTCAAAATACAAAATTAAAAAAGGGCTGGGAATGTATCTCAGTGGTAAAGCACTTCTGGATATAATCTCCAGTCCTCTCCCACCCCCAAAAAAAGATATGATTTGTAACACCAGTAACTTAAAGCATGTAATACATGTAAAAGATTAGCGTTCTTATATTGTGGTTGAAGTTATCAGTTTAAAGAAGATTCTTGTAGCTATAACATGTTTTATATAAACCCTAGAATACAAAAGACAATACCTATAGAGGTAGCAGAAGAACATGAGAAAGGAATCAAAGTAAGTCACTACAAATAAAATGTAAAAATCAAAAGAAGAAGAGAGAGATAAAGTAGTTATAACAGAAAATAATATGATGGAAAATAGAGTTTCCATTGGAGTAATCATTTTAAATGAAAATGGATTAAACCTCCAGTCAAAAGACTTAATGAATAAAAAACAAAATCCAACTACGTGCAGGCTGCAAAAGATTCATTTTGGACTTAGGACACATTTGAGTTAAACAGAAAGGGGGAAAAAAGATATTCCATGCCAATGCTTGCTAAACAGACATCAGGGTATCCAAACATATCAACTTTAAGTCAAGAATTATCAGGTGAGACAATAAATAGTCACTATATGATAAAAGATTCAATTCTCCAGGAAGGCGTAGTAATTGTATATTCACTAACATGAGAATACACATATATGCAAAGTAAACGTGTACAGAATTGAAGGGAGAGCCGGGTGGATGGCACACACCTGTAATCCCAGCGGCTTGTAAGCCTGAGGTAGGAAGATCGCAAGTTCAAAGCCAGCCTCGGCAAAAACAAGGTGCTAAGCAACTCAGTGAGACCCTGTCTCTAAATAAAATACAAAATAGGGCTGAGGATGTGGCTCAGTGGAAGAGTGCCCTGAGTTCAGTCCCTGGTGTCTCCCCACCACCAAAAAAAAAAGAATTGAATTGAAAAAATATTCATATAATATTTGTATGAATTCAGTAATTTACTTTCAAAAAAAAAAAGAAACATCAGATAGAGGCAGTACATCCTGTGAGCATGTGGTGAATCAAAATTATTCACCTCATGGTGGCAAGGAAAGAAGAGAGTCTGTGTCTCACTATCCCTTTAGCTCAAGGTGGGGTCAGAAAGCAGAGAGTGGTGGGGGTAAGGGACCACAGGGAAGATGCATTTTTCCAGAGCATGCCCCCAGTGACCCACTCCCTCCAGTCACACCCCACCTGCCCCCACTACCACCCGTCAGTGTTCAAACTAGGATGGACTATTTTGGTTACAGTTCTCATAATCTAATCATTTCACCTCTGAATATTCCTACATTAACAGGAGCTTCTGGGAGACACCTCATATCCAAACCATAAAACATAACAAAGATTAAGGCAGAAATAAGTGCAGTAGAGGATGGGAGAACAAAAGAAACAAATCTACAAAAATTCTGATTATTATTATAGATCCACTACATTGACAAAGCATTAGCTAGACTAAAAAGAGAAAAGACTCAAATAACTGAAGTTGTAAATTAGATGGGAAACATAATAACTAGTTAATCACAGAAATTTTTTTAAAAAAATATATTAGAAAAGACTATACCAATGAATTTGATAACCTAGAAGAAATGGATAAATTCATATACACATGCAACCTAAAGAGATAAAATCATGAAGAATTAGGAGACATGAACAGATCTATGGCTAGTAAGAAGATTGAATCAGTAATCAAAAGTCTCCCAACAAAGAAAAACCCAGGACCATATGGCTTTGCTAGGGAATTCTACCAAGCATTTTAAGATTAATGCCTGTTGTTTTCAAAGTCTTCCAAACAATACAAGAGGAAAGTACACTTCCAAACCAATTTTATGAGGCCAGCATTACCCTGATACCAAAGCCAAAGATACTGCAAGAAAAGAATACTAAGATCAATCCCCTTGATAAATATTCAGTCAAAAATCCCCAACAAAATACTATTAAATCAAATTTAGCCATACATTAAAATATTATACACCATGACCATGTGGAATAGACAGTAAATATGCAAATAGTCAACAGGCATATAAACAGATGCCCAAGATTGATCATTATGCAGATCAGAACCACAATGAAATATCTCCTCATACCTGTTAGGATGACCATTGTTTAAAAAAAAAACAGAAAGGTAATTAATATTGGTTAGGATGTAGAGAAATTGGAATCCTTGTACACTGTTGGTGGAAATGTTAAATGGTACAGCTACTGTGGGGGAAAAAATATGGAGATTGCTCAAAAAAATTAATTGGAAAATTAATATAGTAATTTCCATATAGTAATCCCACTTCTGGGTATATATCCAAAAAAATTGAAATCATGTTCTCAAAGAAATGCCATGTGTTCACTGATACTCATGGAAGCATTATTCATATTAGCCAAGAGGTGGAAGCCACTTAAATGTCTGTTGATGGGTGAATGGATAGAGAAAATGTGGTATATATATCCATTTTCAAATTATTTAGTCCTAAAAATGAAATGAATCCTGCCATGTGCTATAGCATATTAAAGTTCTAGAAAATACTTTAATCTAGATCCATGGTTCTCCACCGGGTGGGGAAGAGTGAGTTTGCCTCCCAGGCAAGTCTATGAAGATGATTTTGGTTGTCACCACTGAGGAGACACCCTACAATTCCCAGGACATGCCCTACAACAAAGAATTATCCAGCCCCAAATGTCAATCATACTACTGAAAAATCCTGATAAAGATTTATTTTTTAAAAAAAACATATCAAATGTTACCTGAGACCAAGGAGAAAGAGAGTGGCCTGAGAAAACTCTTGGAAGAAATAGAAATGTTCAAAATTTTTTCAAAAAGAAATCAGGACATTAATGTGGTTGCACAAGTATATACACTTGCTGCTTCCATCAAAGTTCACCAAAGCATGCACCTAAATAGGTGTGACTTATTGCAGTTAAATTGTGCTTCAATATAATTGACTTACACAATTATAGAGATTTGAAATTTCCAACTTAGAAAAAATAAACACCTTTGGAAGAATGGAGGAGGAGAGGATGTTGCCCAGAGCTCAGTATCCTTTACCCACCATTCTGATGTTGCTGGAGCTGCTGTTGCTTCTGCTCAGGAAATCGCCAGCCCTGCCTTAGAGTAGGAACCCAGATCCTCCTCCCTCTGATTCTGGAGTCACAGTGACCTGCCTGAACTGGAAGTAAAATAGCTTCCCTGTTCCTTCTGCCTTCTAATTTCCTTGGCAGAAACTATGAGAAAGCTGGCCAGGGAGTCTGGAAAATGTAGCCTTCTAGTCCCCAGTGAAACAGAAGAGAACACAGGACAGAAAGGGGGCAAAGTACCTGGACATCTGGGCTACATCTGGCCCATAGCTTATCAGTCTTCGCAATGTAAGCTACAGCCAATTGAAATGATCCATATGCCCTGAAAATTGGCTCTGATGACTCCTACATGCTGGTTCTCCTGAAAGGAATGCCATTTTGCCTTATCACCTTACTTACTAGTGCTAATCAGATCCTCGCTGTTGGTCTACACATAACCCACTTCATGAATTCTCTTGATTACCCAGTTGGAGGTGAAACTTCTCTCACCTTCACATTTTATTTATACCTTCTTTATGATATGTTACCATGTATTAAATTTACATAGATGTATGTCTGCTCAACAGTGCCTTGTGCCTAGTAGTGTTCAATAAATACCAGTTGAATAAATGGGGAATTAAAGAAATGGATGGTTGAACAAATGAGATCTACAGATAATTTTATATAGTTATAAAAGTGGATAAATCTGCATGATCTCTGCCTATGTGTTTATATCTCTTTCCCTTTGCATTCCAGTCTTCTGTGCAAGAGTCTCCCGTCTGTCACATACCATGCTTAATGCCTTAGAAAGTTGTCTACAGGTGATACAAATGGGGGGGTTTGAAGTAGCTACTGACAACATAAATGTTCACTATATTTTGCTTCCTGCCCTGTAAAATTGAATGTAAAACTAATGCAGAAATCACATTTCCTCTTCTTTTGGCATGGAGTAGGGAATGAATCAATGAATGAACTGCCAAGAAAATCAGTAAAGAGTGTGAGCAATTGCAGAAAATCTTTCTCCTGCTGGGTGAAGTGTCGCAGAAAAAGAAAACCAGTGGGGAAAAGATCAAAGCAACGTGAAATCTTAACTATGTGATCTGATTTAATACATGGCTTCAAGGGAATTCTCCTTCACCAAGCCCAAACAAAAACAATGCTTTAAACCTCCCCATATGAAAGGTAGGAAAGCATATTCCTGATGTGGGCTCATTGGGTGTGTGTATTTGCAGTTATGGAGCAGGAATTTCAAAGGCAAAATGGCCAGTTATGTCTAAACAATTCTAGGAATCCCTTGGCCAAGTGAACGAATTTGTACCATAAGCCAGGAATGCATGGTTCCCAAAGGCAGCCTAGCATTTGTTTGTGAGAATGGTTTGGCTAAAGAGAAATCTGGCAGTTGGGCTATTCCAGATCAGAACAGATGTCAGTAGTGTTGGCTCGGGTTGAGATCCTGCTCCTGCCACTTTCTATATGTTCCACTTTGGACAAGTTGGCTTCACACATAACATGTGAGGCAAGCACCCATGGGGTAATTGCATACCTCCTTCAGAGAGTTGTTGCAAGACCTAGTCTCTATCATCACAGAGCACAGGGGCTGGCACTCAGGAAGGAGCCGGTGCATTCCCGCCATGACTGTTCATATCAGAAGGGAAAGCAGCCCCCAGGCCTGTTGTTCTCCCAGCAGAGGTTACTCATCAATAGGAAAATTTAAACCAAATTGAAAGTAGTTTATCTTCTCAGAAATTCTCATTAAGCCAAAGCAAGCAAGGAACACATTTTCTTATTGAAAATATGCTGCAGTTAAAGTCTAATTAACTTTTCTAGTAAGATGAAGACAGAGAATGTACAGGCACTGCTCCAGCCTGAATCAGGCAGCCCCACCTCCTGAGATGAGATGGAAAGATTGCAAGGTTACAGTTCAGCCAGCCTGGCTGAAAGTGTCTCCTCTCAAGTGCTCTTATATAATGCGGCGTTGATTGGAAATGATGTCCTATTTTCAAGAAGATCAACATCAGTTGCAGTGGACAGAAAGATGCTGTTTTTTTTTTTCTTTGAAACCTTACTTTTCAAGTGCATGAAGGACAATAAGCTTTGGTGGGATATTGAGCAGCTTCCAGGATGAACACACACCAAACCTTCTGGAGCATCCAGTCACCACGGTATTATTTTTCTCTCAAAACAGAGAACACTCACTTATTCCCAGGGCAGTATTTGTGAATTCCTAACAGAGAAGAACTTATTCCAATCTGCAATTACTCTATGCTTCTTTCATAAGCCAGGCAGCACAGTAAAGGTTAAACCTCATCCTGGGAAGGATAATTCTCTGCTATAGCTTTGAACAGTCACCATGAAGAAACAAGTACAAAAAGAGTGACTTCATGTGACAATGTGATGACTATTATGTCAAGTTCATGGTACACCTAGCCAGTGAAATGTAAACCAAAATATGCATTTTAAAAAATAAATAGACCCAGGTGGTCTGCTGCTTACAGTTCAGTTGTCCAAGCAAGCATATTCTTCTCTTCACTCCAAACCCTTTTGGGGCTCTTTGAAAATCTGGAGAAAGACACCAGAAAAATGCCTATATGTATGTAGCCACAAAAGTGTTTGTATGATTTTAAATGCCCGGATGCCCCACTAATCTCTAGGTTAAGAATCATAATTCAAATACAGTTTAGAATAATCTAAATTGTCACATTTGTAGACTCTGGAGTCAGTCAGAGGTGGGTATGAATTTTGGCTCCAACTTTAACTGCCAGGTAACCTGGGGAATTTTTAACCTTGTTCAGTTTGGATTTTCTCTCTGAAAATAGAAATAGTCATACTTTCCCCGGACATGGTTAATTATGAATATTAAATTAGAGAATCAATTTTGATTGTAGTGTATTGAAGTGTATATCATGGTCCTGGCATGTACTAAGTACTCAGAAACTCAGTAACTATTAAAATTGTTACTAGCTATTTTTAAAAGTACAATAAAAGCAGTTTTAAAAAAATCAGGCCTGGGCTGGGGTTATGGCTCTCAGTGACAGAGTGCTTGCCTAGGACCGGTGAGGCCCTGGGTTCCATCCTCAGCACCACATGAAAACAAACAAAAACAAATAAATACAGGTTAAATTCTAAAATAATAATAATAATAATCAAGCCCTGCACAATCAGAGGGCAACTTCAATTCAGTTTTAATTCTACAAACACTTATACCAAGGGCCTCTTATTTAGGGAAGAACATGGTAGGTCTTTGAAACTGCCTGAACCAGGGAGCTGGGAGAGACAAACCAGATATGCCCAACTGTCTTAGTCTGTTTCTGCTACTATAACACAGTGTCACAGGCTGAGAAAATCATACTAGAAACGTCTTTAGCCTCAGATCTGGAGCCTGGGAAGCCCACGACTGGAGGGACACATCTGTCAAGGACTTTCTTCTTGCTGCATCTTATTAAGATGGCATTGGAACGCCAAGGAGCTTTCCCATGACACAGAGAAAATTGAACTGAACTTGCCCTTTTTATGAGGAACCTGCTCCCATAATAATGGCATTAATCGATTGACCAGGGCAGAGCCCTCGTGGCCTAATCAAAGGTCCTGCCTCTCAACACTGAATTCAATTTCAACATGTTTTTTTGTTTGTTTGTTTGATTTTTAGTTGTCAATGAATATTTATATGTGGTGCTGAGAATCGAACACAGTGCCTTACACATGCTAGGCAAGTTCTCTACCACTGGACTATGACCCCAGCACCTCCACGTGAGTTTTGGAGAGGACATTCAAACCATAATACCAGTCCTGCACAGGGAAGCTCTTTGGATCTTAGATTCTCAGTTGGACAGAACTTTAACAGTTACTTGGGTTTCTGTTAGCAGAGAATTAAAACAACCCCCAGTAGAAC
The DNA here is from genome assembly GCF_001458135.2 of Marmota marmota marmota. Classification (NCBI taxonomy): domain Eukaryota; kingdom Metazoa; phylum Chordata; class Mammalia; order Rodentia; family Sciuridae; genus Marmota; species Marmota marmota. The sequence continues at coordinate 365,227 of NW_026000057.1, read as the reverse complement.
CAGAGCTTCAGCCTATTTCACAAAAGGAAACCTGTGACTCCTTAGGCAACATTTTATGTATTCAGGAGGAAAGATTTCAATAAACCAAATACCTTGATAATGTGTGGACTAAAGTGGAATTAATAAATCCCACCACGAAGGATTTTTTGGTTGACCAGAGTAAGGCTATTGATAGATTTTACTCAGAAACAAATGTGGAAATCTATTAAAGCAGTAGCTACAGGTCAACAAATACGTCATGAAGTTTCATTTTAAATAGAGAATTTCCTGCTCCATCTAATCAAATGTTCCAAAACATGGTGATAAAGAGATTTGAGACTGAAATGAGATGACTTGGGATCAGTCTTTAAGGCCACCCCAGCTAACTCATTAGCCCAGGATCTCATTTCCTTGCATATGAATTTAACCTATGAAGGAGGTAAAAATTAAAAGGCATATGTTTAAGATAAAAGAAGAAAATAAAATGACACAATACTTTTCTTCTTTTTCTCTTACCACCCTGATCCCTGCCAGTCTTCCTGGAGTTTACCTCCTCCACTCTCCTCTGCCGTCCCGATATATGTGAGATTTCCAACGTATCTACACAGGCCAGGCAAGTAATGTGTGAACCAATGCCGTGGGCTGTTGATGGTGGTGGCAATCCAGACGCACATGCCTCGGCCTCCATAGAGCAGCAGTCATTCAGCTGCCATCTGGCAATCAGGTGTATGTTGCCACAGCTTCCTTTTTCCAAGATAAATTAAATGTAAATTTGTATTTTAAAATATCCTGACTTTTAAATATTGGTGACTAATTCGTGTTTAAAAAAAAAAAACACATTATGAAGGTCAAAGAAAACATCAGACAGCACCAGTCTGAGACTTTGGCTGTAAGTTTTAGGGTTCCTGAGAGACCTCCCACCAGAGTTATCTTCCCACTCTACGATCTCTTCCTAGAGAGCATCATCTGTGTCCATGGTTTAAAATACCTTCTCTGTACTGCAGTCTCCCAAATTTGTTAATGGTACGGCCTCCCCTCTAAACTGCAGACTTCTCTGTCTAGCTGCCACCTCCACGTCTCCCCTTGTGTCTCAGAAGCATCCTACACTCAAGCACATGCAAAGCTAAACTCTGGATCTATCTCTAGCAAGTGTTCTCCTCCAGTTTCTCTCGCTCCATAAATGGTTCCTGTGTCACTCAAGAAACATAATTATTTTCTACTTTCTACTCTGTTGCTACCATTGTCCAACCCATAGCTTTTCTAACATTCAAAATTATCCTTCATTCTGTGCCCTTACAGCCAGCCCTATTGCCACAACAAGCCACCGTGTTCATTTGTTTTTTCTGTTTTCACTTAGCAGCATAAATGAGCTCTTAAAATATTAAGCAGGTCAGATCACTCCCTGTTTAAAAATCTCTCATTGTCTTTACAATGAAAAAAAAAACAGAGAAGAAGGTATATTAAATAGATGCTGCACTACTGGATCAAATGGAATAAAAGTATTTTTCATCTGTGAAATAAGAATACTAATGCCTACATCAAAGGGCTGTACTAAATGAAAGCAAATATTATTTTTGCATTAGTTTTATATTAGTTTTTACAGGGAAGAAGGAAAAATGTAATGAACATTTGTGTTGTTGACAGCTACTGACAATCTCCAATGAGTACCACCAACAGAGAACCTTCTAAATGTTTAAGTGACAGAGTTTTCATTCATATTATCGTGGCTTCAAAGTAAAAGCATCTATCTTGATTAAAGAATAAAAGGTTGTTTTTAGAAATTATGGAACAAACCAAGTTCAATGAAAAACATTGGATATATTAAAGAATAACTTCAAATGTCTTCAAATCATTTTTAAAAGAAGATTTTTAAATGGGAAATAATTAGAGAATGAAGTTGGAACAATTTACAACATACAAATATTTTTGCAAATCTATCTTTTTGTTGATTTCAGTTCACTTTTTCTTAAGCTATGCAGGACAATTTTAATTTCTAAAGTAGCACCTTGAATTTAGCAGCCCATAGTTATAGCAAACCCTATGGCCTCCTCCCTTTTTTTTCCAATTTGCACCTTCCCATTTAGAAAACACCAAGGTGAGAAGGAATCCATGAAATCTGCTGAGGCTGGTGGCTGCAGAGTCAGGAGTGAAGGTGAGAAGCTGCCACTGCCCGTAGCAATGAGCTCTGTGTCTATAGAACTGCTGTAAGTGAGCTGCTCATCTGTGTTTCCATTTTACTAGATCCATATGGAAGTCGTAAAATCACTCCATCATAATAAGCTCTTGGGCTGATTTCCAGTTTAATGTTAACCTGGAAAGTTTGCCTTCTTGTAAGTTGAACTGGTTGATGAGCCATGGAGAAGGAGGAGAAAGAGAAGGAAGAGGAGGAAGGAGAGGAGAGAAAGGGGTGGGGAGGGTGGAGAGATGTGATAGATGGCTTTCTGTTATTATAGGTAAATACTGGAGGTAAATCAATTTATGAAGAAGAAATGTTTATTTTGGCTCAGTTTTGCAGGTTTCAGTCCATGGCCATTGGCCCCATTGCTTTAGATCTGTCATGGCGCAGTGTGTCACGGCAGCAATGTGTAGCAGAGATGGCCTAGTCACCTCATGGCTGATGTAAAATTGAGAGAAAGAGACCCAGATCCCACTATCCACTTTGAGGGCAGCCCCCCCCAAATGAACTAAGGCCTTGCCCACTAGGCCCCACTTCTTAAAGCTTCCACCACCTTCCACTAGCACCAAGCTTGGGACCAAGACCTTAACATGTGGGCCTTGGGGACATTCCAGATCCAAACCATAGCAAGGGAGGAGAGAAGAAATGAAGGCTACCCTCCCTGCAGAGTTCAGTCCTCGTTTTTATGAAGATTCAAGATTTAAGAAGAAGATTTTAGTTTGTATTATATCTGTAACTATCAAATTCTCCTGTTAATGTGTACTTACACACATTAATACAGTAAGCAGGCCTTTGTTTTGATTTAAAAAAAAAAACTTTTAATGAAAATAACAACTTGAAAAGTTGTAAAAAAGAGAAATATTTAACAACTTTGTTTCTTATAGTAATTCTATTCAATAATTACTTATTAAGAATCCACCACATATGAGACACTGGACTAGAATGGCATCAACACACACATATGTAAACAGCAACTAGAAAAAACTCTGTACATACAGTTCCAAATTCTCCTTTTCTAGACAATTAAATTTCAGTCCTATAGGAGAAAAGTGACTTTCATGAAGAAACACATGTAATTACTAATGGCTGGGTAGAAGATGGTCTAGAGTTCAGATAGGTTCCCAGTTCTCATAAATATATACAGAGATAGATAGATAGATAGATACGCTTGAAATTCTATTTTTGAGAACCAGAAACCTATATATATTTGAGAACAAAATATATACATATGTATATATGTATTTATATATATATATATATATATATATATATATATATATATATATATATATATTTCTCATTATGACCCTTGAGAAGAACATTAAATAAAAAAAGTGCATAAAACACACAAAACTACTTCCAGTCTCTGCTGAAACCTCTCAAAAACCTCGTAAAGGGGTTTTATTTTTTTAAGACAGAGACCAACATGGACAGGGAAATGAAGAACAATAACAAAGTCTGGGAGACTGGACAAAAGGGATGAGCAGCCAATGACACAGTAGAGCCAAGAAACGGAGCAAGCCTCTATGTCTGGCCGTGTAGGTTGTGACATGCCCCTCCAGGGCCACTGCTCACAGGCAGCAGAGGGAAGGCGCGCTCTGGAGCAGCCCAGGGCATGCCCTCCACCTCGGCCACCCAGCCACCGTGTGCTGAGATTACTGGGATAGCAGCCGTGGGGAAGGAGAACCCTCCCAATTTGCACCAGGAATTCCCCAAAGGTCGGAGATTGAAAGCACCATTTGGCTCTGAAGACAAAGAATAAAGATGAAAGATTTGTATATTAAAATATATATGGCTGGGTGTGGAGGCTCCACCTTTAATACCAGCACCTCCAGAGGCTGAGACAGGAGGATAGAAAGTTCAAATCAGCCTCAGCAACAACGAGGTGCTAAGCAACTCAGTGAGACCCTGTCTGTAACTAAGATGCAGAATAGGGCTAGGGATGTGCCTCAGTGGTCGAGTGCCCCCGAGTTCAATCCCTGGTATTCCCATCCCAGTATGTGTGTGTGTGTGTGTGTGTGTGTGTGTGAATGTGCATATACACAAAAAGATGAAGAAACAAAGATTAAACTCCCTACAGTGTATAGTCCTCATTTTTATCTCTAGGAATAAGATTTTAGTTTTCTTTTGGTCAAATTATATTGTTATATTGTGTGCATGTACAGATATACAACAACAAATCCCATCATTATGTACAACTATAATGCACTAATAAAAAATGTGAGAAAAAAAGATTCCAGTTTTCATTATTCTGTGCTTGTGAGTGCATGTGTCCGGCCTAGAAAGTATTTCGTTGTGAATTGTGAAGCAAACAGCTTCACTTTTTTCTAAATGACTCAATGTATTTGTAGACTGCCACCACTTTCAAATACTAAATCCTTTAACTCTAAGAAGCTAAAGCTGCTTCCAAAGTTATACTCTAACTGTTCATCTTATTATGTCCCTGGGAGCTTCGTGCACTTAGGGGTCTTGGAAAAATATCAGAGCTTAGTCTTTGGGTTGGTATTCCCCTGTGAAACACTCCATTTCTCTAAAACTGAGTCTTCAGGCCATAATTCTTTGTTAGGTCTCTTTATTAGTCTGCTTTTAAAGCATCTTAGGAATTCACTGCCGTTCATGAAACTCATATATTTTCCTTAACTGGGCCTCAACATGGAAAAAAATATCAGTGGTTATCAAAGCAAACATATTAAAACTACCATCATTCTTTAGCACTTAGACATTTTTGTTGGTCTTTTAATTGCATGTTTCTTCTGCAGGGCAGCAGAATGTACAAAACCTTCTGGGTTTAAAGCTGCCTCTGTGCAGCCCAGCTCGCCAGCCTCCCCCATGCACACTCCCAGCTTGACTCTGCATTCCAGTCATACATACTTAAATACCCAGAGCTCCCCGTCACCTCCAGCCATCCCTGCTTGCTACTACTATTGCTTAAAAAATTACTCCATTTTATTCATCCCACCAAAATGCAGATTATTTTGGGGGACTCAGTTTAGGCAGTGTACCCTGTGGGACACCTTCTTCAACCAGACATGTGGTTATGTAGCACTCTCGCCTGCTCCTGCAGCATCTGGTACGTCTTCCATCCGAGTGCTTGACACACCATGTTGCAATTGTCATGTTGCAGTTGTCTGCCTGCCAACCAGAGAATAGGTTCCTTGAAGACAGGGATTGTCTTGCTCTCACATTCCTACCATCTAGCACCTTCTTTAGCTTGTCATAGGGACTCAATAAATGTCTGAGTGAATGCATGAGATGCGTCCATTGCAGAATATTAGGAGGTAGGACTTCAAAATAAATTTTTAAAGAAAATGAATGTAACTACCCAAACTAGAGACAACTCACATTAGCATTTTTGGTTTCCTTGCTTCTAGTGAATGTTCTCCATCATCCCTACTGCGTTTAGAGCTTTGAGTACTTCTGTTTTCACTTAACACTACAGTGTTGTACTGAAAATACTGTTAAGCATTTACACATGTAACTGCAAATTCTTTGGAAACTTCACTTTAATGGTTGTAAGAAGAACATTGTCCTTTAGAAGTAACATAGATTGTTCAGATATTTTCTGTTATTGGATTTTGAGATATCTTTTTTTGCTATTATAAAAAATGCTTAAGTGAATATTTTTTGCATCTTCATTTATTTTTTTATAATACATTCTAGAAATGAAATCTCCAGGTTAAATTTCACAATTCTAACCAGGCAGTCTGGCAGAAGGATGGAATGGAATGGTGGTTACTAGAGGCTCAGATGGACAGGAAAGAAGGGGGATTGGGAAGAAGTTCAATAAGGGGCAGCAGAAAGCAGAATGGAGGAATTACTTCTCATTTTTCTGTACCACAGTAGGATAAATATTGGCTAAAATGATCTATGATATGTTTCAAAGTGACTCTTCTAGTCATTTAATGATTCATATTTGAAGAGATGGAAATGCTCATTGCCTTGATGTGATTAATATACATTGTATACACATATTCAGTTACCATAATGTACCGCATAAAATGTACAAATATGCCTCAAATAATAAAGAAAATTCCACAGTTCTATATCAGTGTACCAACGTACCTATGAACGTACTCATCAATGTAAAAACCATCTTTCTAAAGAGTGAAGGTTACATAGGCAAAAAGGAGCTCATCATTTTTACCTTTGATTTATTTGTCATTTATATGACACTTTTCTGTGAATGTAACCTTTGAGTATTTTTTCTGTTGTACCCTTTTCCTAATGAACTTAAAGCTTTGTATCATTAAGAATACAATCCTTTGAGAAATTTGTTGCCAACCAGCCTGACATATGCCTTTGGATTTTATTTTATATGCTCATAACATTTTTAAAAATGTATGCACATTTGTCGATCTTTCCTTTGCAAATTATTCAATTACTTTTCTTTCCCTGGTAGATGCAGTTGATATATATTTTCCTACTTAGAAATAGGCTCAGATGATTGGTTTCCTTCCAACCTTACTAAGTTTGGGTTGCTGTCATTATTTAAATTTTTGACCCATTTAGAATTTATTTGGGGGCGTAGTGTGAGATGCGAGTGTTTAAGGAATGATCACTATTCCCCTTGGACTCCAAAGAAATGTTTTTAAAGCAATTCTGTTCACATAAGCAGCATGCGGAGGCAGAGCTCAGTGCTCACCATGGACTTTGCTTGTTCTCGTAGGTGAGCAGGAGCCGGCTGGAAGCAGCGACTCTGACATCTCCTTGATTATGGCAATGGAGGTGGGACTGTCTGATGTAGAACTTTCCACCGACCAAGACTGCGAAGAGGTGAAATCTTGAAATGGCGAACATAGAAAAGAGGAGGTAGTAGGACCTAAGGGGATGAGTGCTCCGATATGTGGACCGGGCACTACACCTTCAGACACTCGGCAACCCCAGGACGCTCTGCTCCGTCCAAGAATGATAACGAAAGCAATACCCAAAGTCTCCTTAATCAGGATGCTGTTGCATCTCCAGGACAGTCTTTGTCCTTGATTGACAGTGTGGAAGTTGAAGGCTGATTCTTCCCTCCCGTGTCCTTGTAGGCGTACACTTCAAAAGCTCCTAAAGTAGAGAACGAAAGGAAACCTTTAGGGTTTCTTAGTTTTAATTCAATTTTTCCAAGTCTTATTGTCCTTGTTTTTCAAAGATTGATTTCTTTGGTGATTTCTTTGTAAAGACTGTGTGTAGTTTACATCTACTCGGGTGTTTTGTTTTGTTTGTTTGTTTGTTTCCTTTGATTCACTCCAGCTCTCATGAAGAGTCCGGCTTGGAAGCACCAGTTCCTGTTAGGACTGGTTGATATTACATCCCTGAGACTTCTGGTCTCGACCTCTCAGCATGAACTGTGCATGGCTTTGAGAAGTGCCTCAGCACCCGAAAACAGCAGGAGGCCAGCTTTCTTAAGAATCTAAATTCTTTTAAGTGGGTCTTGAAAATCCCAGCTGCCAGAGACTCCCAACACCAAGTTCTAATTCTGCTGAAGTCTCTGCTCTCTATTTTAGGGAACATCACAGTGGCCTCCACTTTCTGGGTTCTGCCAAGGGCCACATGAGAAAGGGGCTCCATGGAGGTACACCCAGGTGTTTAGGGTCTTTGGCTGAAATTCTGAAATCAGAAGTCCCCTCCAAGGTATAAATGCCAATCTTTGGCAGCTGCTTATGAGACTGCAGACCTAAATTGAAAACCCAAGATCACGCATTCTTTCCATTGAAACCAAAATACCCATTGTGCTGATTTCCCCAAGGTTAGAGCAAGTAGTCAGCTCCTTAGGTGGGTTCTGCAGGGGATGGAAGCTTTAGAAAAAACTCAATCCTCTTTAAGCCCAGTGGTAAATACAGTGGGGGGCTGCAGTAGACTGTACCTTACTGCCTATACCCTTCTGTTAACCTCACCAGACCATGTGCAAGGATTGAGGTGAATCCTCAGTAGATAACCTTCCCAGGGGTCCCCTGAGAGTGTGCAGATACCAAGTAAGGAATGAGGTGTCACTTGATAAATCATTTGAACCAAAAAAGTACTGCATAGGAATTTGCTGAATCAAGCTAATCCTGATTAAGAAAGACAAATAAAAGGGAGAAAAGAAAGGGGTATCCAATGAGTTCTAAAATCCACCTGTGTTTTTAAAATGTTTGCTTCTTTTTTTTTTTGTAACTATGATGAAAATGTGCTATTTTTCCAGTGGGTAATTTTGTAACGTATTCAGACTATCCATAATGCAGAGATGACAGGCAGTGACCTGTGTCCCCAGACAATCAGATGGGCCACCTTATCATCTCTAAGCAACTGACAATGTCCATGCTGCTGCTTAGACTAGCTACAAAGGAGAGCTTTTTCTCACTGAGCTGTATTTTCATATTTGATGAGAGCTTTTACACCTCATTGTGCTACCACTCACTGAACCACAGAGCGTGGTCCTGCTGTCCACCCTCACGTCGGCTTCAGTGTGGAGTGCAGATGGAGGAATACCTGCTCTCCTTTTTCCACCACCTTTAATGATTTTCCATCTGGTGGTTTCTAAGTAGGCAGCAAGCAGGGAAAATGATGCCCACCTTCAGGCAGACATATGTCCCTATATTTTATTTAACCCAACACTTCCTGTTATAAAAGCCAGCCTCTAGGGGTAGGGAAAACAGGCAGGAAGAAATGAGGAGAGCGCCAACTCAGGGGACAGGAGTCCTTGACCAGCTACCCCCTTGTGAGGCCCTGGCTACTCCACCTGTTGAGTGAAGAGTGTTGCAGGATAATTCCCAAAGCTCCTTCTAGCTTTCGGATCCCATTGAGCACTTGGCCAGTGGGATCCATTTTTTGCAGGTAGCTATGTCTTTTAGCCAGCAGGCTTTATAGCTAGGGAAGACATAGTGACTTGTCACATGTAATAACAGTCTTTGAGATTGGGTACTCCTGTGTGGCTGAGAAAAAGATATAAATGATACGAGTTTTAAAACCAAGTAGAAGTTGGTTTGTTCTGCCTTGTTCCGGAACTATTGTTAGTCACATAGTTCTCAATCTCTGGATACCTTTGAAGCCTCATTCTCCCTGTGGAATTCCTAATCTCAGTGATGTTTATTTTTCTTTTTCGACCTACATCACCTGTTCTTCTTTCAGTAAGCTGTGCCCACAAAACTTTTGTATTAACTTAAATATAGAGGAATTAGGGTAGGTCAACAACGATAGGAATATTACTGTATTCTATACCCAGAGAGAAAATGCCCTTGGCCTGTATAGAGCTCTGATAAGTATTTTATCTTCTTACCAATGATCAGGTAAATCAAAATTTGGTTGCATATGCAATTCTTGGCTACAGCCACCCCTACAGAATACTGAGTGGATGATATGGGAACCCAGAAACCCATCCAAGGCCTGTAGGTCCAACCTCTAAGAGATTCTACTGCAAACACCCCAAGCCTGTGAGATTTTTCCAATTACCAGAAGGTTTTGAAGGGCTTTCCCTGTGGCCTTGGTAATTTAAAAACAAAAAATTTTAACCACAAAATTTGTCTTTCAAAAGAAATGACAAAAATCCTTCCTGGTAGCTTTCTTTACTTTCTCCCCCAAATAAGAGATTGACCTGGGGACCCAGTGGTCCTCACATGAGGGTCAACAGGGTACATGACACGTAATGCAATCTGTATGTATATTTGCAGATGTGCAAAGTCTATGACTTTAAATTTTCTACCAGCCACATTTCAAGAAGTAAAACAAAACAGGTAAAGTCATTTTTATAATATGTTTTACTTGACTCAGTATTTTTGTTTACATGTAATTGGTGTAAAAAACATCAAGGAACTATGTCCCATTCTTTTTTTGTACTGAGTCTTCTAAATCCATTGTGTCTTTTGCTCTCACTGAACATCTCAATTTGGACTAGACAAATGTCAAGCACTAATGGCCACTTGTCTAGTGGTGACCGATTAGGCAGCATAAGTCTAGAGCTCCTCCAGTATTCCTCCCTTAAAGAAGAGTAAAGTAAAAACCTTAATTACCTCCAGGGAGAACCACATACCACCCAAGTTGCCTAATGAGAGGCCCAGAGATCCACAGATTTTGTAATGAATAAAGATTCAGCAGCCCTTTTTGAAATTTCTACTTGAATTTCTATCAACTATATCTGTTATCATTGACTGTCACTTCTCTGACCAGTTTTGTTTTTTTGTTTTGTTTTGTTTTTAAGTCACACAAACCATGTGGATTTGGTGCTGAAAGAAATGTTGTCCCTCACTTCTGTGACAAACCCTTAGGCTAAAAGGTGGTACTTAGGAGCCAAAGAGAATTTCAGACTGAAATCATCCAACTGTTCCTCATCCTCTAGTTCTTCTTTGTGGTTGACAGAAGGTCTGTACCCTCACCCTAAAGCTCCAGCTAGTATTCATGTATTTGGGAGGGAAGAGTGAAAAATTACATAGTAACTCTACATACAAGACTTTGTGTGGCCTTACTGAGAAAGAATCTTTGGGTCTTGTGACATTAGCCTCTGCTTGGTGGCTTGTGACCACCTCCGGCAGCCAGTTTTCCTCTCACCATCAGCATTCCCCATAACCCCAAGGCTGTGGGGAAGAAAACCTTGGCATTTGCTGAGAATAATTTAGAGTCACCTTTAGGAATTGCTGCTTCTTGTGTGGCTAGTCCTTTTGGAAGAGCTGAGCCCTGATCATAAATATGGCATTTGAGTATTGATTGTTCACTAAGGTTTGATCAGCCTTGGAAGGTCAGCTGTAGTCACCCAGCCAAGGGGACAGGTAGAAAGTCTGGAGAAGGTAGAAAGATAAAAGCAGCAAAGACTCCGAGCTGATTTGATATCACATGGCAGGGGAGTCCTTGTGACTGTGACTGTGTTTCATAAGAGGTTTTCATGCTGTTTTCTTTTGCTGTTAGCACTTCCTCATCCCAGTGGAACACGTGGGTGGGTGCTCACGGGTCTGGGTGTGATCATCTTCAAAGTCACAGTGCCCAGTGGCCATCTCAATTTCTTCCCTGACATCCCTGTGGCTACCATACTTTCAGGACCAAACATGATGACAGATACTCTAACATAGGATTCTTTCTCATTTCTGACTTTTGTTTGGGCAGAAGCATTTTTACAGAGCATAGGAAGTAAATGGCATGTGGTTGTCCATTGAATGCATCACCTTGACTGAATGCAGAGAAATCTCACAGAATCAAAACACTTTCAGAAAATCTGGGGTATGGAGTCCCTCCCATGTGCAGCAAGCACCCACCCCTCTGTGGTACTTGGGCCACTAAGGCTATGTCCAGGAGCATTTTTCTATTCTCTTACTTGTACTTCTTTATCTTTCCTTCTCTGTGTGTATGTGTTTGTACAACAAAACACACACAGGGTGTCTGTCTGTCTGTCTTTTCCCATATTCCCTTTCCTCCTCCTTTCTTTTTTCCCATGTTCCATTTTTTCTTATTTTCTTCTCTTGCAAGAAAAAAAAAAAAAAAACAATCCATGGCCACAGAGTTGCTCTTGTATTGTGATTACTTGTTACTCGTGCTGGAGTTTTTCTTCTTTTTATTGTGTGCTCATACCCGTGATTCTTACTTCTGATAGGAAAGCCAGGTCACTTTAGAGGCAAATTAAGTTCCTCCTGAAACCAGGGAGCCTCACCTTCATTTCTCATATCAATTCTGTCTCAAGCGCCAACCCTTACCTTTTTTTTCTTTTTTCATATTTTCTTGTCAGAAAAGTTTCCTAGGAAATGATGGAAAATTCCAGAATGCTGTCTACATCTGTGATCTTCCACCACTAGACTTTTCGACCTTCCTAGTTCACCATGTGCCCCTAGGGTCAGGATTGTTGTACTGCATCTGAGACCCACTCATGCTTTTTAAATTGAAGCACAACAGCTGCTCTTTATAAGTGATCAGAGGGCCACTTAGAACTCACAAAGAGTCCCAAAGAGACGATCCTCAAAAAGTGGGGTCTCTCTGGTTCCTTGTGCAGTGTCCAGTGTCTCAGAAGCCCCTGTCCATGCTGTTCCATGTCCAGGACTGATGAGCACAGTTAATGATGAAGCTCCAATGGACCAGACCCGTCCGTACCCTGCAGGGAGGTAGGAGCAGGGACTGCCAAGAGCTGGTCAAAGCAGGGCTGGAAATGCCCATCACCTGCACTAAGAGCTGGTCTGAGCTTTATAGGGTGGGGGTGGGGGGCTTAAGGAATTAAATATTCATGAGCTGAAACCCTCATAATTGTGAAAATTAAGACAGCCTGAAAAATAAGTGAATTCTGAGAAGTAGGTATGAGGGTCTCCTGAGATCTCATTACCATTTACCCCTCTCCTTTCCCTGCTTTCCTCCCACCTCACAACCCCAGACCCTTCGTCATGGGAATGGTAGTGTGGAGAGATCCTTAGCCAGTCGTCCCTTTTGAGCCTTTTAATGGCACTGAGTTACCATCCCAGAACTAAAGTGAGTCCAGATCCTGGTTGTGCACCCTTTAATTGCAAAACCTGCTTGTTCTACAAGACCCTGAAGAGGTCAGTTACATCTCCTTCCCTGCCTCTTGTGCTTCTTAATCAAGTGGCTTTTCCAGGAGCCCCTGTCATCAGAGCTGGTCTAATCCTGTGCTACTATTGATGTTTGCACTTACTCCAGGGCTGTTGGCTCTGAACACCTGATACGTATTCACTGATGATAACGATAAGGCAAGAGAATGCATCTCTTCAGAGGCTGCATTCTGAACACAGGAAGAGAGAAAATCCATGGTGTAGGGCACTCCACCGCCTGAGTGACCCAGCCATTCTGGGCAGAATGCCTGTGGGCTTGTCCTTCATACTCAAGGGAGGGACTTGGGGACACAGAGAAATGTGAGGACCATGTGTGCTATATAAACCAAAGACTGATCGCCATCCAAATGGACACATGTTTCTTCCATTGACTAAATTTTCTCCTAATGTTCTCACAAATAAAAGGGAGGGGGTGTTCATTGTTAAATGAAACTTTAGGGGATTTCTCTTGCAGGCTGTTGACTGACCTTCCTAAATCTAGAAATCTAAAATAAATGACTTGTGGCCTGAGTACCACACCATCTGGAAAATCTAATGTCTAGGCCCCTTTTTCTGCAAAACTTTCAGATAAATCTAGCGCTTTATTGAACTCAGAATATTGTTCTCTTTGAGAATGTGAAGATTTTAAATAGCCAAAGAATTTTCATGTATAAGAGCTAGCCTGTGGCAGTATATCCTGCTCTTTGAAGACAATAACAAACTGTTGCCCGTACTGATCGTCAGCAGAGCAGCTAAGGAAGACGCGTGGACTTAGCAGTCTGAATTAGTGCTGGCCTCAGAGGTACCTACTGTTCTGTAGGATGATATTGCAAGGGGCAGGGTGCCCTCTGCTGGAACAATACTGCTACTCTTTCAGCAAATTAATTTGGCTTGGGTCACCATTCCTCCCACAATTTGTTATTTGCCTTCCATCACAGTTTTCTTCCTCATTAGTTGAACATTCAGTCTACGTTTATCAAAAGAGGAAAGAATGTCACAAACTCTGAAAAGTTAAAAGTTTGAGACCTCGTGGAAGATCTTCAGCCCTTTCTCCTGCAAAATGTCGACGTGGACTCTTGCTCTGTTTGCAGAGAAGACGCCTCTAGTTAGAACATGTGTCCGGAGCTCTGAGCAGAGGTCTGCCTGACCCGTAACTTACCAGCTCGCTTCTCGTGAAATCGCGAAGGAAGCTCCATAAAAGACCTTCTTTCCTGTGAATGCAAGCGGTGTGAAATGCTGATGTGTTTGGTACATGTACATACTATATTTACTTCCTGCTTTCACATTAGTAATCTGAAATGGTTGTACCAGTTTATAATTAGAAAGTTTCTGGGGTGGGAGAGGGTGGGGAGGGGCTGTTATTTTTATAGTGGGATGTCCCTTATATTTAGAAAACTTGAAGTCATTTTGTATTTGTGAAAATTACATTCCAGCCATTTCCTGTGGGAAAACAATTGAAAGGTACCATTCTTTCAAATGTTCATGAGCTGGGGGAAGATGATTCTCCTGAGCAGTACATGTGAGACACCCAGTTTTGTAGGCAGCACCCAGTTTTGTAGACAGCAGACCAGACCACAACCAGCAATTGCCAGTTTAAAAATGGGGGTGGTGGCATTCCAACTCTTTTGAGCCCTTTGTATAGCACATCGTTATTTTCCACTGGGAGAAAGAAGCTACAAAGAATGATTTTTACAATTATGAACTAATCAGACATGACATCATAATCAATCTCCAGCACCTCCCTATTAGCAAGAGGGGAATCCACTGGTTTTATTTTTTCTTCTTAACACCATTTGCTCTGTTTTAAAGTGAACCGTGTTGCAGTTTGCATTTCACTAGGCTTCCAGAGGTCTTCAGTCCCATCTCATCTTTCCATAGTCAGATCAAGATCTTCCTTGATTTAGTTGCCATCTGAATCAAAAATCACACACACAAAAACAAAATACTCCCAGTGGCTTTTTCGTGGGGAGTTTTGAATTTGGACTCTGGTGAACTCCTAATTGATGAAGTAATGTGGTAGTGGATTATATAGCCATCTCACCCAAGCACTGTTTTCTGTACATAGTCATCTGCATATTCAGAGGGTGGTTAAGGCAGTACAGTTGTTCGTGTTTTATGTATAGATCTCCTTTCCTCTTCCCCTTCACAGGCACCTGCCCTACTCTTTTCAAAGCACTTTATCTCTTAATATACAAAGAAATTTGGAATTTTTTTTTTAAAAAAACCTGTCTTTGAAGGAATTGGTCTTCTATTAGAAGACAGATTTTTATTTTGCTTTATTCTATTCTCTGTGTGCTTGGAGAGCATCAACAGTTTGTGTCATGCTGGGCTAGTGAGGAGACAGTGAGGATGATAGTTGGTTGCAACCATACCACATGACTATTTTGTTATATAGAAGACTACAATGTAAATAAGTACAATCGTGTTCTTATGTACTGGTTAAAAAATATATATTGCAACTATCAAGGTTTTAACACAAGGGTTGTGAATTGCAGGAAATTTCACTGCAAATTTTTGTTTGGTTTTGTTTTTTAATAAAATGGAACCATATGCCTGTGTTGTGTCATCTGTATCCCCTGACACTGTCACCTGTCCTCAAGCTCCTGAAGCAGCACTATGGATTACAAAACATCTCTTTACTGCTGAATTCTCAGTATATCAAAAGACCAAAAACGATGACAATAACTGCCTCATTTCTCTCAGGTAAGTCAAGTGCCAGGCACACACCTCCTCTGAGCTCTGCTCTTCTGGTTGAATTGATTGACAGCCTTTGAGCAATTCTGAATAAGAATGGCTGCTGGATTGAGGGGGTTGCAATTTGAGGACAACCGAGTGCTAATGGGCGTTACCGTCTCAGGTAGGTTTATATCCCTAAGCAGGGCTACACTGTGGGGACATCCGGTGGGTTGGCACAGCCACATCCTTTTTTATATCCACTTGTACATTTCTAAAGGATTTCAAACAGCCATCCCTTAGGATTAGCAAGGGATTAGTGATGGAAATTTTTAAAATGAGGCTACTGGAGTGGAAAGATGGGGCAGGAAAGGACAAAGGCCATGGTGTCCCTATTTGTTGGTGTCACCTCCTCAAAATGTGCATGCTTCCTGGGGTGGCTTACACCCCTGAATCTGGCCCATCCAAGATCCCTGACAGGTAAGTCCTCCTGCAGAAGCACAGGGCTGGACATGCCAAGTGCAGCTCAGCCTGTGTGGGGGACTTCCCCCTGACCAGGCACCACACCTGGAACTCAGGATCACATAGAATCCACTGGCAAAAACTTAAACACTCCCACTGCCGAGTGGATAACAGAAAGCACAGTTGCCCTGGAGGCTTTGCCTGGGGAGGTCCATGCCTAGTCTGTAGATAGAAAGGTGGGTCTGAGGTTCATTGGTACAGTGAGAAGCCTACACATTGGAACACACTTTGACCTCTGCTCCTGCATCCACACGTTACCCACTGTCAGCTGTGACACAGACATGTAGGTAGGACACTGTGACCTGGGATCTAGACACCACCGCTCCTGACTCCAATTCCAGTCTTTCCACTAGATAGGGGTTCCCATGGGACCCGTGCTGGTATGTGTTCAAGATGACAGCACAGAGTTCCAAGGTGGACTAAGGTGAGATCAGCCTTCCTACAATACATGTGAGCTATTAAAACTTTCACAAAGACCTTCATGATGCCACCAGTTTCGGACTGTATAACAGCACTTCCTGAGACTGATTAGTGATAAAATCTGCTTTTGCAAGGATTATATTTTCCAGCATGGCACTGGATATTGCATATTGGGTGGAACAGGTTGGTATTCAAACTGGGTGGGAGGGGCAGCTGGTTACGGTTTGCCATATGTCTAATTACACAGTCCACAGACCCTTGCCTCTCTTGTCCCTGCTCCTGAGTCCATTAGGGGAAGGTCAGGTATTGTCAGCCTGGACCTTGCTCCACCTGAACAGGTGTATGCTAAGGACAGGTCCCCGGATGCTGCCCAGGGCACACACGGGCCAGGGAGCAGTGGGCAGTCACTTGGCAAAGTATCTCTCTGTTCCCAGGGAAGGAGAGGCCCGCCCCACCTAGAAACTGTGCTTGGTGGAGTTTGGAGAAGTCATGCAGCAGAGTCGTCCTGTGAGAATGGAAGGTTCAAACTCCCCAGAGTTTTGCCCTGTTGTCACGGGCCAGCCATGGCTGTGTGTTTGTGAGCCATGAGCATGAGCACATGAGTGTACTGGACTGATGTTGCCTCTCTGTTTGGGCTGGCGACAGATGTGTCCTTTTCTCTCGCTTTGCCTATGATCCCCACACAGCACTTGAGATGGGTGTGGCCTTCCAAAATGTCAGTCAGTCTGCTGACAGCAAGATACCACAAAGCTAGACTCAACCCCCTGAAACCTGACCCCACCCATTGGGGTGGAACTTTCTCCAGTGTCTCAATCAAAAAAGGGCTTCAGAACGTCCTCTCTTTTTTCTTCTTCTCTTTTGGGAGCTGGAACAGAGGAACCATCACTGAAGAATCCCAAGAAAAAGGTATTTTCTCTATCTCAGTGTGGTCATTTTGTGCCAACCCCAAATCACCTGGAGTGACGCTGGATGACTTAGTCACATGTCACAGAACCCTATAACTCTTATTCTGCTAGTCCCCACTGTTGGAGGGACTACAAACTTAACTGCAGTTCTAAAAGCACCATGTGTTTAGTTTTTTCCTAGCAATTCCTTTCAAACCAGTGTTAGAATCGCCACTCAGCCCCTTGCCTTGGTGGAGGAACACAGTGCTCCAGCGTGGGGGAGGCTGGGTGGGAGAGAGGGCAGGGGAGGCTGTGAATTCCTTTTGTACCATGATCATTGCTATCCACAGAAGAGGAGTGCAGGTCATGAGAAACCCAGATGATTGACAGGTTTCATATGTATGAGTTATTTTAAAAGATTAGCTCCATTCTTATAAGTGATCCAACAACAGAGATTATTTTGCCTCTTATTTGGTCACACTGGCTGGAAACGTGTCTCTTTCAAGACTTGCTGATTCTTTCTTCTTAACTGTGGGAACAAAATAAGGGACAGTGAGGCCACCGCACCACCAAAGACCAGGGGCCTCTGCTCACCATCATCAAATCCCCCCTCCTGGATTCTATCACAGCACCTAGCAAAATAGGACACCACCCCAAGTCCTCAACCAGTGTGGGACAATATTTATGGGCATCCTGGGAGGTAAAAATTAACCCCCTGATCCTTCAGGCTCTTCTGTTGTGGAAGACACAATAGGGCTGGTCCTGAGGATAGGGATTCCATCACTCTGGGCCGGGGCCTGATGGGTTTTGCACCAACAAAGCTCCCAGGAAGGCTAATGCAGGGGACCGTGGCCTGGGAGGGAGGGGTAATGCCAGCACCTGAACAAGTCCAATTCGTGGAAATTCCCCTGCACTAGGGGAATTTAACAGTGGCCCTTTGGCTTCATTAATGTCTGTTTCCCTTTGTTTGAAGCAAGGAAGAAGAAGAGAAAAGGGAGGGGCAGGGGCAGGGGCAGCACTTGGGGTCCCTGACCCCCCTTCTAGAGTACTTTGAGCAGTACCACATAACTTCCATAAGTAGATAGGTTTCTCCTCTTTGCTCAAAATTCTCAGGAATGAAGCCGGGCGCGATGGTGCCCTCCTGTAATCCCAGCAGCTTGGAAGACTGAGGCAGGAGGGATCACTGGTTCAAGGCCAGCCTCGGCAATTTAACGAGGCCCTAAGCAACTTAGGAAACCCCTGTCTCAAAAGAAAAAGGGCTGGGGATGTGGCTCAGTGGTTACACACCCCTGGATTCAGTCCCTGGTCAAGGGGAAAAAAAAATCTCAAGAATGGAAATGAAAAACTGAAAGCTGAGGACTACTGATAGGAAGGTTATCACCTAACATGAACTCTCTGAACAAGGCAAATTCTAATCTAGAAAAACAGGATGGTTGCAACCACAGTAAAACAGGGACACATACAAACACACACATGCCCTACCCACAGCGTGAGTCCCCAGCTAATGCTGTCTACTTTGAGCTATTCAGGAAGATGCCTTAATATCCCAATGCGACCATAAACCATTGAATTATGTACTTCACATGTGTGGGGTTTATGGTCTTTATCTCAATAAAGCTTTTTAAAATAAGTGATATTTTTTTAAAAAACGATCCCAATGCAAGCAGCTACCTTCTAGACCTATCCTTCAAAGCATATTACATTATGATATTGTACTTTCCAAAGTGGCTCACAGACGACAGCCACTCTTCTCAGACAAGAGACTTGCAAGACTGGAAGTAAAGAGAAAGCACTCCTTTCCCCAATTATTACAGGGGACTCCATATCCAGAGAAACCACACAACTACAGAACACCCAGAAATAACAGATAAAATATTTTTAATTGTAGATGGACATAATACCTTTATTTTATTTATTTTTATTTTTAAATGATGCTGAGGGTGGAACCCAGCACCTCACATATACTAAGCAAGAGCTTTACTGCTGAGCCACAACCCCAGCCCCAACAGATAAAATATATTAAATCTCCTTTAAGATGAATATCTAAGCTGGTGGGAAATGAAGAGAAATTCCTGAACTCTCAAAATAATAAAAAAGGAAGAATGCAAGTCTATCCCAGGGGAACAATAGCACCAGAAATGAGGTCTGACCTGGGTGCATTCTCTGATCCTTGGTGGTCTAGGGATCCATAAATATTTTTTTCCTGTAAAAATAAATAAATATGTTAAAGGTAACACATATTTAAGGCTTCATAGGCCACATATGAGTTTTGTTACTTTCCTTGATGTTGTTTTAAGAATCATTTAAACATGTGACACCCATTCTTAGCTTAAAGACCCTACAGAAGGATACTGCAGGATGGGTCTGGGATGCTCCTCTAAGGAACAGAAACCAAGCTCAAGGTCAGAACCTGACACCTGGCATAAACCGCACCCGCAAAAGCTGATGCCCTGAATGTTTTCTCTCATATGTGGAAGTTAGACCAAAATAAGGGGAGACGGGGGCATGGATTGCATATCATAAAGACACAGGGAAGATGAATGGAGAAGAAGAAGGAGGGGGAGAGGGAGGAGGAGGGATGGGAAAGGGGAGGAAATGCAGAATGAATCTAAAAAAAAATCATGCTCTGTGCATATATAAATATACCACAGGGAATTCCACCTTTGTGTATATGTAAAAAGAATCAAATAAAATAAATACATAAGCCAGCAAAAGGAAGATCAATAGAGTAGAAAAAGGAGAATGGGGGAGGGAGGTGGGGAAGGACATAGGGGAATAGGAACTGAAATAGAGTAAGTCAAATTCCATGCATGTAAGATTTGTTCAAAATGAACCCAACTACTATGTATAACCAAAATGCTCTAATTAAAAAAAAAAAGCACTCCCTTGATGGGTAAATTATTTTAAAATATCCCTATCTGAGGAGGTAGTCAGTGTTCACCAGCGCTGCCTGGGTTCTAGATACAGTGAGGAAAAGACCATGCCTCTCCCACCCTCTGTGGTCCCCCAACCATTCACAAGCTCATAGGTAACAAACCAGCAGAATCCAACTGCCTCTGTGGCCTACGCCAAAAGCACAAATTTAGTATAAAGCCATCCCAGAGTAAAGGTTAGACCATGCATTTTGTAGACTTAAATGGGTATCAGTGCCAGAATAATACTCTTTGAAACCAGGTCTCAAGGAAATTCTCACAAGCCAAGTTCTGAGGAATATAATCCAAATTTATGATTAAAAAAAACTCAAATTACACAAATAAAACAGGTTTCAGTGAAGAAGAAGGTACAGAAATATTGGTGATGTGAACATATCAGGGGCAGGATATAAAATAAGTGTTTTAGAAGCCAGACACAATAATCTATGCCTATAATCCCAGCAGCTTGGGAGGCTGAGGCAGGAGGATCAAAGTTCAAAGCCAGCCTCGGCAACTTAGCGATGCCCTAAGCAACTTTGCATGACCTTGTCTCTAAATAAAATATTAAAAAGGGTTGGGTGTGTGGCTCAGTGGTTAAGCGCTCCTGGGTTCAATCTCTAACACCATAAATAAATAAATAAATAAATAAATAAATAAATAAATAAATGTTTTAAAGGGCCTCCAGAAAGTTCTTATGTACCTTAAAGCTTAAAAACCACCCTTGGAGTCAGTTCAGAGCTCAACAGCCAAGCTACCAAAATCGATGTAGATAAAGAATGGATAAAACTGTTCATTTGGCTTGGCCACTTTGATCTTACAATGATAGATTTGGAGGAGACCAAATATTGCCTATAAACGTGTTTCATGGCTCTTATGACTTCTTTAGCCTATTTTATATTTTGGTGGGGAATGGATAGCCAAATGGATAGCCTATTTATTTATTTTATTTAGTTAATTGTTAATGGACCTTTATTTATATATGGTGCTGAGAATCCAACCCAGTGCCTCACACATGCTAGGCAAGGCTCTACTACTGAGCCACAACCCCAGCCCCCAAACTTATTCTTAGACTTCACCCCCGGGGTCCCACAGGGTCTGAGCATGGCTGTGTCTCCAGTTTACCTGCCTGAACACTCTGCCCTTGACTCACAGGCTCCAACAGCACTGTATCTCTGGGTTCGACCACATGCACTCAGGACCAGGGAGGAGCTAATAGCTGCAAACCATGGAAGCTTGATGGATTTAGCCCAAGTCACCAAGTCCAGGCCGCATATTCATGGAAAGAACTGTACGCTGAGCACTGGCTCCCACTGAAGAATAAACTCAGAAATGTCCTTAAAATAAATGCACAGTACTTTTGATCACTGCTATCACTAATGACAAGCTCCTGAGTGACCACTGTGTACCAGGGGCTAGGTAAGTGCTCTGCAGGCATTAGCTCTCACCATGACCATTTCAGGAAGTTACTATTATTAACCCCATTGTACAGATTCTGATGGTGGCACTAAGAATAACTTGCCCAAGATCACACAGCTGGAAAGTGGTAAAACTGTTCACACAACCAAGTTTTTCAGGTTCTGAAAAGCTGGTGTATGTGTTGTGTATGTATGTAAGTGTGTAAGATGTATGGATGAGATTGAACCTAGGGCACCTTATCACTGAATTACATACACAAACCTTTTTTTTTTTAAGACAGGGTCTCACCAAGTTATTCCCCAGCCTCAGGCCCCACCAAGTGGCTGGTAATACAGGCTTGGGTCACTGTGTCTGATTTAAAAGCTGTTCTTTATCACCATATTATGTTGCCTTCCTTCTTCTGAAAGCAAAGCTGAGAAGTTTCCCTCTTTATCTCTGTAAAATAAAAATAAAGATATTTAAATTAACACACACAAAAAAGAACAAGCACCAAAAGTTTCTTTGTGGTGGAGGAATCTAACAAAGCTATCCCAGCCAGGTGATCGAAGTCAGCACCAGGGACACCATATCGATGCTGTGTTCTCTTGATGTGCTGGGATGAGAACGTTCCTTTACCTCTGTGGACTTTCTCCCCAAGCACCAATAATGGCACCCCAGCAGAAACATGATGAAAACACCAGGCAAGTTGACTTCTACAAAACATAGGAGCAATACTCCTCAAAGCTGCCACACCCATCAAAATCCAGAAAAGCCCAAGGAATCAAACCTGTTAAATACAATGCGGTAGCCCGAGTGAGGTCCTGGTATGGACGGCAGTGGGGGAAGTTACAAGGATGGTGAAATCTGAATAAAGGCCAGGGTTCAGTTAATGGTAAAGTAATATATAGTAGATTCCCTGACTGTGACAAGGGTACCATGGTAATGTCAGATGTTAACAAAAAAGAAAACTGAGTGATAGATATACAAAAACTCTCCATACTATCTTCATAGCTTTTCTGCAAATCTATAACAATTCTAAAATGAGGATAAAGGAGATATTTTTGCTAAATGCAAGAACCCATCGGATTATTAGAAATATAAACGTTGGTTTCTGATGCTATTGTCGACTGTTCCTCCCCAGAAACGTTAGAAATAGAACAGAAAATCCACTGTCCGGAAAAGTTCAGATGTTCTTCTCCTTGAGGCAAGATATTGGTCCAAAATATTTCTTGACATTTATTCAATTTTTAAGACTGTATGTTTTTGATCTGCAGTAATTGTTACATCACTAGGCAATGCGGAGTGGCAGGGAAGTATGCTGGGTGAGTAGATCTTTTGTAATTGTATGTCAGAGTTATTCAAAGGTAATAAGTAGGTCTTTTAGCTGGTGTTCAGCTCCAGCTTAGTACTGGCTAAGTACACAGGCCCAATGCGCCAGAGGTCACACAACACTCACCCTTTGGGTGGTATTTGTGTAGTTGACCTATTTCTCCCAGTAGGGGGCGCAGTTGACCATCAAATGGAAAATATGCCCACCATAGAAGTGTGTGGCTTCTACTTTAAATAGTTAACAAGATGACTTTGAGGAAGAGCAAGCATTCCAAAAATTTTTCTTGTAATATTTGTATAATATGAAAGGGATATTAGACAACACCAACCATCAAGGTTGTTATGGGATGTTTCACAAAAGGGGAGGGTTTATTACAGCCCTAGAGATGTTCTTAGGCCTAGGTACTCCTGCAACCACATTGCCCTAAGTGATAAAAACCAGGTTAGAAATTATAAAAATAGAAATGCCTTTCCCAGGCCAGACTTATATTCCTGTAAAGTCTTCCCCCACCCTTTCGTTTTGATGTACTAGGGAATGAACCCAGGGGTGCTCTACCACTGAGCTCCATCCCCAACCCTTTTTATTTTTCACTTTGAGACAGGGTCTTGCAAAGTTGCCCAGACTCACTTCAAACTTGTGGTCCTACTGGCTCAGCCTCCCCCAGCTGCTGGGATTACAGGCATGCATCACCACATCCGGCCTGAAAAGTAATGTTGCAAGAACATCCTTGGGCCAGCCTAGTGGCACATGCCTATAATTCCAGCAACTCAGGAGGCTGAGGCAAGAGGATCACAAGTTCTAGGCCAGCCTGGGAAGCTTATTAAGACCCTGTCTTAAAATAAAAATTAAAAATGACTGGTTATGTCGCTCAGTGGAAAAACACCTCTGGGTTCGATCCCCCAATATGCACCCCCTCCAAAAAAAAAATGCTCTTGGAGTGGTACCTGTGCACTTCTTGATTGACTACAGACATCATATTCTATGTAGCATTTCACAAGATAGCTCATGTATTAAATTATTTATCAAATGGACCAACAAGAGCAGCCTCTATACACATACACACAATGACTCAAATACAATTCTTTAATGATTTATTAAGACTACCTGAGAACAGAATCCTAAGCTACTTTCCTGAGTCCTGCACCATCTGGCCTCTGACATCTCTAGAATTACCTTAGGCCCCTTTCCCACCTGTTCCAGATGTTCCATTCCATTCACATTCCTTAGCATCTTCTAGCCTAACATGCAGAACACTCTTCTACCACAGAGTGTTTGCACAATCTCTTTCCTCAGCCTAATGATTTCATCCTATTCCCCTTCTTCTAGTTATGCCTATTTATCCTTCAGAGTTCAACTCAACAGCTTCCCCCTTAGAGAAAACTGCTCTCATTCCTAGGTTATGTTTCCCTGCTAAATGTTTATGTAGCACCATGAGCTTTGCCTTCACAGCTCTAATGATAGATGCACTCCATATAATAAACATAGCACTAAACAACATTCAGCACTAAGTGCTGAAGCTGACTTTGAACTTGTGATACCCCTGCCTCAGCCTCCTTGGTTGATGGGATTTCAGGCAAGCACCACCACACCCTGCTACAGCAGAATGTCAATATGTATTCAAGGAACAATAAATAAAGGAATGATCACTTACTTACCCCTCTGTTCTAGCTCACTCCTATGTGTTTTACTCTTTTCATCCAAATTGAATAAAACACTTCAACCTGGGAATTAGAAGTAGTAATATTTGGGTTCTACACTTGGATCCCTGAGAGAATTTGGGGGGGGGGGGATCATAATAATGTAGTAAGGAAAACACTTAAATGTAGTTGCAGAACATGGAGGAAAAAATCAGAGCAAAGAGTAAAAGGTAAGGCGACATGATACATTTTTTGTCATTTTTGAGACAGATCATCAGAAGGGCAAACTTTCTCAGGAAATATCTCCCAAGAAGCCTGTGTGAATGGGGAGCAGGTAAGCACTTCTATGTACTGACTGAGATGAGCTGGAAAACTCAGACTCCCTATTGATTCAAGTGAAGCTAAAAAGTCAGCTGCTGACTCAGTTCAGCCTCTCCTTGAAGAGCAAGGGCCTGTAACAGATGCCAAGGAAAGCAGCGCACGGTGGGAGATCCTGTTCAGCTGGGCTGCAACAATGATGATATACATTTCCCCCAGGCTTGGCTGTAAAAGCGTCCCATCTTTCACCAATGGGGATGTCTTGGGGTTGGCTCCTAAATCCTTTCTACATGATAATCCTAGTCTTGGAGAGTTTCCTTGCTATCTGGCATAACAAAGTCTCCCAGGATCATCTTGTACATTTCCTTCCCAAACATGGAATCAGCCTGATCTCTAAGAAATAATATGTCAAGACACAGTCTGGGCATTAGCAATGCGCCTGGCTCCTGTCTCGACTATTGTTTCTAGGCCTCTTCCTTGATACATACATTTTAATTTAAAAATAATAATATTTCTTGAGTTTACATTGATACTTCTAGTGTAAATTTAGCTCTGCAAAGCTTTATAATTGACCAGTTTGTTGCATTTGTGTGTCTCCTTTATTCTATGGTGAGAGCTCAGAACCTCAAGGACATGGAATGACCGAATGAAAAGGTCTATTAATTATTCATTTATCCCATTCTACATACACAACAGTCTCAGGGAAAAAAAAAAAAAACACTCAGATTTCAGAATTTACTACTTCCAATGACAAGAAAATGCACCTTGCTGACCTCAGTGGAATTGAAGCAGAGAGATACGAGGTGGCGGTCCCTTTGCCCAGGGTGTGGGGGTTCCATGACATTTTCTGTCTTGACAAAGCCCACCCTCTTGGCTGAAATACTGAACCAGATTTTTCAGACTTATGGTAGAAACTCACTTTTTAAATGGGATAAAGATATATAAATGAAGGTAAAACATATAAAATACATCATAAGAGAGTCAAAGAAATGAGGATTTAAAGGAAGAAATTTCCAGCCTGTGGTGAGGAAAAGTTAGGAGCCCAGAAACATAAAGGTAGCAGAAGAGAGTAGTTGCCCTGAGAGTAGTTGTCCATGCTAGAAATGTAGGGTTTTCATTTGGTGACCTTCTGGGAGGGAAAGAGAGAAAGCAAAACTCAGAAACCACAGTAAAGTAGGAGCCTGATAGGAGATTTACCCCATAATAATCTGGAATATAAGGAGCTGTGCCCTCACGTAGACCAGTCCTGGCACAGGATGACAGCTCAGGTTAAACTCTCCTGGAACATCTCTATTTCCCAGGGACCTTCAAACCTTGGATTGAATTTGTCTTAAATTGGTGGTAACTCCAGCACATTGTAGAATCAAATGTGAATCCTTTCTGGGAAAAAACAACAACAACAATCTCATATTAGGCCTCAGATGATGTACCCAATACATTTTCCAAATGCAAGACTGAGTGAAAGATAACTACACATAGAAAGAAAGTAAATGCCACAAACAATATCCTGCAGATTGCAAACCACAAACAATTGCAAAGGCAGCAAATCTTTGAATTATATACATTAACTATACTATGTTTAGAATTTTTGTTTACAAGTTAACAACATCTGAAGGTAAAAGGAAACTATAAATGGAATTACACTTCCATAGTTTAAAATTTTAAAACAGGGCGTTTTTTTAAGACTCCAATAGTGCATGATCCCTGGGTTTGATCTTCAGCACTGAAGAACAACAACAACAACAAAAAAAAAAAAAAAAGGGAAGAGGGAAGGAGATTAAAGAATTAGTGAAACTTTTAGACAAAAGAGTTAAAATAACCAAATTGAAAACTCAATGAGATGAAAAAGTGAATAAATTGGAAAATGGGGAAGGGGCAGTCCCACATTGAAGGATGGAGTAACAGGATTATTAATGTTAAAGAAGAAAAAGTAAGAGATTTAGAGAATATACAATTGGAGTTTCAGAGAGTGAAGAAAGAAAGACTGAGGCAGAGGATGTATATGAAGAAGCAATTAATTCAAGTTTTCAGAACTTATGAAAAGCGCCATTCCACAGAGCGAGAGGCCCAATGAGTCCAAAGTACAGTGAATGTTATAGCACTAAATATATGCATTAGAAAAGAAAAAAATCAATACTCTAAATCAATAATCAAATCAATAATCTAAGCTTCTGCCTCAAGAACCCAGAAAAAGAAGAAAGTGGGAAAAATATAATAAAAGAGTGGAAATCAATGAAACTGGGAAAAAAATTAGACAAAAATTGGGGCTGGGGTTGTGGCTCAGTGGTAGAGCCCTTGCCTTGCACATGTGGGCACTGGGTTCAATCTTCAGCACCACGGAAAAATAAATAAATAAAATAAAGGTATTGTGTCCATCTACAACTAAAATTTAAAAAGAAAAAAAATCAGAGACAAATCAAAGAGCTGACACTTGAAACAATAAAATTGCAGACCTCTAGCAAGACTGCTAACAAGCAAAAGGAAAAAGACAAATTACCAATGTTAGGAAAGAAACTTAGTTCATCACTATCGACATCAAGTAATCTATAATACTAACAGATTGAAGAAGAAAAAAAAAGATACAGAAAAAAATCATTTAACAGAATTCAATTACCACTCATGATTTAAAAGTCTCTAAGGAAAAAAAAAAAAAAAAGGAGTACGGAGTAGTTCCTCAACTTGATAAAGTGGGTTTTCAGAGAAGCCATGGCTAGCACTGTACTTAATGATGAAAGGCTGATGGTTTCCTGAAAAGGCGGGATGAGGGCAGGCATGTCTGCTCCCACACTCTTACTCAGCAGGATGCATGAAGTCCTAGTCAGTGCTGTAAATCAAGGAAGGGAAGTAAAAAGCCCAGATATCAGAAAGAAAGAAAACTGTCCCTATTTGCAAATGATATGACTACATAGAAAATCCCATAGAGTATACGGAAAAAAAGCTCACAAAACTAATAAATGAGTGTTCAGCAAGGTCACAAGATACAAGGTCAACACCTAAATATCAATTGTATTTCTACACAGTAGCAATGAACACACGGACACTTAAAATACAATACCAGAAGCAATCAATTTGAAAGAAGAAATACGTGTAAATCTGACGTGCACAGGGCATACTTGTACACAACAGTAAAAACTAACTATAAAGTGCTGATGAAAGAAACTGAAGGAGATATAAATAAATAGAGGCACATACCATGTTCATGGACTGGAGGACTCAACATAGTAAAAAATCTCAGTTCTCTCCAAATTAACATACAGGTTTAAAATAATTTCTATCCAAATTCCAGCAATATTTTCTTTTGTAGAAATGAACAAGATTATTCTAAAATTGACATTGTAAGGCAGAGGAACTAAAATACTTAAACAATTTTCAAAGAGAAAATGCCAAGATACAGAAAAAGCAAAAAGGGAGGAAACTTCACTAATATGTGGAATATTTCAGTACACATTTTCCAGTGTCTGAGCAAAAAATAATAATAAAAGTTGTTGTGCTACTACAAAATAATTCATTTGAGTCTTGAAACCCTTAATTTCCAGCCATTTCCTATGAAAATCCATCCAATTTCCTGAATTGAAAGAATAGAAGGGTAGATATGGATCTGAAAGCAAGACCTGGTAGGAATAGGTCACAGGATGAGGAGAGACAGGTAGCAGACAGTGCTGGAAGGCTGGGGAGGGTTGTACAATAGACAGAGACAAGGTATAGAAAAGGAGAGAAGCAAATTTTGTAAGTTTTGCCAAAGACACTCAGCAGGAGATGGAAGGAGTATGAAAAAGCAAGGAAGGAGTAGGAGCAAAACCATTAAGTTGCATGATTAAGTTGTAAGTTTACATAACTTCTGTAAGTACATGTAATCTTGGCAACAACAGTCAACAGGAATCAGACTCCACTATGCCTGAAGGAGTGAATCGCCAGGAAAGAAATTTCTCAACATGTTTACTTGTTTCCAGAATGGGAGTAAAAATCTCATATAACGAAAAGCACCGGTACTTATTTACTTATAAAGAAAAACACACATCAAATACTACAGCAAACCTGTATCAGAATAGAGTTGTTTTAGTCAGCCTTTTCACCATTACAACTAAAAGATCTGACCAGAACAATCGTAGAGGAGGAAAAGTTTATTTTGGGGCTCAGGGTTTCAGAGGTCTCAGTTCATGTACAGCAAGGCTCCATTCCTTGGGGCTCCAGGTGAGGCTGGACATCATGGAGGAAGAAAGCAGCTCACATGATGATCAGAAAGCATAGAGAGAAATCACCAGTTTCCAGACAAATACATACAGCCTTCAGTTACAACTCAATTAATTCCATTAGGCGATTAATTCACTGATTTGGTTAAGGCTCTCATCTTTTTTTCTCTGAACCTTTATATATTTCCATTTATTTTATATTTTTATAAAAAAACATTTCTTATTAGTTTATTTATTAAACAAATGGTAATTGTTTAATAAATAAACTCTCTCAGAAGAGATGTCTGGCAGACTCTCTTCTGGACAATGTTAGATGAATAAGTGTTGAAAGCCATCTGTGGACTATGCGTGGACCAGATTGGCATGGAAACCCAGTTGAATGGGAAAGTCTAGTATTTAGGAACTTGATGGCAGCAACCCTGCTGTAAAATGGCCCAAGTACAGGTGAACTCCCACCAAGCTCTGCCAAAGATCGTGCACAGCACCAGAGGTGGGGTGACATTCTGCAGCCACACAGAGATGGGTGTAGCCTGCCAAGATGCCAACCAACCTGTTGACTGCCAGACACCATGAAGCAAGGCTCCGCCCCTGAAACCTTATCCCTGACTTTGTTGTACCACCTTAAATAAACCACTGGGGCCATTTTTTAATTGTTCAGCTCCAACTCTTGTGTGAGCTGGACCTATCAGGCGCTCCATGCTTTTTAAAACTAATTCTGACTTTGTCTTATTTCTTCACTAATTATTTCAGACTTTATTTTCTCAGGTGACTTATCCCCTCCTGCACAGGAAAAACTCCCCTGGTGAGATGCTGGCTGCCTTGTGATAGATAAGAAGAGCATAAAATCTAGAATTGAAATATTATATGGTCTGTCTAGATTTGCACAGGTGCTAATAAATAATGCTTTGTAAATAAAGTATAAAAATCGAATCAAAACCCCATGCACCCCTGAGGGTATTCACCAGCTGAGGTCTATGTGGACATAATCTACCATAGTGGCAGAAATTTGGATAAGAAGGGACTGGGAAAGAAGAATGATTTGTGTCATTCATTCTGGTACCCAGGAACCTTGTTTGACACCTCCGTCTCTGATCATAGAGACTGTGACAACTTCCCTGGCTTCAGTGGAGGTACTTAGAGGTATATAGGATAACTGAGTCGAAAACTGTCTCTTATTCAAGAAAGTTGATTATTATTATTATTATTATTATTATTATTATTATTTAGACAATTGGGTGTCACAAGGGTGTATAAATATTTTTTGCAAACTTTGTTACTTTCCATAAACTCCACACAGCTGACACATGGATTTTCTCATAGACACATCAAGGCATAGAGCCCTAACTAAACTGATTACTAGAAGAACGAAATTGAAGTTTTTCAGAACTTTCCTGCAGAGACTCTTCATCGTGATGGAACCAGAATAAGACTGGCCATCTTCCCAAGAAATCAGGAGTGCCAGATACACCAAGCGGGGACCCGGGGAAAGCCAGCTGGACAGAGGAGGACACCAGCTACAATGCTCGGGCAGGCTTGGCTTCGAATTTGAAAGGCACAGCTCTGGTTTTTAAATTCAGAGGACCTCTGGTGGTCCGCCTCTCACCATGCGCAGAGATGCCATCCCGCCAGCCCTCCCATTCTGGAAGGCAGCGCTGCACAGAGGAACTTCATTTGACTCCGCGTTTTTCTGGCATCAGGAGCGCCTGCTTTCTTCTAGAAGTTAAATTGCTGCCATGTTGCTAATTACTATAATTTCTTACCCCCAGCCATCTTTTCAGGTTCAGAAAAATGTGTTGCTTATTGCAGATTGGAATCTTCCAGAGTTCATCCTGACCTGGTTTAGATACTAAAAAACTCACCAATCCTAAAGGATGCCTAAAGCCAAAGCACATGGAAAATAGCCTCTCAGACAGATGTTTGCATCTTAGCAAAATGCAGTCTTGGATTTTCTGAAGGTGGCCTGGACTTCAAGTGCCAGGGCCTTGCTCAGATCCATGTCAAGATATTCATGCTCAGCTTGGAGGGCGGTGCCTCTGTGCATCCTTTGGAACGACCAGCCAGATCTGGAATCGTCCCCATGCTAGGCCCCAGGTCTGACCGAGGGAGCCTGAGGACAGCCAGCAGCCACAAAGGGTTTCTGGATAGATCCATTGACACAGCTCATAGTTAGGGTCTGTAAACAAGTCAGGACGGCGCCTGGCGTTTTGCCATAGGGAGTGGTTTGTGAAGTAATGCCAGGGAGCCATTAAGTGTGGAGATTCCTTATTGGTTAACTGCTGTATCTAGTTTATGTTAATTAAGATAAGCTGTGTGGAATGTATATATACCCCTCCTGTCCTATAATAAAGGGCTCCCACTCCCGCTGTATCAATGTACACAAGTTGCTCGTCACCCCCTGGTTATTTTGCTGCAGCCGGACTGCGGCAGCTCATATTTATTTGATGCTCACTGTGCCCAACTGACTGAGCATGAAAGAAAAACCATCACTTCCTTGAATGTGAACTTTGTGAAGATGGTAAGAGCTGTGAACAAAGACTTCCACAACATTCAAAACAGATCGTGAGCTCTATAGTGGAATTGGTTGTAAGGTGCTGAAATAGGCAAAGGAGAGCAAAAGCCCAGTGCGCTGAGCCTTCCTTAGTTGTTTCTGTGGGATTTGTTGGTTTGCTTGCTTGTTGGTTTATTTACACTCAAATCTGAGCCACCATGCATGCCTGAGAACAACAGCTTTATCCACTGACAGGTATTTGTATATTTCAAAATTTGCTAATTAATAGGAAAGAAAAGAAGGGAATGAAACAGAAAGCAAAGCAGAAGTGGGTAGCATACACAGCAGTTAAAAGCTTAGTATCTACAAACCATCTGGTTTAAATACCAACTCTGAGACAGAGATGTGTGATCTCAAGCAAGTTACTTAACCTCTCTGGGCCTTTGTTTCTGCATCTTGAAACTAGGAAAGCATAGTTTCCACTTCATTGATTTGAATACAGAATTTTGACTAAATACCCGTGGTTTTAGAACAGTACCTGGACAGAATATGCGCTCAATAAACATTCATTTCAGCCCAGGGATACTGATTTCAGGCTTCTGAAATGCAGAACTGTGGTGGAATAAATTTTTGTGGTTCTGAACCACATGATTTTTGCTAATTTATTATTGCAATCACAGGAAACCAATATAAAGCAAAAAGGAAAAAATAATAAGGTAAAATAAACAAGCTGACTTACACGAATCTAAGAATACAGATTGTCATGATTTATTCCCAAGGTTTTTTTTTTTTTTTAGAAGCTGTTGTGAATAGGATTGTTTTTCTGATTTCTTCTTCAGCATATTCATTATTAAGGTATAAGAAAGATATTGATTTTTGTGTGATGAGCTTGTATCCTGCTGCCTTGCTGGGCTTATTTGTCAGCTGTAGAAGTCTTCTGTCCACTTACAGTCTTGAAAGAAAAAAAAAAATCTGTAATGGCCACAGAAAATAACACTGTTCCCTATACACCAAAATTCCTTAAACATTCCTCTTCAGTTAGACTTACATGATTTCAAAGGTTGCCTTTAACACTTGGTGAAAGAGTCAAGTGGAATAGTTAACTACTTCTAGATTCTAAGTGACAAAAGATAAAGCTAACATGTCACAAAAGAGGAAGTGGAACAGATTAGCAAGCCTGTGGGAAAACATCCAGCCACCAAAAAAAAAAAAAAAATGCCATTTAAAACAATGACCAAATTTCAGGGTTTTGCCCATGAAAATAACAACGAACTTTTGATTCATCTTAAATTTTTTAAATACATTTTTAACCTACTTTTTTTTCTGCTTCGAAAGTTCTCTTTCTAAACATGACTTCCAATTAAATGAATAAAACAAATGCTGAAGAACTGTGGTAAAGTTGGCAGGATCCTCCGTTGCTGGTGGCTGTGTCCTCTGAAGAGAGTTTCAGCTATGGATGAAGAGCCTGAGAGCTTTTTCAAAGATTTTTGGCATTTACTTTGATTTTTTGAATACAAATTGTTTTGAGGAAGTGACCCTAAGATGAGGAAGTACAATGTTCCCCACAGAATCTTCTTGAAACTTAAACACAAAGAAAATGCTTAAATTAGGCATCAACAAACTATAGCGGGTGGGCCAGATGTGACCCCTTGCTCAGTTTTGTAAGTAAAGTTTTATTGGAACCTAGACACATTCATCTGTTCATATATTACCTATGGCTGTTCTGCCACTACGGCAGCAGGACTGAGTGGCCCATAGTCTAAAGTAGCCACTACCTGGCCCTCTACAGACAAAAAAAAAAATGTACTGACCCTTACTTTACAATATGGCTATCGATTGGTCATCTATAAGCTTTCTAAAGTATTTTGCAGCCATTGAAAAATAGGTCATGGGGGAAATTCGTAAATAAATGGGAAAATGTTTCATGCTATGGAAAATGAGAGAATAGAGAATTATAGGTTGTTTATAGTTGTAATGTTGGGAAGAATAAGCATTTAAAAAGGAATTAAATGGAAACATTATTTCAATTGCTATGGTTAAACTTTATCCTCTTTCTACTTTTCTACTACTTTTCTGCTTGGCTTCAACTCACATTAATGAATGCATTTCCCTTGGAAGTGCAAAAATAAATACCAATTTAAAGTAGCAAAGAAAAAAAACTGAAATGAGCCTCTGGTGCACTAGGGCCTCACCCTCCAGGACGAAGCATATGCTTGTGCACCATGAGTCTGCAGTTTTGCTCAGGTTTTCCACGCTGCCAAGAGCCCTGTCTTCTAGAAATTTTATTTCCATTCGGATATATAAATGGCAGGAGGGATTTTCTTCCCTTGTACCTCTTCTTGTGGAAAGCTACACCCCTGCTTCACTTCTGGGCCTTGCCCCATTCTAAAAAGAAAAGAAAGGAATCTTTGTTTGCTTGTTTTTTTATTCATTTGTTTATTCTAAGGATTGAACCCAGGACACTCTATCACTGAGCTACATTTCCAGCCCTTTTGACTTTTTTTTTTTTTTTTTTGAGATAGGTCTTACTCAGTTTCTCAGGGCTTTACTAAGTCGTGGAGGCTGGCCTCAAGTTTGCAATCTTCCTGCCTCAGCCTCCTGAGTCACTTGATTGCAGGTCTGTGCCACTGCACCTATCTGGAAAGGAAACTTCCATAAAGCAAAGAAAAGAGGGGATTACTGAATTATGCAATGACGTGATGTCACGGCAGCATTGGGTCTGGACCTCAAAGATTCTTTTTCCTTCATTCATTATCTGCACGTGACATGAAACCACTTCCAAGGAAAATTCACGAAAATTGAAACAAAGGAATGACAACCTAGAGTAGAGAAGAAGAAACAGATGAGAGACCTGAGGGCAGACAGAAGAGAAAGAAGATGGGAAACCACAGGATGACTGGCTGTCCTTCCGGAGCCTGAAGCTACAACAGAAGACCAGTGGAGGTCTGCTTCTCATCCTCCTCTGGATGTGTGTGTGTGAACTTCGCTCAATAATGAAGTAAAAAAAAATTTTAATAGGTTTTCCACACTCCTAAATGTTAAGGGCTTAGCTGAAGGATTTATACTTAATTCAAACCCAGCAAGTAGAGCAGAGGGAGTGGATGGAAGAGAGAACAAAGTTAAATCAAAAAGGTGAGGTCAGCCAGAGTAGCTTCCTTTCCCATAATCACTTCCTATTATTTGCAACGCCTGGAAAAAATGCAGCATTAAACTTCTGAACTGCTTGGGGGAAAGCAATTTTTGCTCCCCAGCACCCCTCATTCTTTGGAAGATAAAGGGCAAGGGCAGCTGATTCTGTTCCAATTAGGCACCACTCACTCCAAATCACCCTGCATGTGCAAGGACTCATTAAGACCCCATGAGCTGTGGGAGTGAGCAGGAGAGAATGACGGCAGCACATCCATCTTTGACCAATTTGGCATCCGTTAATCACATCCCATTTCTCAGCCCTATGAACAAATTAAATCTAATTCCTTTTTTTTTTTTCCTGAAACCTTTTTTTCTCTGCATCTTTATTCCTTCATGAAAATTTTCTCAATCTACAAAGCAGGGCCTCAAATTGGAGCCTGGACTAATGGGACTCAATTTATTCATTCAGTACATATTTGTTGAACACCTACTATGTGTCAGATACTGCTCAAGGCTTTGGAGATATGGCAGAGAAGAAAGTAGTTGAAGATTTTTACCCTTGCAGGGATTAGATTCAAGCAAAGAGGAGATTGACACTATAGTAAATTATAAGTGTGTTGGAAAGTAGTAGATTACATAGGAAAAAAGAAAGAATCTGAGAGGTTAATGGTAACAGGGAAGTGGGTGTAGGAGGGATCGGTGTGCATTATTAAAGAGAATGGTTTAGATAGTCCTTAGAATAAGTGAGCAACAATGTGAAGAAAGTGCTGGAGTAGGACTTTAAGGTTAAGGACAAGTATCTTTTCAGATATTTCTACCAGGATCACCATGACAAAGCAATGAAGTTGTAATGAAGTCTGGCTTCTCTTCCTCCAAACTAACAGAGAAACCATTTCAAGCCCAAAAGGAAAATAATTACTACAAGGCTGTCTGCCCAAGAGCAGGGATTTCCTTTTCTTCTCCACTGAGTCTTTGGGGCGTGGCCCATAGAAAGTGCTCAATAAATCTTTGTTGAATGAATGATTAAGTGATTGTCTGGTATATATGTATACAGCACAGTTCCAGAGAGGACAATGGGCAGAAAACATGGGAGCAATACCCTCGATAGGGTGAGTTGAACTTCCTGCTCTGCTCAGCAGGAGATCAGAGCACCTAGAAGAGCAAATTGATGGCAATGAGAAGCAGGAAGGTGACAGACTCTTTACTACCTCAGGGGTGTCAGAATCTCTTTTCTAGTTCAGTCTATTTACTAAACACTTTTGGGTACCTGTCTCCAAAGCAGGTGACAGGCTATGGCAGGCAGCTGCTAGGATGAGGCCAACGGTCTATGCTTCCCAGTCTTCAGGCCTTTCTGCAAGCCTTGCCCTCGAGTATGGGCTGGATCTACAATCTCACCTCTAACAGATAGAATCTCACAAAAGTGGTGAGATATCACTTCTAAGAATAGATTACAAGAAGACTTTCCCCTCTCTTGCTCTCACTTTTCTCTGTAAAAATATGGTACCATGTTGGAAGTGGCTTCATGGAGAGGTCCACATGGCTGCCATGTTGTGAGTGGCCCATGGAGAGGTCCACATGGCTGCCACATTGTGAGTGGCCCGTGGAGAGGCCCACATAGTTAGGAGAAAATGTGCCTGGACAAATGTGTCCCCGTGATGAATACAAAGGAAACCTGGATAAGCCATGGTAACTGCCCTCAGGACACCCCAAATTATAGAGTATATGTAAATTAAGCAAACAATAAATAGACCTTACCATACAGTAAATTACATACAACAATAAAGACATGCACTAGGTGTGTGCTAACACAAAGGTGGAGATGATGAACTTAACCATCAGATTTAAGAAATTCTCAGAAGAGATCATTGAGAGGTGAATTGAAATTTACCAGACTATCAGATCATAGAAAGGATGAGTAGAAGAGTTGAAGCTCAGGCAAGGGGGATGATGCTGTCCAATGACATCAAGATTGGAAACCTTTTTTTCCCATTAAGTCTATTATAGAAAACTATAGCTCAGTCTGGGGCATGCAAAGAGCAAAAGAAACCCGAAGTGAGCATACAGAGTCTCAGATTTAGCTGTGCTTTCTTCCACAATGTCACACTGTTTTTTCTAATCTTTCTAAAAATTTTTCCTGATTTCCCTTCCTCCTTCATGACATGCAATTATTGTATTGGAGTTCTTCAGATAAAAAGAAACAAATATATAATATATGAAGAGACTTTTTACCGGAATGGCTTTCATGATTATGGAAGCTGAGAAGTCCTACAACACACCATCTACAAGCTGGTGACTTAGGAAAGCAGTGGTATAAGTCAGTCCAAGTCCAAAGGTCTAAGAACCAGGAGAGTTATGGTTTAATCCCAGAGTGTAAAGGCCCAAGGACAGGAGCTCTGATGTTCACAGGCAAGATGAGATGGATGTCCCAATCAAGAAAAAGACTTGGCTCTTTCTCCACCATTTTGTCTATTTGGAACTTCAGTGAGTTTCATGATGCCCACCGTCTTCTTTATTCAGGCTGCTCATTTGGTTCTAGTATTCTCTAGGAACATCCTCACACACACCCAGGAAAAATGTGTTACTAACTATTTGGGTATCCTTTAGCTCAGTCAAATTGACACACAAAATTAACCATGACAATGATCATTTTAGATTATTGGAGAAGAAATCCAAATTCAGAGCCAAACTGTAAGTAATTAAGGTGTGAACTGATGTTTCAAAGTAGGATTTAAAAGGTGGTAATGAGAGAGAGAAAAGAAGAGGAAGAAAAAAAGAAGGAGGAGGAGGAGGAGGAGGAAAAGAAGAAGGAGAGGAAGAGAAAGATAAGTGGGGAGAAGGGAGGAGAAGGAGGAGGGGAAGGAGGAGGAGAGAAGAGGAGAAGGGGGAGGAGTGGCAGGAGAGAAAGAGGAAGGGAAGGATGGTGGGGAAGATAAGTAGTTTAAAGAAAAAGCAAGATTAAAAAGATATAACTTATTGGAGGAAATTTGAGAACATTTGTAGGAAGATTATAAGGAACACAGTCAGAAAAAGAGATGTGTGTAAAACATCTATAATTGGAAGAAATATAAGCTAAAGGACCTTCAATATTTTAAGAAATAGATTCTTTAAAATAATGGATCAATGCACCTCCAACATCGTACATTAAGAAGAATAATTTACCTCTGTGGTACTCTTTCCCCAAATCTACAACCCTTTTCTAATAGTTTTTGGAAATTTTATCTAATTTACAAAGGCACATTCTACAAAATACCTGACTAGTACCTGGTCAGGATTGGTCTTTGACAAACTTTCATGGACCAGAGGAGAATAAGAACACATGATGACTAAATGCAATGTTTACCTCCATGAGAGCCTGGAACAGCAAAAGGGCATTAGTGAAAATTTAGTAAAATTTGAATAAAGTCAGCAGTTGAACGATATGAACATGCCAATGTGGATTTCTTAGTACTGGGAGATGACAACCTCAAGGGAGTCTGAATCTATGCATATAGAAACTTGCCACGTTATCTTTCCATTTTATGTAAATTTGAAAATATCCCAAGATTTATATAACTTTAAAAATTATACGCCATGAGTAATACCTAGAGTATGGTACATGGGATGTCTCAATTGGCTTAGACATTTGTAAATCAACTTGTAAATCCCCAATCCTTTTATTTTATTTTATTGGATGAATCCTTCAAGCAAAGGGACAATTCATTGAGAATTTTCTTTTTTTTTT
Organism: Marmota marmota marmota; assembly: GCF_001458135.2. Taxonomy (NCBI): domain Eukaryota; kingdom Metazoa; phylum Chordata; class Mammalia; order Rodentia; family Sciuridae; genus Marmota; species Marmota marmota. The sequence continues at coordinate 326,978 of NW_026000057.1, read as the reverse complement.
CTTTTTTTTTTTAATTTTTTATTGTTGGTTATTCAAAACATTACAAATTTCTTGATATATCATATTTCACACTTTGATTCAAGTGGGTTATGAGCTCCCATTTTTACCCCATATACAGATTGCAGAATTACATCAGTTACACATCCATTGATTCACATATTGCCATACTAGTGTCTGTTGTGTTCTGCTGCCTTTCCCATCCTCTACTATCCCCCCTCCCCTCCCCTCACCTCTTCTCTCTCTACCCCCTCTACTGTCATTCATTTCTCCCCCTGGTATTATTTTTCCCTTTCCCCTCACTTCCTCTTGTATGTACTTTTGTATAACCCTGAGGGTCTCCTTCCATTTCCATGCAATTTCCCTTCTCTCTCCCTTTCCCTCCCACCTCTCATCCCTGTTTAATGTTAATCTTCTTCTCATGCTCTTCATCCCTACTCTGTTCTTAGTTACTCTCCTTATATCAAAGAAGACATTTGACATTTGTTTTTTAGGGATTGGCTAGCTTCACTTAGCATAATCTGCTCTAATGCCATCCATTTCCCTGCAAATTCTATGATTTTGTCATTTTTTTAATGCAGAGTAATACTCCATTGTGTATAAATGCCACATTTTTTTTATCCATTCGTCTATTGAAGGGCATCTGGGTTGGTTCCACAGTCTTGCTATTGTGAATTGTGCTGCTATGAACATCGATGTAGCAGTGTCCCTGTAGCATGCTTTTTTAGGTCTTTAGGGAATAGACCGAGAAGGGGAATAGCTGGATCAAATGGTGGTTCCATTCCCAGCTTTCCAAGAAATCTCCATACTGCTTTCCAAATTGGCTGCACCAATTTGCAGTCCCACCAGCAATGTACAAGTGTACCCTCTTCCCCACATCCTCACCAGCACTTGTTGTTGTTTGACTTCATAATGGCTGCCAATCTTACTGGAGTGAGATGGTATCTTAGGGTGGTTTTGATTTGCATTTCTCTGACTGCTAGAGATGGTGAGCATTTTTTCATGTACTTGTTGATTGATTGTATGTCCTCCTCTGAGAAGTGTCTGTTCAGGTCCTTGGCCCATTTGTTGATTGGGTT
>NW_026000057.1:272045-323342 GCF_001458135.2 Marmota marmota marmota | reverse complement strand
GGCGGCTCTGTTCTGCCCCTACTCCAATTGGGGTGACGAGTGTACCACGCCGGCAGGCCACCGGGCCTGATCCGCTGGTCGGTTGCAGGTCTGCCTACCCTGCAGGCGCGGGCGGCAGCTCTGCTCTGCCCCCCCTCCAATTGGTGTGACTTGTCTACCACACCCCCGGACCGCTGGGCCTGTTCCGGGCGCGGGCGAAGGCTCTGTTCTGTTCCTACTCCAATTGGGGTGACATGCCTACCACCCCTGCCGGCCACTGGGTCTGTTCCACCGGTCGGTCGCAGGTCTGCCTACCTTGCAGGCATGGGTGCCGGCTCTGCTCTGCCCCTACTCCAAATGGGGTGACGTGTCTGTCACACCGGCAGGCCACTGGGCCTGTCCCGCTGGTCGGTCGCAGGTCTGCCCACCTTTCGGGCACGGGTGGCGGCTCTGCTCTGCCCGTACTCCAATTGGGGTGTCGTAACTACCATGCCAGCAGGTCGCTGGGCCTGTTCCTGGCACGGGCGGCGACTCTGCTCTGCCCCTACTGCAATTGGGGTGACATGTGTACCACACTGGCAGGCTCCTGGGCCTGATCCGCTGGTCTGGTGCAGGTCTGCCTACCTTGCAGGCGCGGGCGGCGGCTCTGCCCTGCCCCTCCTACCACGCCTGCAGACCACTGGGCCTGATGTGCAGGTTGGTCCCAGGTCTGCTCACCCTGCGGGCACGGGTGGCGGTTCCGCTCCGCCCCCACTCCAATTGGGGTCACGTGACCACCACACTGGCGCGGCCTGATCCGGGCGCGGGCGAAGGCTCTGCTCTGCCCCTACTTCAGTTGGGGTGACGTGTGTACCACGCTGGCAGGCCGCTGGGCCTGACCCGCCAGTCTGTCGCAGGTCTGCTTAACTTGCAGGCACGGGCGGCGGCTCTGCAGAGAATTTTCTAAGAAAGTCCTAATTGAAATATTAGATCAAATCAGATCTGGCAAAGGAGAATATAAGGCACTTGGAAGAGCATCAGATAAACAGCTAGTGAAAGAAAATAAAGAAGTATTGAGAGACCAGATGAAAAGTGATGCTGGCAGGCCCTAGGCAAGTGGGAGGTAGAGCTGGTGTTTCACCATCTTCTCCTGGTCCCCAGTCTGTGGCCTAAATAAAGACATGTTCCAGATGATTGATAAATGGATAGATAAATAAGAAAGAGAGAGAGAGAGAGAGACTGGGAGAGCTTACTACCTGCCAACCATCATTAAATTAACTTATAAAGCTAACAAAATCATGTAAATTCATAAAGGAGTGATCCAAATTAAAATATTCAACAGTGGTTGATTTGATTTATTCCAGAAAGAAAGTGAAGATTTTGATTAACTTTAGATTAGGTTAAGACAGTTCTCTTGATTAACGTTAGATTAGGTTAAGGCAATTCTGTTCATTAAGTTAATTTCACACAACAAAATCTCCATGTAACCCACGACACTTAAACTTAGACTTCAGAAGGAATTAGACCCACACATGAGCTCCTCATTTTTTGCTGTTCCTCCCTTTTAATTCTCTGCATCTCCTAGAACTAGAAAATTTACAGGGGTATGGGATCTTCTTTCTGATATGAGGATCATAACTACAGAAACAAAGAAAAAAAGGAACTGTAGGTAATAACTGAATGAACCATAGAAGCAAGGTCCAGCAGAGGTAAGACAAGTTGTCCTCTTGGGCAACTACAAAGTCCCGGGGAAGAAGTTTCTAAACACACCTGTTATGATTTGGATGTGACGTGTCTCCCAAAAGCTCATGTGTGAGACAACACAAGAGGGTTTAGAGAAGAAATGATTGAGTTATGAGAGTCTTAATCCAATCAGCACATTAATCCCCTGATAGGGATTAACTGAGTGCTAACTGAAGGTTGGTAGGGTGTGGCTGGAGGAGGTGGGTCATTGGGGATGAGGGTTTGGGGTATATATTTTATATCTGGTGAGGGAGTCTCTCTGTGTCTACTGACTGATCATCCTGTGAGCCACTTCCCTCCACCACACTCTTCTGCCATGATGTTCTACCTCAGCTCCAAGCCCTGAGGAATGGAGCCTGCTGTCCATGGACTAAAACCTCTGAAACCCCAAGTAAACTTTTCTGCCTTTAATTGTTCTTGTCAGGGTTTTTAATCCCAGCAGTAAAAAAGCTGACTGAAACAGCAGCCTTTGCTCCAACTGCGTGAACTATGGCTATTGCTCCAACACACCATGCTTGTCCATGGCCCTGTGACTTTGCCAATGCTGTCCCCTCTGAGGTACGTCCTTACATGCTACTCATTTCTCACAGCCCACCTCAAGCATCATCCTCAAGAGGACTCCCCAACTCCTAGACAGGGTCAGTGCCCCGTTCTTTAATATTTCCAGAGTACACTATTTATATATCCTTATAATGCTAACCCTATTCCAGAGGTCATTGTTTTCAAGACACTGAGTTCCTGAAAGACAAAGTACCTAGCACCTAATTGGTATTGAAAAAAGTGCCAAATCGATAGGTAGTTGGATAAATGGGGGGGTGTTCCCTTTTCCTTAGGCAGACATCTATATTATTCCCATCTTCTTCTATCTGGAAATGACCATGTGACTAAGTTCCCACTAATAGCACATGTGCAAAAATAATGTGTGGCACTTCCCAAACAGTCCCCTAAAATATCCCACACAATTCTCCACATCATCTTCTCTCCCTGTGGCCAGGTGGATGCAGAGAACTCAATGGAAGACCAAGGAGCCATGGCATAGAAGCCAAATGGAAGGAGCCTGGGTCCCTGAACAACTGTCTGGAGCAGAACCTGCCAGTCCTGCATCAACAAGGACACTAACAATAAAGCTTTTTAAGTAACTCCACCCAACTTGGGGATTGTTAGAGCAGTTAGCCTATCCTGACTATCCATGAATGAATCTAAGAAATGGTATGGTGAGTGGTTGCCTGGGAGCTCTGTGGCTTTCCCTGTACTAGAAAATTCTTGCTATTGGTATTGCCTTGATTAAAACAAATAAGCAAGGAGCAAATAAAACCTTTGAAGGTGAAGGTGACTCCCAGCCTTTGGGAAGCTGCCCCTAGAATACTAACAATCTCATTAAGTTATACCATTGAGGATGGTGACTTAGGGAGAATCATTAGCAAAAAGGAGCCAGCTCCACAAAAGAATGTCTGTGACTCCCCACCTCTGCAAAAGCCATCACACATGCACAGCGACTGGCTAAGGTGTGCACACCTGACCAGCCAGTGGCAGTCAGACCTCCTCTACAGACGGCTCTCACTGACCCATCCAGATTTTGCAACCTTGTGTAGCCATCTTCCTACTTGATATAGATGGAATTGTGTCCCCCCAAATTCATATGTTGCAGCCCCCAATACTTCAAAAGATGATTTTATTTGAAGATGGGATCTTCATAGAAGCAATCAAGTCAAAAGTGGGGTCATTAGAATAGGCCTTAACCCAATATGACCCATGTCCGGGGAAACTTGGACACAGACATGCACAGAATGAAGACCAAGAAGTAATATAAGGTGCTGTCTGTAAACCAAGGATGGAGCCCTGGAACAGATTCTCCCTCAGGGATCCCAGAAGGCACCAACTCCACACATATCAGTATTGAATTTCCAGCTTCTGAATCTGGGAGGCAAAGCCACCCCATGTGCAGGACCTGTTAAGGCAGCCCTAGGAAGCGAAGATACCAACTTGGAGAGGGCCTTTCTGAGAACAGCACAGAGGAAGACAGAGTTGAGAACAGGATAAACCAGAGCCTGCAAGTGGTTGTCCTCAGGGTCTACCTGAGATCCTTCAGGAACCTGAACTGGTCAGTGCCTTTCCCCTGAAGCTGTTTTAAGAAGGATTTCTTTCACTTACTATGAAAAATCCGTGAGTGACAGCAGCAGTATACGTGCTCTACCCTCCATGCCCTGCATAGGATAATATTCTACAATGTCACCCACTTCTCTCTCATAATTGTGGTTCAGTGTATAGTTCCTCTTGCAGGGGGATATCATGGTTATAACCTGGATTGCAACCACACCATCTTGGGAAACACTTATTTATCAGGCCCTCTTAGATGGGGAGGTCTGGGGGTGTGAGAAAGGGAAGGTAGATGAGAATATCAATCAAGGTGGAGCTCAAAAATAGCTATAAGGAGACCATGAAGAGACATCTCCATCAATGGAAAGAGAACGGTATTTATAGTTCGAAGACCTCAGTTTTCTTGAGCATCATGTACAAAGACGCGGGGATTTGTAGCAGTGGTTCCCGAGTTTAGCTCTGGCACCTTCTGTGTATCCTTGATGGAAGAAATAAACAACTGAACATCAGCTTCAGTGCCTGTGATATGACACTAAAGATCCTTCTGGGAGCCTTGGTATCCACGTCAGTGTTAATGTGTTGCAGTAACTAAGCACAGGCACATAGTAAGTGCTTAGTAAATGGCAGTGAGAAGTCATCTTTGTTCTCATTTATGTTATTATTTATTCCTAGGGTTTTTTAACCTTTGAACTCCAGATAATTAATTATCCTTTCTGGAATCAGGATTCTTCCAGAAATCAAAAAGAATGTGTGACTTGAAAGTGATTTCAAATGTAGATATCGGATATAAAGACATTATTAACAGATGACAAATGATTGGAAAGTTCATGAGTCCTTTTCTTGCAACTGAATATGGCTCACCAGTAACTTTGCGTGAAGGGACCAGTTGTCACGAGCCATCCGTGTGCTGTGTGTGGATTGTGTTGCGCACAGTAGCCTCTTGAAAGGACAGGGCTGGCATTGCAGGCTCCCTGTCAAGGGACTGATCACATGATGCAGGTGCACCTCCCCCTCTAGCTCTAAGATCCCACACATTTCCTGAGATGGGTGTGACTCGCCAAGATGTCAGTCAATCTGCTGACCAGGAGACATCACAAAGCAAGACTGCACCCTTGAAACCTTATCCCCCTCTGATGCTATAAATAAAGGGATTCTGGGTGCAGGAGCTCTCTTTTCCAGTGTGAAAGCTGACCCTTAAGGTCACAGAGCCTACCCTCGATTTGAAAACTACTCTCTGTGTTGCGTGATTTTTCTCTGCTTTCCGAGTTTAATGTTGCAGCCAGCTCTTTAAAACCCAGTTTGTCTTGTCTACACAAGTCATGGGCGAGAACCAGTTATTCTGCAGCAGCTCCAGTGTGGTGACAGTCAAGTCCCATCCATGTGTCCAAAGCCACAGAGAGCACTGCTACAAGGTCTAGACCTCCAGTTCCCTGCTAGGCAGGGACCGCACAATGGAACTAGATTAGGAACCAGACAAATGAAAGGTGCTCCAAAGAGCAAACAATGGGCAGTTTTCAAACATTGTCTCGATTTTATTTGTGAGAAACTGAAACCAGCAAGTGTGATACTGAAATTGTGTGTGGAAGAAGATCGCACCTGGCCTTGCTCGGTTAAGGTCCTGAATTATGTTCAATTACCAACAAATGGTAAGAGGTTTTCATCTGAAAATAGCAAAAGAGACATTAACCTGCCCAAGTCCAGAAGTGATCACTGACCAGATGCCTTGGTTTCAAACATTTGACCCGCGTCAATCAGATAAGCATTTTACCTAGAGACAAAATGGAACTCCAGTAGGTTCTTTAAGCAATATACTTTTTTAAAAATCATATTCCATAAGAAAAAAGATATTTGTTTTAATGCCTAAACAGAGCAAATGAAATCATGTGGTCATCCTTAACATTTTCAAGACATCTAATTAAATTGAGCAGTAAATGGGAAAAGAAATCAGAAAATGCAGAGATTGAAGGGCTACCAAGGGAGAGGGATGGGCCACCAAGGGAGAGGGATGGGCCATGTCCACTTTGCCCCAGGGTGTTTTAAGGGAGGATGGCTTGTAGGTTTAGCAGCTTCAGGCAAGAGTTGTTCAAGCAACAGGTGACCCCTCCTCTCTTCCTGGACTTGCCAGCACCATCTCCTGCTTTCAGATGAACAGAACAGGGACAAAAGAAGAAAGCCCACTTGTAGATAGAGAGCACACCCTAGGCCACATGCTCTGTATGAAAGATCAGTGCCCTAGGGGCCACACTGCACACACCCAGCATTGTATCCAAGTTTCAGTCTCAGAAACAGACACCAAAATTACATCTTCAGACTTCTCAGTATCTTTCCTCGGCTGCATGTTGGTCTATTTGCTCAATTATATCAAAGAGAGAAAAAAGTTATCACATTTTTTCCAGCTCAACACATTGGTTGGCAAAGTCTGCACAAGATCACATTTTAGAAATGACTGCAGGTGACATGTATGGTAGTTACAATATCCATGACACAGCAGAGAGGATGCAGGTGTAAAGCCTGGACTTTAGTAGCATGTGTCTCATTAGTAGCTGGTCCTCAAAGAAGACACTCGAGTCTTGGTTTTCTTATTCATAAATTGAAGCCAATGCTTTCTTGTGAGAAGAAAATGCATTAAGGTGTTAGGTCATTATGCTCTGTGAGCTTAGGAGCACTGCAGAAATGTACAATTATTAGTAATATCAAGAAAGGCTGCTTGGCAATGACCAACAATGATCCCTGAGAGGTCCAGATGGTAGCAGATGCAAAGATAATATACACCCAGCTGGTATTCAGGTATGAAGCCATCCTTCCTAATAATTTAAAAAAAAAAAGGAAAAGAAAGAACCAAGGACCAAGAGGAAAAAAAAACTAGAGTAGAATCTAAAATAGAACCTCATCTTTTAGGGGAGCAGGGGATTGGTACTGGGGATGGAACCCTGGGTGCTTTCCACTGAGCTACATCCCTAGTCCTTTGTGTTTTTATTATGAGACAATGCCTTTCTAAGTCACTGAGGGTCTCACTAATTGTTGAGGCCATTCTTGAACTTGCAATCCACTTGCCTCAGCCTCCCAAGTCTCCACCATGCCCAACTTGAAGTTCATCTTTTAATAATTTCATTTTATGGAAGAAGACTCAGGAGAAAAACAAGATGCATCTTTGCAGGCTTTTCTTGGAAGAGCAAATTCACAGTGGCATGTGAAAGCTCTCTTGATACCTAACAGGACTGTGTCAAATGAAATCTGCAAGCCTGCAAATTCAATTGGGAAAAGAACGGCAAGTAGTCTCTCTAGTGATGTCATGGCTTGGATTTGGCCTAAGTCGAAGGGTATTTGGAGCACCTCTTTTTGGTGATTCAATATGACACATTTATCTGATTCACTCCCACCAGCTTTGGTGGGGCCTCCTACTGCACTCTCTAGAGTTTTCCTGAGACAGAGAACCTCCCAAACATTTAATGTCCCTCTTGGACATGTGTCCTTTCCTTTTGTTCTGTTCTGACTCTTTTCCACAATTCTATTGGCAAAATCAAAGTTGACCCTTCCTCTAGCACTGGAGCTGACCACCAATGTCATGTTGAGTCAACACAGATCTGCTTCAAAGCAGCCATACCAAACTGAGGAGTGTGCCCTCCCCTGCATCCCTCTGTCACCGTGATCCCTGAGAAGACTTGTCCTGGGTATGCAATGCCCAATAGTCAGCCATGTGTGAAAACCATTCTTCCACTCTTCATTTCTGCTTGGGTGGGAAGACCCACTCAAGATTCAAGGACAAGTTCATGGAACAGAACCCTCAGACAAACCCAATACTGTCATCAGAACTTCTTATTCTTTTTCTTCTATCCCAATAGCTTTCTCACACTGGCCACTTGTAGCAAGGTCATTTCCGTTAAAGTTCACTTTAATGAAGAGGTGTATTTCATTATAAGCTTGCAGTATAGGATAGGTGCTAAATCTTTAAGTACTCATTCATCAGCTAACACCCCATATATGATACGTGCAGATGGCAGCCTGATGGTATAGGTGGAATTATCAGAGGCCTTAGCGAGTCGTAGAGAGTGCTGTTCTGGCACTAGTCACTATATTCTCTAACAAAATGGAACAATCCTCCCCCCATGTTAAAGATTTCCATTATTTACAGAATTTTCTTCTATATGTTCTTCTCTTGGTGTTACCACCTGCACCTTGCCCATGGGCCTGATGTGCTATCCCAAAATGGTTCTCTGAACACAGAACTGATTCCAATTCCATCTCTTTCCCCAATCAAAATTATCTATTCAATGCTGCAAAACAAAATGTCGAGGCCAATCAAATACCCCTAGCATTAGAATAGTGTTCTAATGAGGTAAGACAGGTTGTTTTGTGAAAAAGCTTTGAAGCATACATTTCATTATGGCCCAAAAATAAGAGCAGGGGAAATAGGCATTAGAGAGAAGGCACATGTGGGGCACATCCCACTGGCCATATAAGCCATCCCATCTACCCAAATACCTAAGGGACACCCACAGTAAGCATGTGTGATGTAGCTGCTTCCGCCAGCCATTGGATATTTGCTGAGTGCTCACCAGCATGTTCCCGTGTTGCTCATCACCAGAAGGGAAGCCATGGAAACCAGCTACTGCCTGGCTAAATGCTGGCTCTGCTGCCTCCCAGAAGAGCTAGCTGCCGACTCCATCCCAAAGACGGGAATTACACCAAGAGAGAGGACCCCCTAAGATCCACTTGGTTCCTACACACTCTCATCTCACTCCTCGGGCTGCTCAGCGCCATCCAGCCTCTGTGATTTAAGGAGCTCCAGCAATGGCAGAGACTCGGTTTGCCTTGGTTGGATTTGATGATGTTTTCCAGCACACACTAACCTTCAGAAGCCCCCCCCACCATCCCTTCTAGAGGTATTATTGCCATCAGCAGAGACAAGGCTCTCTAGGTTGATGAACCTGTGGTTCTTTGAGATAAAGGAGTTTGCCCAAAGTTAAGTGTTCCAAAGTGGCAAAGTCTGGATTTGCAAACTTTATCCTGATACTCAGTGTCATCTACATCTTTCCCCATCATGAAGATCCAGCACTATGTACCTCACTATTCCCCAAAGCCTTTCTCTCCAAAGGGCAGGCTTTACCAGTGATTCCAGACAACCGCAATCACTCCTGTTCCTCACCCTTCATTGCAGTTATGTATTTTCTTAGTTATTTCAGTTGGATGGACTAGCATGGGAGAAAATACAGAGATGGGACTCTGCAAGGCACTTTGGGGCAATGCCTAAGAGGCAAAGGGTCATATTGTGGGGTACATAATAAATAACAGTAGGTGAGAAGCTTGTATAGAATAATTCAGAGCCAGATGATTATTGAACCTCTTGCCAAAGCATTTACACAGTCTCCTAATGGTCATGAAAAGCCATAAAATATTTTTAAAGGGAAATAAAGAGCACAGACGCGTATTTTAGAAAACAGCTCGTAAAGGGTAGAACTGATAACATGATACTGCCAGAGATTTTTTTTCAAAGCCTGTGGCAAGTTCATCTATGTGGCACATAACAGAATTTCCTTCTTGTTTAGGACAGAATGTGCTAAATTATTATTTTTTAATATTTATTTTTTAGCTTTAGGTGGACACAATATCTTTATTTTATTTTTATGTGGTGCTGAGGATTGAACCCAGTGCCTCACGCATGCCAGGTGACCGCGCTACTACTTGAGCCATATCCCCAGCCCCTGTGCTAAATTATTTGAAAAGATTAAATAATAAGCTTTCTTATTTAATGCTCATAGATGAAATGAAGAAGAGGGAATGGATTTGAAGGCATTGAAATGTCACAAATAATAGGCAGTGTTCACTGACTAGATTCTGAGGAGGGTGGATGGGAAGGACAAAGGATAGAATGAGCACAGGTGTCCCAACATCCTGGCTTGGGTTGTGGGGACTGCAGTATTCCTCACTAAGAATACAGAAGAAAGAGCAGATCAACAGATCAGATGACAACCTCTGTCTGAGGCACATTCTGTTGGAGCTAGCTGCAGGACACTGAGCGGGAGATGTCTGACAAGGCCCTCTATTGTCTAGAATTCAATATGAAATGGGAATCTGGGTATAGAAAATACGTAAGAATGAACACCATCTTCTGGAAAGGGTGAAGCAAGAATCGGAAAGGATGATGAATGGTGGAATCAGTGGGAGCGTCTACAGGTCGATAAGAGATAAAGAACTTGGAAAAAGGTGACCTATGACATAGATAGAAACAAGATGTGATCTTAAAGCTGGGAAAGCCCCAGCCCCATGCTGGAACAGAGGGAAAACTTGTAAATGTTATTGCTGAACGCTTTTAAATAATTTTATATGAAATATTTGTTTTAAAATTCTTACTTTTTCTCAACCAAGAAATTAAAAGTTTTCACACTAAGTCCCTTTTAGTGTTTCATAGGGATTAATTTTTCTTTACCAAACAGATTGGTGAATTCTCTTGGGAACACATTTAAGAGTTTGTCATGAAAGGAAACTAGAAAAGTGTTATTTACTACGTTGAGGGTGTATTTAGAAGACATATTTATTTTACAAAATTGAAGGTCACGGGGCTTTGAAGTTTAACCATATCAGTGCTATGTTTCAAATGCATTTATAGCTTGGCTCTTTGGACCTGAGACAGAAACTAGAATGATATGAGGCAACCTCCCTTCAAGAACCACACAGTATAGCTGGACTTGGTGGCGCACACCTGTAATCCCAATGGCTCTGGAGACTAGGATCGCAAGTTCAAAACCATCCTCAGCAAAAGCGAGGCACTAAGCAACTCAGTGAGACCCTGTCTCTAAATAAAATACAAAATAGGGCTGGGGATGTGGCTCAGTGGTCGAGTACCCCTGAGTTCAATCCTTGATACCCCCCCACCGAAAAAAAAGAACCACACAGTGTAATGAGGGCAGTGAGATGTTGGCGTCATGCCGGTTTTGTTTTTGAGCCATGCAGGGGTAATATCAAAGGTAATGTGGCAGGCTGCTCATTGCTGCCATCATCACCCCATCCATTCTCCTCATCTTTCATGATAGCAGTGTGATCGGGCTCAGCCCAGGCCAGGGACGACTCCTCAGCTTTCCTGCTGTTAGGCATGGAAGGTGATCAAGTTCTTAGCAAAGATGGGAAAAGCGATTCAAAAACTTCCCTCTCATCCTAGATTTTGCCTTCCACCTTCCCATGGGCTGGGACATGGACCCTGCAATAATCCCACTCCAGCTTTGTGGACGCAAACAACACCCAAGGGAGGAAGAACAACAAGGGAAAGGGTACAGGAGCCACTAATTTGTGACACAGAGCGCCTTCTCAGCCCAGATTGCTCACCATGGATTATTACACCTGAGCACTCGGTTTTGGGCATCTGCCTTAGCTTTTAACCTGATATAAACACTTTATTAAATGATTAATATGTTTTCTATACATGAGCTCAATGGATTTTTATACAACTCTGACTCTTTCATAGTCCTATTTATAGATCTAATACAAGGACATGAATGGATTCAGGATTTTGTCCCTGATCAAAAGTTAATGGATAGTGGAGTGAGGAATTCATATCATGAACTCAAAGACACACTTTTCACCCAATTCTCTTATTATTAAGAATTCTTGGGCTCAGGATATAACTCTGTTGATAGAGTGCTTGCCTCACATGCACAAGGCTCTGGGCACCAAGCCCGCGCGTGCGCGCGCGCACACACACACACACACACACACACACACAGATAATTTATTTTAATAAGAAAAATTCTGTGTTAAATTCTTCTTAAAGTTTTTAAAATTGCATATATTTGTCCAACATGTGGTTTGAAATATGCATACATTGAATGGATCAATTGAGCCAATTAACATATTTCCTCACCTAGGTATCATTTTTGTGTGTATGATGACAACACTTAAAATTTCTGACTTACCTCTTTTTAAAATCTGATAAATTGTTATTAACTATAGTCACCCTTTTGCACAACAGATCTCTTGAACTTCTTCCTCCTAACTGAAAGTTTATATCCTGTAACCAACATCTCCCCAAAATCCCACTCCCCCACAGAACTCTCTTGTCTACCAGTACAATTGGTTGTTTGTTGTTGTTATTGTTTTTATTTTCTTTTCCGTTACCAGGGATTGAACTCAGGGATGCTTAACTACTTAGCCACATTCCATCCCCAGTAATTTTTATTTTTTATTTTGAGACAGGGCCTGCCTAAATTGCAGAGGCTGGCTTTGAACTTGTGCCTGTCTAATGTGACTTGTCCTGCCTTGGCATCCTAGGTCACTGGAATTAGAGGCATGTGCCACCATGCCTGGCTAGTGAAATTGTTTTAGATTCCTAATAATTGAGATCATGTGCCATTTGTCTTTCTGTGCCTGGCTTATTTCACTGTGTCCTCCAAGTTTATCCATGTGGTTGCAAATGACAGGATTTTTTTTTCTTTTTTTAGGACTGAATGTGTTAAATTATTTACAATTATTTTAAAATGAGTAAATAATAAGTTTTATTGTTTAATAAATAATAATTTAAGTATCATTAAGTAATTGCATTTACTTAAAAATGATTAGTATCTGTCAGGTTCAATACTAATTATTTTACATATATATTTACCAAAGCACTATTGGGTAATTCCTATTTCCCTTTCCAAAATGAGGAAATTGAGTCATCAAACAATTCTCCCTAAATCACTCTTATGGGCTAAATTATGCCCCCCAACATGTTCCAAAATTCCCATGTTGAAGTCCCAACCCCAGAATCTCAGAGTGTGAAGTTTTGGGGAGACAAGTGACTTGGGAGCTAGGTGATCACAGGTGAGTTAAAGTGAGGTCATTAGAGTAAATCTTAATCTAATGTGACTTGTCCTTACAAAAAGAGGAAATTTGGACACAGCCGTGTGTAAAGGAAAGACCACAGAAGACAGGGGCCAAAGACATCTCTAGTCAAGGAGAGAGACCTCAGGAGATGCCATCCTGCTGCCACCTTGATCTCAGACTTCCGGCCTCTGGGACTGTGAGGAAATACATCTATCCTGTTAACCACCTAGATGGCTGTGCCTTATTACGGCATCCCAAGCAGATGAGGACAGTCATGTGGATAGCGGGGAGATAATGTCTGGTGAGGTGAGGCGTGAGCAACTCAGAGTAAAGTCTCTGTAATTCAGAGTAATTGCTGAGGCTGGCTTTGAACTCGGGATCCTTCTGCCTAGGCCAGAAGGATCCTAGGCCACTGGGATGACAGTTTTGTATGGGGAGAAATAAGTCTCAGCTAGACGCTCCAGCACAAGCCTCACATGGTGAAAGAGACAGTTGAGCAGGGCCTAGAAGAAGTTGGGGGGGTGTCCCCTGGGATGAGAAGGATAAAATGGGGCTATGGCAGGGGAACAGACCCAAGGCCCTACCTGTCAGTGACCCAGGGGGAGAGATCCAGGGCTCCACAGGCACAAGGGCATTGTGGCTCAACTTTGGCTCTGGCTGGGTGCCCAGAGGAGGGGGCAGGGGCCGGCCCTGGACTGCAGCCAGCTCAGGAGGAGCCCACCAGCTGGGGCCCTGCTGTAGGGAAGCTCTGAGGCCCCGGTGGCTGGCTCCTGAGAGGCAGTCTCCAGGGAATTTCCTTCTGTCCTCACAGGGAAGTTCCCATCTGTTCACCATCCTGAGAAAACCCACAGCGACCTGCATGGTGCCTCTCCTTTTTGACCTTTCCCATGTTGAGAAGCCAGATTATTCGTTTTCTAGTCTCTTTAGGAGATATTTCTAAGCCGCTCATCCACTGAAACCTCTATTTGTTCATCAATCTAGCAGGTGGTAAAGCTGCCCTATCTAAGGTAAATGTCTTCCTGTCTTTTCCTCTTTATCACACTGTGGGGGTTAATTTTATGTGCCAATTCGGCTGGGCCACAGTGTCTAGATAATCAGTCAAAGATTTTTCTGGATGTCTCTGTGATGTTCTTTGGATGAGAATAACTCTCCCAGTTAATTTTAAGGAAGGCAGGCACCGTCTGTAATGGGACAGGTCCTCATGACAGTAGTTGAAAGTCTGAGGAGAGCAAAGACCCACCTTCCCCCAAGCAGGAAAGAATTCTGCAGCAAACGGGCTTTGGATTCAAACTGCTAATCTTCCCTGGGCCTCCAGCCTGTGTCTATCCCATTGGATTCTGGACTCCAATGCTTCACAATTGCAAAAGACAATTCCTCAAAATCTACCAATCAAATTCAGCATAGCTCTCCCACTATCCCTTTGACCCCTAGGAGTGATGTTGTGGGCTCTGTCCCTGATGCTGAGCCCACCAGCCCAGCCAGGGTGGGCAGGTCAACAGTTAAGATGCCCTTCATCATTTGACCATCCTACAGGACTCGCCCAACTGCTCGCTCTGTATTCTGATGCTGGTATGAAGACTGCCTTGCCTTCTTTTCTGGTCTGACTTCACTCCCCAGTTCTCCCCTAGCTCCGTGTCAGATATTGGACACTGGTTTTGTTTTCTTGTCCTTGCAGTTGTGGTTAAGGGACAGCTATGTCCTTGCTGTCTGACAGGAGCTGGAGACACCTTGTGCTCATATTTAGTTCTGCGTACCTTTCCCTGAACCATAAGTACTAGGGTCTGAGTTCTGTGGATTTTGAGCCATCCCTATGACAGATAATCAGGACAGGGTGGAGCTGGGAAGACAGCAGTGAGATCAGGTGGGCGGGGCCTTAGGGAACACCTGTAGTGTAGGGGGCAGGAACATGGCAGCAGCCAAAGGCAGGTAAGGCCCCCAAGACCCTGAGACACTGGTAACTCTCGTCCAGCTTCTAGGGATCCTGAGTCAGAGGCTGTAGAAAAGGATTAGCATGAGAGATGAGCAAGAATTGGAAGGAAGAGTGTTATAGTCACATTTCCTAATTAGTTACCAAGAAATAAACCACACCTGGTCCATCAAAATAGAAAATGACTGAAGGGTTGGAGAAATGGGTCTTCCCATGATATAAGGCTCTGTGCAAACACCAACCTGAACAAAGGCTCCCGAAGATGGGCAGGGAGCAAACCAACAGGGACCATAGTGGAGCTGAAGTGGCATTGTCAGGAAGTTACACCCAAGAACATTTGTTTTAAATAAGTGTTTTCCATGCCATTGCAAATCAAGTATTTTTTTTAACTCTGAAAGAGAAGAAATAGTATTTTGATTAATGTTTTAGCATTTCTGCAGCTGATTTCAGATATAATCAGACCGAGAATAGTGGAATGTGGACTTTTATTGGGAAGTTGTTAGGGAGGGTGGCAATTCCTGTATTCCCCCGTTGCTCTCTCCTGATGCCATTTGTGCTGGATCATATAAAGGAAATTGCAGACTGTTTAACTTCCATCTCAGAGCTGTAATTTTGCTGCTTCATTGGATGGTTCATAAGATTAGGGTCTTCAGAGATTTGAACAGACATTTACAAGCCTGTGTTCATATTTAGCATTCTTCACAATAGCCAAAAGTAAAATGCAGATGAATGCAGAAACAAAAGTTGATGCATGCAGAAGAATACTACCCAGCCTTAAAGGAAGGGAATCCTAATACTTGCTATAGCATAGATAACCCTGAGGATGCTGTACTAGGAGAAATAAAACAGACACAGGACAAATATTATGATTCTATTTGTATCAGGTACCTAGAGTAGTCAAATTCATAGAGACAGAAAGGTGAAGGGCAGTTACCAGGACCTGGGGACAGGGGTGAAATAGAGAGTTGATGTTCTTTGGGTACAGTCACAGTTTGAGATGATGAAAAAAAAAATTCTGTGGATGAATGGGAGTGATGGCGGCAAAATAAGGTTTTATACTTAAATAAGGTTAATCTGGGTGTGCTAGTGCACTCCTCTTGCTGGGAGCCATTAGCCAAGTAGGTATGACAATTTCCTTGCCAGCGTACCCCATGTTGCTTAGTGGAAGGACTCGTGGAAATAGGACATTTTGCAGTGACATTGCATGTAGGTGACCTTGTTCAAGGACCAGGGCGGATCCGGGTTTAGGGCGTTCCCGGTTTACAATCTGGGTTTAGGGTGGTTCCAGGTTTAAGGTTATTCCTGCTGGGAATAGGGCGTATCCTGCTGCCTCAGTTCCCCTTGAGTTCTCACGGGATTCAGACAGTATTTTTTGGGAGACAGAAGCCCAGTGGGGGTGGATTTGGGCAGAGAACGTGGATTTCCCCAGAACGTGATTGTAGACGGCTGGTGTGAGTTCGGGAATAAAGAGTTGCTGTTTGAATCTACAAGCTGTGTGGTGGCTCATGATTGTGTGCCCAGCCAGACTGCGGCACCCCTAATCCCAGGGACTTGGGAGGCTGAGGCAGGAGGCTTGTGAGTTCAAAGCCAGCCTCAGCAATGGCGAGGTGCTAAGCAACTCAGTGAGACCCTGTCTATAAATAAAATACAAAATAGGGCTGGAGATGTGGCTCCGTGATTGAGTGCCCCTGAGTTTAATCCCTGGTACCCAAAATAATAATAATAATAATAATAAATAATAAATGTTATGAAGATTTTACACAGTTGGAGAGAGAGAAAAAATAGGACCAGAGAGAGAGAGAGAGAGAGAGAGAGAGAGAAAGGAAGGAAGGAAGGAAGAGAAAGAGAGGGGAGAAGTAGAGAGGGAGGGAGAAAAGCATAGGGATTTAGTGTCAGCCAGACCCATGTTCAGACCTCTGTCTACCACTGACTATTTTTTAAATTTTTTTTTAGTTGTAGATGGACACAATACCTTTATTTTATTTATTTATGTGGTGCTAAAGATCGAACCCAGTACCTCACACATGAGAGACAAGTGCCCTTCCACTGAGCTGCAATCCCAGCCCCTAGCACTGACTATTGATACTACCTTGACCTTGATCAGTTTTTGTAGGCTAAGGGTCAGTCTCTCCATCTCTGAATGGTTTACATTGATAAGGTAAGAGTACAAAGCACATGAGAAAAACACTGAGCCTGGGAGAAAAGAACCGCAACCCCCAGGAGGAAGTGCCAGGTTGCAGGGCTCTGCTCTCTTCAGCTGAGGTTTCATGATCCGTGCATAATGAGAGGGGTTTGAAAAATCACTTCTTCGGTTAATGCAGGAATGTTCTTTCAGGAACATCCAAGTTACCCTAGAAAGCAGGAAGAAGCAACTCCAATCAGGACAGGACACCTAAGCAGGAAGCCAGGCACAGGGGAAAAGGGAGCACACCTTAAGTTGCAAATAAGCATTCTCTTTGATAATGCAAAATGAACTTACCACCAGCTTCATATAAATGGGAGGAGAAATCCTGAAATGTATCTAGTAACCAGGGTGTGGTACATGGTCATTAACTGTCCAGTGCCCTTTAATTTCAGTCATGTTTAATGTTACTGAGTCTATTTAGTTAGGGGACTCTCCTGCTTGGTTCCTCTTTCCTACTATTCCTATGAAGCCTGAAGTTACTCAACCAAAAAAAATTCTTAATATTTTAAGGCTAAGTTTCAAGAGAACTTTCCTGAAGCTTTCAGAAAAGTAACATTTAAGTTTTGAGTTTCCTTTCAGATTGTTTCTTCCCCCTGCATTTAACTGTAACCAGTTACACTTGAATAACAGGAGACTATTTTGTGTGATCTTCTCTTTGACAGGATCAAACAATGCAGGTCTTCCACCTCTGTCAATCTGCCAGTTTCCTCAACTCTGCCCTTGAAAATCAGGAGAGCTCCCCCCTCCCAGTGTACCACTGGGTCAAGGTCTCCATTGACCTTCTCTCACACCTGCAGATAAATAGGCATTCTCCAACCTGTCAAACACATCCTGACCCACACTGAACCCTCCACTCTGTTTGCTAAGCAGCCACTGCGCTGCCAAGATCTCCAGTTCAGAGAAGGGAAACCAGGCCTGCCACTTAAGACTCATGACAGGACCGAAAGGCCTGGCAGAGGGGTCCGTGGGAGGCTGAATCCAGTTTGGCTCAAACCTAGAGGCATTAGACTGTATCTAGTGCTCACAAAAGCACTGCCTAGGTCATAAAGAGCCTGGGGTGGGGCTGGGAGGGGGTTGATAGACACCTGCACTTATGGAACCTCTCTTTGCCTTCTGGTCTCATCCAATTGGTTGCCTGGTGTAGAAAATTATACTTCCGTATTCATTCCCACATCTGCTTACACTGAGAGCAGTGTCCTATATACAAATCAACAAAGTGCATGAGAATCTTCTATGGAGTTTTTCTTTTTTCTTTTTTTTTTTTTTCTCCTCCTCATCCTCCTTCTTCTTCTTTTATTAAAAAACAATTAGAGAAAAAATTAAGATGGGTCTCCCTAAGTTGCTCAGGCTGGCCTCTAGCCTCAGCTTCAGCCTCCCAAGTTACTGGGCTTGTGAGTATGGGTCACTATACTCTTCTATGGAGCTTTATAAAATGGACATTCCCCAGTCCCTCTGGAGAGTGTGAGTGATCTCTAGTCTGGGGCTCCAGCATCTGCATTGTTTAAATGGTTCAACTCACAATGCACAACTCTGCATGAGAACGCCAACATCCACCCTCTGGCCCCTCTGCCCCACCCTGCTGTGGTTGAAACCCTGCTTCCTGTTTCATCCCCACTGTGAAGATAGTCCTGTGCTTTTAACCTTCAAGCCAGTTTGAAATAAACAATGACCAGAGCATATCCCCCATCCTTGCAAAGATCACAAATGGCAGCTGGGTGTGGTGGCACATTCCTATAATCTCAGCAACTGGAGAGGCTGAGGCAAGAGGATCTCAAGTTGGAGACCAGCCTCAGCAACTCAGCAAACCCCTAAGCAACTTAGCAAGACCCTGTCTTAAAATCAAAAATTATTTTAAAAAACGGCTGGGGATAGGTTCAGTGGTAAAGCACCCCTGGGTTCAATCCCTATACCAAAATAATAACATTATAAAACAAAAGATCATGAATGGTGAGATTAATGTGATGCCCTTGGAGAAATTTTTTGCTCTAATGCTTTCGTTAGGAACGGCATTGATCTGCTTGATCTGCTCCACATATGTTACTTCTCTGTCCCAGCCATCACCATCCTTTGTCACTTGGGCCATTTCAATGAACCACCTAAATGACCTCCCTGACTTCCATTTTACTCCCCACAGTCCACTTTCTCTGCTGCAACAGTGAAATCCTCCTGGCTGAAAATCCTTGAGAGACACCATAGAGTTTGTTTAAAACCTTACAATGGTTTCCCAGGGCCCTGGGACAAGTCCACACTCCAAACTATCCTCCCAGAGATGGCCAGGCCCCGTCTCGTGGCTGGGCTTTCTCCCTCTTGTCCTGTAGGCTTGATGAGTCAGTGACATTCTTGTGGGCCCTCAAAGGCTTTGTCCCCACACCTTTCAACACACCATCCGTCTATGAGAACTGGCTTTCCAACTTCTCCTCGCTCCTCTTCTCCTCTGGCTTAACCCCACACAGCCTTCAGCTTCTAACCTTAAACACTTCCCCTAGTCTTCAGGATTTGCTCCTTCACAGTGTGCTGCAAGACAATGCTTGCCCTCAGATCATCTCAATGCCTCCTTCAGTGTCTGTCTTCCCTGATGGGCTTTAAACTCTTTGAGGCCAGGACCATGAGTAAGTCCATCACCACTATATCTCCATGTCTGAGCTTGCCACATGGCTGGTGCTGGATACATATAACTACAGAAAAGATGTTGAGACATGATGGCTCACGCCTAGTGACCTGAGAGGCTGAGGCAGGAGGATGGTAAGTTTGAAGCCAGCCTCAGCAACTTGGTGAGACACTATCTCAAAATTATAAAAAAAAAAGTTCTGGGGATGTAACTCAATGGCAAAGCACCCCTGGGTTTAATTCCTAGTACCAAAGCATGGGAAAAACAGAGGGGAAAAAAGAATAAATGTTGAGACTAGCAGAGAAGTAAAATACAGCAGTCAACTCAGATGTAAAACAATTAAAGTAAAAGTATTATATATATATATATATATATATATATATATATATATATATATATAGAGAGAGAGAGAGAGAGAGAGAGAGAGAGAGAGAGAGAGAGCCATTACTCAGGGCTAGTCATTTTTCTTGGGCCTTGGAAAACAAAATAAAAAGATGAGTTCTCTGACCTAGAGATGACAGTTTAACAGAAGAAATTGATTATTATAATCCAATTATTATAATCCAAATCCAAGGTGGCCTCAATAAAAGTCATAAAAAGTGCTTATAGTTTTGTAAATCAACTCTGGAAGAAGCTGTGGTCTGAACACCTAAAAGAATAATTCTTGAAGGTTGCTCGAACTATTCCACAGCCTTCTATTTTAATTCTTTGGGAGTTACTGGGTCCTTTTCCCAGCACCACCATTTTTCACCTGGGTAACTAGAGTGAGTAAACCTAACTTGTCTGGGCCTCAGTTTCATAATTCCTGTTAATATGAAGATTAAGAAATTAATGCACCACAGTGTTTAGCACTGTGCTTAGCACATAGTCAGGACTCAAAAATGTCAGTTCCCATCATCATTGTTATCAAGATTTGCTGGTTGCAGTAAATCTCGAAGAATTAATAAAAATTCAGTATGTGCAGCAAATATTAGTATATGGGGTTAACTAAGACTATAATTCGATATTCATGTCCCCTCAAAATGATTTGTGGTTCCTCAGGTGAAAAGAGATTCTAGGGTGGACAGCGCCTGTTTCTGCAGGGAAGAGGAGGAAAGCAGAAGTGTCTAGGCAGTGGGGGGAGGTGCAGGAGCGTCTTCATTTCCTCCTTGTGGTGGTGGATATAAATGATCAGGGAAGCCTGGGGCAGGCTGTGTGCTGTTTGACCACATTGGTGTTCCTCTGGCCAAAGAGGAACCTGCTTTCCCTTGTCAGCAGCCCCCCTTGGTTTTACCTTCTTAGGTTTTTAATATCTTTCAGTGGGTTTCTGAGGAAGCCATAAATAGACATTGAGCAAAAGGAAGGAATTAATCAAAAAGGGAAAATGAGAAATAGGAATATGGGGAACTAGCAAAGTGACCCTCCAATAACGGGCTCTGGGGTGACTCAACTATGAAGCTTTGTCTCCTCTGCCAGCCCTTCTGGGTGAAGGACTCTCTTGCAGCCCATTCAGTCTTCCTTTCCCAGGGGTGGAGAGTGTAGCTCAGAGAGAGCAGCTCTATTGCCCCCAAGTTGACTGGGACAGTGATCCAAAGGCCCAAGAGATGTAAAACAATTAAAGTAAAAGTATCTAATCAGCATGTGCAGCAAATATTAGTATATGGGGTTAACGAAGACTATAATTCAATATTCATGTCCCCTCAAAATGTATTTGTGGTTCTTCAGGTGAAAAGAGATTCTAGGGTGGACAGCGCCTGTTTCTGCAGGGAAGAGGAGGAAAGCAGAAGTGAACCTTCAGCAGTGTTTCTGTATAGCTTCTTCCTTCTCTTGCTCCCTCCACGTCACAGCTGAGATAACTCTGTACACTCACAGAAGGTGGTGGGACGGCCCCTGCCAAGGCCTCCAGAAGCCAGGGCAGGGTGTGGCAGTGGACTTGGGGTGAAGCTCTCAGAATGCATGCATAAAGGGGGTGAGCAAGGACCCCATTCAAAACACAGTGGACACTGGGTGAAGAAAACAAGAAAGAAGGAACAGACAGATGGAAGAAGAGGCCCAGAAGATGGAAGGAAGACTTTCAAGTTGCCTCCCAGATCCTCAGGATAAGCACCATCAGAATATAAAATCCCAAAAGGGCCATGAAAGGAGAAACCGGGTACTACCCACCAAACCTATTGAGTAACACAACTTAGTCCTCCATTGGATTTATTTTTTCAGACTCCACATGCAGGTGCCTGAACACAACCTAATTTTGAAAGGCTCATATGTGTTGCCAACCTTGAGATACAAGACAGACATGATCTGCAGTCTTTCCCAAACTCCTTCTGAGGTGTACAAAGGCCTACTAAGTACATGGACTAGCATTTCAAACTAAGGAATATGTTTCCATAAATATGCATATATTATCTAATATACTCATTAGATTTTACTTCTTTTCTGTCTTTTGAGACAGTTTCCTAATTGACTACACTGTCTAAAAAAATATGATAAAACATGCAGAGAAAACTTCTTTAGAAAAGGTATATACTTGTGGATTATCCCTTAGGATTAATTAAGATGTGGATTATGTTGCTATAACTGAAGCATGAAATAATAGTCAACAAGGAGTTTATTTCTCTCTCATGTAACAGTCTGGGGCTGGCATGACAGGGACCCAAGTTCCTTGTATCTTATTCTTTAGCTATGTTCAGGATATTACTTTTATATTATCCCCATGACCACATTCCAGAGAGCAGGTTGGAGGAAGAATAAGGGAAGGGATTTAAAGACAGGGGATTAGATACATCATTGCCCCTAACATCCCCTGTCCAATACTTGGTCTCCTGGGAGTTCCAATACTGTAGAATACAGGAACATTTCAATTATATATTTTATGCAACTAACTATCCCCAACCCTCGGTAACTTAAAGTATAATACCTTTTTATCATCACTCACGATTCTGTGAATTTAATGGTGGTCCTCTATTGAAGTCACATGGGGATGTCTCCTGTAATCACAGCCAGCAATGGCTGCAGCTAACTGTCTAAGATATCTGCGGTGCCTCCATCAGGGTGTCTGGGAGACTGACCGCTGCTGGAATGTGTGGAGTGTTAACTTCTGCCTCAGGTCTCTCCCTTTCCATAGAACGTTCCACACCATCTCTCCAGCTGGGTGGCCATCTTAAATGGTAGCTCAGGGATCCCCCAAGGGCAAAATATTAAGCACCAGATCTTCCTGGAGATCAGGCCCAGAACTGGCACAGCATCGCTTCAGCCACATTTACCATAAGTCACGGGCCCAGCACAGATTCCAGGGTAGGGGACCCATAAGGGCTTAGATACTGGGAGGCGTGGTTCTTGGGAGGCCACCACTGGAACTGTTGTGATAAAATGTATTCAAACTGAGTGTCATGGTGTGCCAGGGCTGCCATGCCCAAGAGCATAAACTGGGGTGACTTAAACAAAGGCAACTTATCATTTCACAGTTTGAGAGACTGGAAGTCCAAAATCACCATCTGTAGCTTTGGTTCCTCCTGGGGGCTCTGAGAAAAAAATGCTCCCAACTTGTAGATGGCTCTGTTCTCCCTGTATCTCTCCCATGGCGCCTTCCTTCTTTGCACAAGTCTGTTCAAACTTCCCCCTTTTACAGAACCCCACTTATGCTGGTTTAAGGCACACTCAAATGATCTCACTTTAACTCAGGGACCTTGGTGAAGAGCCTGTCACCAAATAGGGTCATATTTTGAGGTACTGTAGGTCAAGACTTCAACATATGAATTTGCAAGAGACACAGTTCCACCCGTAACTTGGGGAACACCTAGCAACTTTGGCCATATTTTGCAATACACTAACGTTCTCCTCGCTGAGAAATACCTTAATAGTTATTGCCCCTTGCATGGAACTTTCCACTATTTCTTTTAAAAAAATGGACATTTTGAATATCTATCCTATTTTGGTCTATATATGATATTTTATAAATCAAGATTGCCATTAGCAACAAAAAAAATCCATGTCTCAGAAAAAAGGCAGAAATCTTCAATTCCCGTTTTGCTATCTTTTTTATGAAAGATACTCATCTGTAGTTCTGAAAAGAGTTAACAGGATACTTTAACCAAAAAAGAAAAAAAAAAAGAAAGTCAATTTAAAAGACTACCTTAGAGCCTCGAAATCAATCTGTAGTGAGCTATGCCATTAACATAGACCAAACAATTTGTGTCTTTCCACAATGTCAGGTTTACTGAATAACAATAAATTCACAGTCACAAGGTGTATCACTCTCATTGGTTACAATTCACCATGTATTCATGGGTCAACTAGTCATCAGGAGTCAGACCATCACAGGTTCATTTATTCTAATCTTAATTACTAATATCTATAATATTCAAGTCTCAGGTCACACTTTAAACAAATACATATGTATGTGTTACAGAAAGGCTAAGAAAGGGTTAAGGCAGCTGCAAGAGTCCAGGAGGCCAAGGCAGAGAGAAGATATAAAAGCAAGAGGCACCCCAGGTGGTCAGATAAGATTGAGGACCAGCTGAAGAACTGCAGGGTGCAGAGCTGTCAGAGCAGACAGAGAACTTATCCTAGACCAGGGTCCAGAAGCAGGCGGTCTCCAAGTGGGCCACGTGTCCAACAGGGAGATGGAGCTGCTATCCTTGTTGGGATCCATATTCTTGGTGTCCCAAACAAAAAAATTGAGAAAGACACATAGAAGTAACAGACAAAGTACAGATTTATTAAAAATGCAGGTGGAAGTATCCTTCTGTAGGGTAGAGTGCAGTGGGCCAAGCAGGAGAGAGGCTCAAGTCCCCTGATGTCTGGAAATCAGTGTCTCATATGCTGAACTGTGAGGCATCCTCGTCCCTATATGGCCCAAGTTACCCCATTTGCTCCCATTTGTTCCGTTACAAGACCTGTTTAGAATAGTGCCCAATTTCCCCCTGTGTGGGTTACTTTAGAAAACCTAATTGAAATATCATCTACTGCACCCCATTGGTCATTTTAGAATACCGAGCCTGTGGCAGGAATTATCATGGGTGATAAGTCCTCAGTGGCAGGAGTTGTCATGGTAACCGGACTTATTGTAAACAGAGGCATGACAGCTCATCTCCCCGTCTTGTCCTCCACCAGCATTTTCCTGTCCTCTGCCCTGCCACCTTGGTGTCCCTGAACTCCTACCGAGCAGAGCTAAACCAAAGGCTGGAAGCCGGGTCGGAAATATGTTGCCTATTTACCTCGCGATGCAGTCTCCATATGGCCAGTGGTGGGTCAGAGTGTGCCACACACCCAGTCTTGAGGGGCTTCTTCTTTTATGGGTCCCAGGAGAGGATGGCTTCAGTAGGTGGTCTGGTGTGTTTGAAAAACTCTTAGGCCTGGCTTTTCTGGTATGGGTTTGACATAGTCATGTATCCTGTGCTTCTGATACAGTTCCACCATCCACAGGTGGTCGTTTTTATTAATTTATCAGTCTGTGCCTATGGTTGGCTTTGCAGATGGCAGTGGTTTACTTGTACAAGCAAGGTGTGGGGTCATTCTACCTTGACACCTGTACTCAAAATGGGGTAACGCAGGTCATACTACTGCTTTATAAAGTGGAGTAACTCAGAGTAAAAAGGGCTGGGGATGTGTGGCTCAGTGGTTATGCACCCTGGGTTCAATCCCCAGTAACCCCCTCCAAATAGAAGCCTAGAGAGATTGTTAAAGACCCATGGTTTGGGTACAGACCAAGAGCTCTATGTTAACTAGATCACGTCAGCCAGAATATTCTGAGAAGAACCAGAACACCGTGATGGCTCTGTGCCCCACAATCAAGGGATCCAGCCCATCAGGCCAACACTACCCCTTAGGCTTCTCATGTTCACCATTTACAAGGTTTCTTTTCAGAGCAGAAGCCCCAGAGCAAGTCTCACTTGGGAGTAGCCGCACGGCACGTGAGAGCACATCCTGCTCTGTCGGTTCCTTTCCTGAACAAATCCTGCTTTTCTAAATAAAATCTCTACTTGTACCTCATTTGATGCATCTTGAAATTCCTTTCTGGGGTATAAGTCAAGGACCTATCAGGGTTAGAGAAGGTCCCCTTTTCCCTTCTGGGGACCTCCTTGGGCCTCATCTGGTAATTGTTTTTCTTCTCTGCACCTCAGTTTCCTAAATAGTACGACAGACATAATAATTGTCCCTGACTCACAATGTTATTATGAGGATTCAATTATTTTTAAAACCACTTAGAAAATAACTGGTGCACAGTAAATGTGTTTGTTAGCAGTTTTTAAAGTGTTTCCAAAGATAGATTTAAAAATGTTTTCTGAGACAAAAAGAAAAATTATATGGGATGTGTTAATGAGAATAATTAGGAGGCAGTCCTTGGGAGACAGGGCAGGAAATCATCATAAAATACACAGTCATGGTAAAAAAATTCCAAACCCCTTATTCCTTCCTGGATTTTTCTTCTATGCTTTTTTTAAAAAATCAAATTTATCTTTTAACTGATGCACAACAAATCATATTGATGGGGTACCATGTGAGCCTTTGAGTCATATATATAATACTGTTTAAGTCAGATTAAACATGTCTATCCTACCCTTTTTGTATTTTATTTAGAGACAGGATCTCACTAAGTTGCCGAGGCTGGCTTTGAACTCGAGATCCTCCTGCCTCAGTCTCCCACGCTGCTGGGATTATAGGCATGCGCCACTGCACCTAGCCATTTATCATTTATTTATAGAGAAAACATTCAAAACCCTTTCTTCTAGCTTCTCTGAAATGTACAGCACATTTTCCTCACCCATACCCACCCTCCTGTGCAAGAGCCCACTACAACTGACTCCCACCTAACTTATCACCCAGGAAGTGGCCTTCATTCATCTTTTCCACCCCGGACCTCCGCAGTCTCTGGTAACACACTCTAGCCTCCATGTTTATGAGAGAAGTGATTTTTACATTCCATGCTGTGCCTTTTATGTGTAGAGGGACCTGTCCCCAACCTGGACCCTTTCAGGTTGGCATCTCTACTCAGTATCCCAAAGTTTGGCAGCCAAAGTATAAGCAAGGCTCTTCAGTGGAACAGAAGAGGACACAGGAAGGGGCTGTGTAAATACTCAGTCTCTTTTTCACCTTGACACTTTGATCATCTCTTTCCCAAGAATGGATGGCAAATGCTTTAGTGCCCATGGTTACAGGGCTGGTATGGAAGCTTCTGCAGATGCCCAGGGCAGCTACATAATTCAGCTTTCTTTGTGTCCTGCCAATCAGCAGATTGAGGCCTCTGGAGTACATGGAGAAGAGTGTGAGAGAGGCAGGGCCTGGCCTGAGCAGCAGAGGCACATCACAGTCCCATCCAGGGAGGGGAAATTCGGCTCCCTAGTCCCCAGGAGAAGCAACATGGAGGGTGGGGACACACCACTGTGCATGCAGAGCAGAGCATCTCTCTCCTGTCCTGTTCAGGCAGCTCATCAGGCTGATGCTTCTCAAAATCCCTCCTGTCTATTTTGGAGCAGATAGTGGGAAAGGCAAGTGGGGACACTGAGAACGATAGGGGACAGTCCTTCCCTTACTCCCTATCCCTTCCCAGAGTACCAACATGCTAGAAAAAAACAGCCGTTGCCATTGCCAGCAGTGTCCAGAGCCTTTTGTTTCATTCAATTAGTTTAAAAATAACACACACACGCACGCATGCACGCACACACACACACACCATTTAGTGTGCACATATTTTTGTGCTATTTTTGTATGTCAGAAAATATTAAGCTAATTGTAAATGTTATTTATGGTTTAACTTACTGGTATTAGACATTCTTTAACTTTTGCATACACCATTTGACTATCCTTAAAGCTCATTTAAAATCATGATTTATCTACTTTCACACACTGGAAACAGAAAATGCAGTCTTTGGGAAGAAGCAAACACTATGTATGCTCCAAGCCCCAGGATGGAGCCTTCTTCTCTGTGCTACAGTCCTTAACCAGGCCTCTTTGACACTTCAGAACAGATCACCATGGTGACCTCAAGAGGACCTGACTGCAGTCAGATGGGAAGCACTGAGTGTGCCTCTTGAACCACTCAGGTTACTCGGGAGATGCTCAAATCAAATATCCCCCGGGAGAATCCATGGAAACCTTCCAGCGATGTTGCCATTTTATTCCCAGGATCATTCAGCCTCCTTTGAAGATTGTTCTGTACAGCCAGCTCAAAACTATGATAAGCTGCAGGTGAAAACTGAGCAAAGAAAGGAGCAGAGCTTCCCAACAGAACTGGGAGAGTCCACTCATGGTGGACTGATCATGGGTCTCTGGTGGGTCTCCAAGATGTCCTCTTTAGACTGCCAAATTGGCAGGGGACTTGGAAGAGGTCTCCAGCATCAAGGGCCCTCTATGGCTAATGGCAACTGTCCTTATATTGACTATATTCTCTTTTGAGTCTTGAGTGGTTTGACAATTAAGGGCAATTTTTAAAAAATACAAGTACCAGTATTAAAAATTAGCTTAAGCACCAACCCAATTCATCTTTATTGGAATCAATAAGCACTTCTTTTTTTTTTTTTGTCACATACATGAGAGTTTCATTTTCCAAACTACTTATTTTTTTTGCTATGTTTACAAGTGTTGATTAAAGCATCCTCCTAACATTCTAAAATAGAAGTGTCTTTATTTATTTATCAGCCCTACCACTGAGCTTCAAAGTTCTGAAGCACAAACAGAGTCCCCCAAACAGAATTCTGAGTAATGAGGTTTATTTCCATGGAACACACTGCATGTCATAGAGTATTGCCTTATCAGGATGCTGTTGGCCTTTTGCCTTGGGTGTGACCTAGCTCTTTAGGACACTCATTCCCGGCAGGCTTGATTTGCTTTTCGGTGAGATCACAAAAGCACGGCACCCCTCCCCTTCCCACTCTTCACCCCACCAGACCTCAGAAGAGAACTGAAAGAGGAACATGGAACCCTGGCAGCGGGAGGCGGGCCAGTGAGCCCTTGCACAGCCCTGAAGACACACACCCACACCTGTGAGTGCTGTACATTTACTGGCTTCAAATCCTTGTCTTAAAGGCATATCTCCTGTCTGCCTTGGTGACTCCGGATGAAGCATTTTCTGTCCGTCTCAAGCAGAGGCACTTGCCATGTCATGTCACCGTGTCAAAATAATAGCTGACCTTTGCAGAGTCCTTCCTTTGTGCCAACGCCCGGCACGCTGTTAAGTGCCTCCAGAGAGGTGAAGTAATCTGCCTACAGTGGCCCAGCTGAGACGGGAACACAGGCAGCATTTCTCTAGACCCCAGATTCCTTTGGTCTTTATACCATCCTTTCTCACTTAATGTTTATTTGCCTCCATTTTTTTCAAAACATAGATAATTATATATTTCGCCCTTGAACAGGGTGAAATCTGAGTGTCAGTTGCCCTGGAGGGTTAAGAGCTGGCCCAAAGGCACAGTCATGGTACATAGCGACCCACTCCAGAGCCCGCCCTTAACCCACCTGCGCCTGCTGCCCTGAGCCAGGAATCAGCACTCAGGAAATGTTTGCCTTATTCCTTTCCCACATCTCCCTCCTTCTCACTAAGGGACAAACCAAGGCACAGGGACACTTTCTTAACTAAGGTAGTGCACAACTTTGAAAGGAAGCCTGATTCAGTCAGGCTTCATGTTCCCTTTCTCAAGCTCACGAATTAGACAAGAAGTGAAGTCCATGAATAGAAGACACAGTTTACAAAAATACATTCTCGTACCTGGCTTCATCTTCCTTGTCCATCACTATCTTGTTCCATTCTATTAAAACTGCTGAGACCCAGAATGTGTCCCTAGTTAGCAATGATGTGTCACACGCCTCGTGTCAAACATGACGCTTAGCTTACTCACCTGCTCATGGCCAGCTATGTCAGGCACACTGCATATTTGACTGTGTAATGTCAACATTTGCTGAAACTATGGACAAATGAGTTTCAGTTTTGCAGGAAGTTGACAATCACCTGCTCTGTTTTTAGAAACAGTGCACATTTAGATCTTCTCCTTTTAAGAAACCTTGTACTGTACAAATTGTGAAAGATGGCCACCTGACTTTTCCCTCTGTTGTTCTCATGCAACAGAGTTATGTTAAAAAGTATGAGTTCGCTCTGGCTTTCTTGGCTTATCTGGATTGCCAATCAAACCTGAACTGCATCTGTAGAAAGATGTTAGCAGTTCAGTCTTTCCAGGGGGAAAAAAATAATACCTGGTTCCGTTCTTCAGCATTCTCTTATCTTCCCTCCCTCTTCCACTGACACCTCCCTTAGTCAGTCCAGAAACTTCTCTGGAGAAGTAATGATCTTCCTGGTGCCTGCCATTCCCAGGTACCCTGAACAGCCCTTACTGCCATGTTTTAAAAGCATGGGTCTGGTGTGAAGCCCTTTATCTCACTTATTCTCTATTTGTCCATCTTTACTGTAGACACCTTGACCTCTTCACAGCGATGGTCATCTTGTTCATCCTTGTACATTCAGACCCACACTGGCCCCCTGCACAGTCAACAGCTATGAGATGCTGTTGAGTAACGAATCCTACACCCAGAAGCCATGCAGCTGAGTACTGGTATGGTATTCAAGAAATACACTTCAACTGGCAGAAGTAGTTAAAAATAAATTCCATTCTTTACTCAAATACTGTGTTAGTCAGCTTTGTGTGGCTGTGACCAAAATACCTGACAAGAACAACTCAGAGGAGGGAAAGTTTATCTGGGGCTCAGGGTTTCAGAGGTCTCAGTCCATACATGCTGGCTGAGTCCCTCGCTCTGGGCCCAAGGTGAAGCAGCACATCTCAGCGGAAGGGCCCGGGAGAGGAAAGCAGCTCACCTCTCAATGGCAGCCAGGCAGCTGGTGGGTGGGAGCAGGAGATCAGGGAAGAACAACCCTTTCCAGAGCAGGCCCCAGTGAGCCACCTCCTCCAGCTGCACCCCATCTGCCTGTAGTTACCACCCAACCAGTCCATTCAAACTAGGTGGACTGATCAGGTTACAGCTCACACACCCCATTACTCTACCTCCAGATATTCCTATTGAACACAGGAGCTTGGGAGGGACACCTCATATCCAAACCATAGCCAATACCCACCCAAACACACAGTGCACAGCAACGGTTAGCCAAACCCCCTTCTTCTCTTACGTGTTTCTCCACATTCACAAATGCTCCAGCTCAGCCCTCCCTAGGCCCTCCGTCCAGAGGAAGAATACTTTCTCCACCTTCAAAATAACAGTTTTTCCTTTTCCTCCTTTCTCTTTCCTCCTCGTATTTGTTTGTTTGTTTTTGTTTTCCTCCTCAACACTTGATTATGTAGAATTATTTTTGTTTCTGGCCTAGATGGAAAAAAAATTCCATCCTTTTTTGAAGAAAAAACAGGGAAACTGGGTTAATGATGGTAGGAGTTTCACGAGGGGCCTAGAGAAGACAGGAAATGGTGACCACTCGTGTCTCCATCATACTGTCCACCCCAGTTACAGTAATAAGACTCTGAACACCAATTAAATGGAGAGGGAAGGAGAGCAATTTGTCTCTGCAGTCAATGAAGACTTTGTCATGGGCTTTCCTAAGACTCTGGCTTTAAATATGTGATTCTTCTAAAATTTTATTTATGTATAACTCAAGAATTAGACAAGAAGTAAAGTCCATGAATAGAGGACACAGTTTTCAAAAATGCATGCTCTAATACCCTGGAGAAGAAAATGCTTCTTAAATCATCCCCAAAGAGGACTTTCCCAAAGGTAAGGAAGTTTAAATTGGTGCCGACGTATTGGATTCCATAGGAACCCTCCTGCAGAGGGTTGCCGTTGGGATAAGTGTCCCCTAATGGCTCATGTGTTGAAGGCCTGGTCCCCAACCCGTGGCACCGAGGAGGTGGTGAGACTTTCGGGATGTGAGGTCTAAGGGAAGGTCTTCTGGTCACTGGGGACATGCCCTTGAAGGGGAACTGGGAGTCCAGTCCTTTCTCTTCCTCTTCCTCCTTTCTCTGTCCTGGCCTTGGAGGTGACTACTCTGCCATGCCACTCTGCTGCCATGGTGCAGTGCCTCACCACAGGCAGAAGTGATGTGGCCAACCAACCATGGATGGAAATCTCCAAGACTTCTAGCCCAAAGAGGCCCTTCTCTCTATAAGAGAAAAGGGAGAGCAGCAGAGGAGGAGGAAGCAGATCAAGGGAAAGGGGAGGAAGAACAGAGTGAAAGTGACTAAATTATTCTACGTGTACATATGGACTTATCACAATAAATCCCATTGTAAGTATAATTCTGACACACCAATTTTTAAAAAAGTAAATTAAATAGAAGAAAGACCAGTAGAGTAGAATAAGGGGAAGGGAGAGGGAGGAGGGATGGGAAAGGAGAAGTGCTGCTGAATGAAATGAAGCAAATTATGTTTCATGCACATATGAATGTGATTCCCAATATTATGTACAACTATGATACAGTAATAAAAACATAAAAATAAGTTGATCATCTCAGGTGGTTTGTTACAGTAATGGAAAGCTGACTATCATACCTGCCAGCAAAAGAAAGATTCCTTTCCCAATCCAGGAAATGGGCCATCATACCCACTTATCTCCCTCCTGTACTCTCCACTCTGAGCGTCTGTTGAATGGGGATCCTTCATCTCCATACCACTGTTGGTTATGTCATTTGGAATGGAATAAGGGAGTGGGGGATATCCTAAGAATCTAGAAGTGAGTTTGGTATAGGGGCGTTGAACCCAGGGACACTCAACCACTGGGCCACATCCCCAGACCTTTTTTGTATTTCATTTAGAGACAGGGTCTCACTGAGTTGCTTAGGGCCTTGCTAAGTTGCTGAGGTTAGTTTTGAACTCCTGATCCTCCTGTCTTAGCCTCCCACTAGGAATACAGGCGTGCACCACTGTGCCTAGCCTTTAAAAGAGAGTTTTTGACCCTCTTCAAAGGTGACAACAGGCAGTGCTGGAATCCATGCCTTAGATTTGATCTTGAACAATGTACAAGGTCATGTGGGGGCTAAAGACTGTGCAGCATCCACATGACACTTTCATGCTTTTTCTTGGAGTCGTATTTTTCTTTTGGATGCTCTTAAATTTTACTAAATTTACACTTGAAAAAAAATCCCACTGTACTTCAACCTGGCTAAGGGGAAGTAAGAGAAGTGCTTTAGTTTGCTTCTGTTTGTGTCAGGAGAAAATGAGAAGTACTGGTGTCTAGGAAGCTTGTGAGGCTTTGGGTATGGAGTTAAAAGTAAGAGAACTTTATAGTTTAAAAAAGTGACTGAGCTGTGGAGCATTCCTGTAAACCAGTAGCTCAGAGGCTGAGGCAGGAGGACCACAAGTTCAAAGCCAGCCTCAGCAACTTAGCGAGGCCCTAAACAACTTAGCAAGACCCTGTTTCAAAATAAAAAATAAAAAGGGCTGGGAATGTGGCTCAGTGGTTAAGCATTCCTGGGTTCAATCCCAGGTACCAAAAAAAAAAAAAAAAAGNATAACTAAAAATACATAACAAAAGGAGTTAATAGATTAGAGAAGATTTACCAAATTTCTTAGCAAGAGAAAATTAAAAAGTATCTGTGTGTGTATTAATAACAGAAAATGGGAGAATGTAAAAATTAAAGAAAAACCAACTCTCACCAGAATTTTCCCAAGATCAGCCTTTCTCATCTAGGGCTGCATTTGTCTGCATAAACCTTGCACCTGTGTTACCCAAATCTTTCCCCTCCCCACCGTCTCCGCCATTTTCCACAAGATGGTGAAATACAAAGTAACTTAAGTGATTAGATTTCTTCCTCAGCTCACAGTGTTTCCAATTCCAAGCATCAAGAGCATGAGCAAGTGTCTTCCAAGACCACTGAACAAGATTTCCACCTGCAAGTACTTTTCTTCCTGCCTCAAGCATCTTCTCTTTCAATTACCCTTCACCTTCCTAACATATCTCCTGCATGAAAATTGCCAGAACTCTCCATCCATGAATCTCCTTTGAAATCCCATCACATTCTAGTCTCCTTTAAATACATGTTACATGCTATAAGATATGTTTGTTTTTATGGGATGAATATGTACATATGTATGATACTTACACATGTATATGTAGCATGTGTGATCCCAAGATTTAGGAAGTCTCTACAATACACAAAGTTTCTTCATGTATGCTTGTTTCTTTATAACAATGTAAGTTTGGTGTTATTGTTTAATTTTAGATACAAGGAAACAAAATCAGAGACTTTAAGTTAGCATGCCCAAGTTACAACCTTAATAAAAATCCCCTTCTTTCTTGACCATGGCCCTTTGGTGTCCAGCCATTAGTATTCTTGTTCCAACCCTCCCTGCTAAATTGAAACCCCATCTTTTTATACTTGCAAATATGCTCAATGCTGGATAAATATTTCTTGAATTCGTAATTATAAATAGCCCTTAAGGATTTTGTGCCATTTTACAGTGAACCTTCCCACTTGGATACTGAATAATTTTAATCTGCTGATTCACTTTTTTTTTTCTTTATTGGTACTGGGGATTGAACCCAAGGGCACACTAACACTGAGCTAATCTTCGGTCCTCTTTTAACAATTTGAGACAGGGTCTTGCTAAATTGTAAGGATCACACTAAGTTTCACAGTTTGGCCTCAAATTTGCGATAGTCCTGCTCCGACCTCCCAAATTACTGGGATTACACGTGTGTACCACTACACCCAACCTTTTAATTCATTTTAAAATGAATTACCATATGTTCAAAAATAGAATACATAGGGTTAGAGATGGAAGAGATCTCTCAGTAAAGTATTTTCTGTTCTTTCCGCATCAATGGAAGAAAATAGGAAAATTACTTATGTTATGCAAACCGGGTAAACCCTTGAGATATGAAATTGCTAGTCAAATTGACCCATTTCCTGGATGATGAGTAGTGACACCATTTTGCCTAAAAAAACTACTGATATTAAGAAGCTCTCTTTAAAATTGATATTAATAGGTATCTTTAAAACATTAATGAACTTATTTAGTTGTGACTGTCAAATAAAAAATCAAGTCAATTTTGCCTAAGGCTTTAAGCAATCAGTCAGCTCAACAAAAAACATCAGTCAAGACAGTTGATTACCTGAACCAATTGGCAAAAATGAGTTTATCAGTCAGAATAACTGATCCATATATAAGGTCAAAAATTCTTAGAAAGAGGTAATTTTGTTCACTGTAATTCTGTACCCTTCCAAAACTTGGGGACATTTTTTCAGGGTAAGTATGGGGTCTGCTAACATGTACACACAGAGCTTCAATAAAAAGCATGAAGTGGTGCCACCCAGTTTTAGGAATAAAATTGTATTTTATGAAGTATTCATTTTTAAAAAATAAAACAGAGTTACCATTTGAATTATTTATTGAATCTGGTAACCCAGACTACATTTAATTTGATCCCTCTGACCTTCAGAGTCCATTGAATTCAGTCACTGGTGACAGAGAATTTTTTTTCTAAACCAGGAGTGTATGTTAGTGTGAACTCAGTACTATTCAAGTTCATAGAATATTCTAGAGTGAAAACAGCCACAACTGATTAAATTACAGAGTAGAATCGGCCAGAGTTGGTGCTCTCCTTTCTTATTCTTTAACTAAGTATGCCAGTCCCCAAACATTTAAATGTTACACTTTCTGAAAAATTCCTGTGCATATAAATTCTATTTGTTAGAAAAGGAATCAAACCTCCATAATTTGACATTGCAAGTAGAGACAACTGGTCTACCTTTGCAATGGGGAGTCACTCTACACAGAGGAAGCACCTGGCGGTTTGGTCCTGGTGTCTTCCCTGAATCCCAGCACCCTCAGCCTGGCTGTCAACTGCCCTATTTTATCTTTCCCTGGCTGCACTTGGAGCTTTACAGATACCAGAGCCTGCTGGAATAGTCAGGCTGGATTGCATTTGTTATTCCCTAGAGCCAAGAATGTGTTTCTTAAAGAAGGTGTGTCCTAGATTTTAGCCCTCAACACACTTTGGGGAGGGGAAACCAATGCTTGCATTTGTAAGTCTTGTTAGAAGTCTGAAAGCAAGAAATGCTTTTCATGCTGACAATAGGATTTTTGCTTTATTTGCAATTTCTCTCACAGAACTTCTGCTACCTGTCTATCCCTTCCCCAGGAACAACTTTAAGATGTTAGAGAAAATCACTTAACAAAGTGTGCTGTAATTACAGGGAAATGTAACATATCTTTGCAAGCGTCCAAATTCTCAAAAATTCATTTGAAACATAGTTTCCCTCTTAAATATACTAGAGTGAAAATTTTAATTTACCTCTTAATTTCTTCCATTGAGGAGTAGATTAAGTGGCTGAAATCTCAGTTTTGAGAAGAGAATAATAAAGGAGAGTCAAGTCAGTGTAGGCTTGGAGGTTGGAGCTGATTCACTCAAAAGCTAAGGGTTAGTTGTGTTTCACACTCGGGGCTCAGTCCAAGGATCACTATTGGGGGCAAACCCTTGAGATATGAAATTGCTAGTCAAATTGACCCATTTCCTGGTCAAAACAGGAAACTAAATGCTTGAAGGCAGAGTGAGCTGTTTATTTACACAACCATCAGCTGGGTATGCAAGATGAGAGTTCCAGGTGAGTAGGTGTGAACCTAGTATGAGGTCTGCCTCAAGGGTGGCAGGCCACAGTGGAATGAATGAATGAAATGAAAGGGTGTTTACTCAGATAGGGTAAGGGTGCTCAGCAATTCCACCTGCTTTCTTACTGCTCATACTGTGAAGTGATTTCTTTTTTTTTTTTTTTTTTTTGGTCCCAGGGATTAAACCCAGAGGCACTTAACCACTGAGCCACATCCCCAGTCCTTTTTTATATTTTATTCAGAGACAGGGTCGTGCTGACTTGCTTAGGGCCTTGCTTAATTGCTGAGGCTGGCTTTGAGCTTGCAATCCTCCTGCCTCCCGAGCTGCTAGGATTACAAGCATGTGCCACTGTGCCAGCTTATGAAGTGTTTTCTAATTTTATTTCCAGAAAACATGTGAAAGGGTAAGTTCCAAGCAAATCTGTGCATGAAACACCTAGTGAACAATAGGAATGTCACTGGTGGTCCCCAGAGGAGCCTTTTCCAATCTTGGGTGTAACTAGGGGAGATACTGAGTGCTGTGGGCAGATATCAGACTCATTTGATGGCTAGGAAGTGCCCTGTTAAAATGGCACTGTCCAAGACAACATGTACTTCAGAGACACCTGCTGTGTTCCAGGGCCTGAGCCAGTGGCTTAGGATACAGAAGTAAGTTATGGAGACAGGAGAGAGAGAAAGAAAGAGAGAGAGATAGAAGGCTGGAGGGGGAAATAAGTAGTATAAATTGTCAGTAGAGTTAGCCTTTGGTCCAAAAGAGCCCAGGAGGAGAGGAGGCTTGCTCTGAAGAGTGTAAGATAAGCTACAATGATCAAAGAAATATGAAAATGAAATTGATTATTGGGTATAGGCCAGTAATTGAGAGCCCAGAATGAGAGGGGGAATATGAGGATGAGGCCAAAAGGAGGATGCAAGGCAGATTTCAGAGCCCTTGCAGACCCTGTTAGACTTCATGCAGAAAGTCTTGGAGAAGAGCTAAGGATCACAAGCAAGGCCAATTGCACCGGCTGAGTTGTCATCTGACCTCTGACCTCTTCCCGACTTCTCTTTTCCTTCCTTCTTGGCCTCTGTGCATCTTACTCATGTCTGAGTTGCCATGTGACCTCTGACTCCTCTTCTGATTTCTCCTTTTCCTTGTCCTTCGCCTCTGTGTATGTTATTCATGCTGGATGTGCTCTGTTCAGAAAGCAATGTACACAAAAATGTCACCAGCTCAGACCATCTAGTCTCCTCCAGAGATTTTGGAAACTACCATGTGAGACAAGATCACTTGTGGTGATTATGGGACAGGCCAGACCTCTCTCGGATAAAACCAAGGACATTCAGATGGAAGATGCTGAAGCTCTTAGCCATTGCATTCAAACTCAGTCCCACTGCGATCCAAACAGGAGTGACGATGAGGAAGTTCATGTGACAGCTGAGGCAGTTCCCTCTCCCAGGACTCTGCTTTATTTCACCATTGACTTTTCTTTAGATTATCTTGCACTTCCTAGAAGCAGCACAGTATAAGGTGATTTGTGTATATGTGACCTCCAGTGACTGCATTGGGACTTCGGAGGGTGGAAAGTGGCAGTGGTGGTGACAGAAGATGAAAGCCATAAAGAACACCAGGTTGAGAGTTAGCAGCCAACTTCTTCCCACCATCAACCTTTCTATTCTGACCTCCCTGCTCACTTCTGTTGGTGCTAGAAGGAGCACACAGAAAAGGCCTGATGGGAGGGTAAAAAGCCAGGCTGATCCAAAAATACACAGGTTGCTCTGCGATTCGCTTACCGGGTGTTATGAAGAGAATTGTGCCTCCCTCCCTCAAATTCATTTGTTGAAACCCCAATCCCCAACGTGAAGACATCTGGAGATGGAGTCTTTGGAAGATAATTAAGTGGAAGTAAGGTCATGAGGGTGGAGCCCTCATGATGGGATTAATGTCTTTACTAAGAAGAGTCACCAGAGTCACCAGAAAGCTGGCTTTTCCTCTCTCCAACATGTGAGGTCACAGTAAGACAGCAGCCATCTGCAAGCCAGCAAGAGAGCCCTGTCCAGGAACCTGACTATGCTGACACTCTTGTCTTGCACTTTCAGCTTCCAGAACTGTGAGAAAATTGACTCCTGTTGATTAAGACACTCAGTCCATGATATTTTGTTATGGCAGCTCTAGCTAACTGAGACACATGAGATCTGAAGAAATTTTAACTTCTTTCTCTTACCCCAGCCCCCAACTCCTGTAATCCTTCTTCCCCAGAGGCAATCACTGGAAAATGTTACTATTAACATACTAGAATACAAATTGATTAGATGGGCACGGTGGCGGATACCTGTAGTTCCAGTGGCTTGGGAGGTTGAGGAAGAAGAATTTGAGTTCAAAGCCAGCTTCAGCAACTTAGTGAGGCCCAAAGCAACTCAGCCAGACTTGTCTGAATAAAATATTTTTTTTTATATGGGCTGGGATGTGGCTCAGTGGCCAACCACCCCTGAGTGCAATCCCTGGAACCAAAAAAAAAAAAGAATGGATAGAAGATAAATAAGCCCCCCTCATGATTGAGAATGTTCTACATATTCTGGCCTGAACCTTAGCTTTTTTACTCATGAATTTGTCATGTAAACTCATCTCATACTATATATACAAGTAGAGGGGACTCATATTTAAAGGTTGTGACTTATACCATTTATGAACATGTAGCACAATTTCTATAGTCCGTCTTCTGTTGAAAGGCTATTTAAACTTGAATACAAATGAGCTACAATAAAATAGATGTACATTCAATTTTGTCACATATACAAGTGTAAGTAGGATAAAATTTTAGAAATTAGGTACTGACTCAGAATTCTGATTTTTTTAATAGATATTTTGTAGATATTGCCAGATTCAGTCATTCTCCCAATGTACAGAGGTATCAGGAAGCAATTTGTTGGCTACAGCTCCCCATGATGTCATTATCACCTGACCTAGGGAATACACCTACAGTGCTGTGTCACCAGAAGTCATCTCAATGCTGAGCAAACAGGCCTCCCTCCAGTGTTACACAGAGCCTTGGGATCCTTTTCCTCTTCCATTCTGCTGCTGCCAGAATTTTAACTCAATTTTTCCTCTTAGTTTCTACCTAGGAATAAGAGAGAAAGAAAATATAGAACTATATTTTATTGTCCCACCCTGGAGAATGTCTTTACATTTCTTTAATTAGCCTGGGAGAGAGGAGGGGGTTTTTGTTTGTTTGTTTGTTTGGATAAAATGTTCTGTGTCTTCATGGACACTTTGTACAGGGCTGAACCACTTCAAAGGATGACACCAGGTTTGCTTAGGTGAGTAAAAGCTACTTCAGCTTTTATTTTCCTTATTCTCTCAGTGGAGGAGCAATGTAAAAAGAAACTTCCTTCCACACTTGTAAACTTCACCAAAAGACATTGGAGTGCAATGATTTTCCCAACTCGCACTGGATATTTTTCCTATACAAGTGGATTCACTGGGGAAGTGAGAAACAAACCCTGACTGGTTCTTTCCAGTGTCATATTGTATTTTAAACAATTAGGGATTTGATTTGGGATCCAAAATACAGAGGTGCCTGGGGATTAGTAGTTTTATGAAAATACCTGTACATTCTAGTCCATTGAATAATCCACAGGGGCTTCCTGGGCTTTGGATACTATAGCTGCACATTTCTTATTTTTGCTAAAATTATTTAATGTTTAATTAAATACTATTTGAAATGTCTTTTAGTGGATTTTCTTTATCCTTTGGCTCTCAGCTTACACATCACCTGAGGGAAGTGCTTTGCTGATATTTTATGTCAACCCCGCCATCTTCTGGATTGAAGAGCTCCAAGTCTTTCTCCTTTTTAACATTTATTACAAGCTGTCATTTAGACCTGCAGTATCTGCCAAAGGTCCACATGTTAAAGCTAGGTCCTCAACCTGATGCTACTGGGAGGTGGTGGAACCTTAAGAAGTGGGGCTTAAGTGGAGGTCACTGGGGACATGTCCACCAGCTTCATCCTCTTTCTTTCTTCCTGGTCATGCTTGTCACATGCTTCTGCCATGATGTGCTCCCTTGTTATGTGCCCAAAGGCAACAGGTCAACCAGTCACAGACTGAAGTCTCACAAACTGTGAGCCAAAATAAAACTTTTCTCTTTATAATTTAATTGTTTCAGGCATTTTGCTACATTGATCGAAAGCTGACTAACATGTCATGGATTGAAGTTTACATGTATTTAATTCATTGATTGATATTTGTGTCCTACCTTCTGTAAACTTCATGAGGGTCCAGATCATGTTTGCTTTTCTTTTTTTTCTTGTACCAGGGATTGTACCCAGGGGCTCTTAACCACTGAGCCATATCCCCAGCCCCCCCTTTATATACATATATTTTGTTAGAGACAGGGTCTCACTGAATTGCTTAGAGCCTAACTAAATTACTGACGTTGGCTTTTGAAATTTCAATCCTCCTGCCTCAGCCTCCTGAGTTGATGGAATTACAGGTATGCACCACCATGCCAGGCATGTTTGCTATTCTGTAGCAGTGCATTCCCAGCATCTAGCCCAGTGCCAGACATTTAACATGCATTCACTAACAATTAGTGGAGTAGTGTGTTAGCTATAAAGAGAATGCATCAAGTGAATACAAAATCATGAAGGTGGTTTGGGACCCAATGTAAAATTGAGAGGTGAGTTTAGATAATTTCATTAAACCAGCCTGGTATCAAACGATAAATCAATGCAGGCCTGAAAGCCCCAACCTAGATCCCATTTATACATTTAACTAAATCCATGATTATTTTAAAACAATAGCATCCCCCTGAAGCACCCTTCTCTGACCTACACCAGTGGTCCAAGTGTATTCCTTAGATCAGTAGCATCAAATCACCCAGAAACTTGTTAGAAATGCACATTTTCAGGCTTCAACTGACCTACTCAGTCTTAAATTCTGTTGATGATACCTTTTTTCCTGGTCATGCTTGTCACATGCTTCTGCCATGATGTGCTCCCTCTCTTTTAACAAGTTCTTCGGTTGCTTTTTCTTGGTGTAGTGCATGCTAAAATTTGAGAACCACTGACATCTACAAAGCTTATCACTCAAATAATTGAAAAGGAAAACTAATTAAAAGACAAGAGTCTAAGTTTCTTGATGGAAATTGAAATGAAGAATGAAGAAAAGATCTGGAGACCAAATCCACACATGAGTTCTCAGCAGTGTTGAATGGTTTCCAGCTAAGGGTACCTTGGAGAGAAGAGCCCCACCATACTTCTCTCCATCCCATTTCAGTGTTGCTCTGCCAGCTCATTTAAAATCTTGCTTGTGTATAAAGCACTTGGAACAAGCACTCAAGGTGGTCTGGGAAAAATTCCACCACTTAATGAAGCTTATTAAGGATTAATTCCGAGACAACTATAATATAAAACAACAACAAATAATAATGGGGGAAGTAGCATAATGATTAAGAGTCAGTCTACCTGTGGGCTTCCTGGTTTTACATTTTGATTCTATCACTTTCTGCTTGAGTGTCATGATCAGGTGACTTTGCCTTTGTTACTTGGTTTCATCCTGTGCAACAAGGAGTTCAATAGTGCAGTCAATCCCTCCCTCATAGAGTTTCTGTAAGGATTAAATAAAATATAAAATAAATATATGGCTTTGGCACATTGTTAATTTCCAATAAATATTAACCATATAACATACAGAATGTGTGTACATATACCTACACACACACACACACACACGCAAATTTTATCGTCCTTAACCTCTTTAGGTTGGGTTGTGACCTTAGGGTTTTTACCAGAAGTTTAAGATTCAACAATAAAAAGGACTTGGGCCTCTTATCCAAAGAAAATCATGTTCCTCAGTGAGAACACTAGTTGACAAACTCTGTCTGGGGCGGCTATAACTGAACAGTACCTCAGATTGGGTGGCTTATAGGCAGTTGCAATTTTCTCTCTGTTCTAGAGGCTGGGAGTCCAAGGTTAGGGGGTGTGGATGGTTGAGTTCTGGTGAGGATCCTCCACTGGGCTGTAGTTTGCCCACTTCTTATGGGACCCTCACATTGCAGAATGAGAACAAGCTGGCCTCTGGTCTCTTCTTACAAGGGCACTGATCCCAATCAGTGGTCTACCCTCATGACCTCATTACCTCCCAAGGTGTTGTCTCCAAATCCTATCACACTGGGATTAGAAGTTCAACACAGGGGTTCTGGGGAGACACAGACATTCAATGCATTGCACTTACTCCTAACCCATCCAACTCTCTCTTACACACACACACACACACACACACACAAACACCTGCCATCAAGTCGGAGTAGCTGCAACCCATAAAGGATACAGTGTCTGTTGTGAGAGGGCTAACCTAATTGGGAGGGGCAGGGAAGGAGCCAGAAATTTCTGTTTTCTCCTTTTCCATCCTACATATCATTAGTAGGGAATAAAAATTGCCAGAGAGCTAGAAGGATTCTGTTGATTGGGAAAAATGGGATTCAAGTCAGAGGACGTGGTGTGCAGACTCTGGGGCTGGATAGGGACCCCCAGCTCATCTGGGTGGATCATCAGCAAAAAAGGGCCAGGTTCTGGTGGAGTGGGTCTTGGCTGAGAAAGTCTGGCTGCTATTTGAGGGACTTCCATAAGAAGAGGAAGAGTGTTCATAGGATGAGTGGCCCAAAAGACAACTGTTTACTCCG
Organism: Marmota marmota marmota; assembly: GCF_001458135.2. Lineage (NCBI taxonomy): Eukaryota > Metazoa > Chordata > Mammalia > Rodentia > Sciuridae > Marmota > Marmota marmota. Next base: position 280,859 of record NW_026000057.1, on the reverse strand, counting down.
AATCCCACACCGAGCAATCCCCACTAAAGGAGGGACGTCAATTCCCTTAAGTGCTGTGCTTGGAAAAACCACACTTGACAAGGTAAAGCTATCGGAAAAAGCAGGGTGGGGGAAAGACCACAAAAAAATGGCATTAAATATCTGCATTTTTTACTATAAAACACAGCTCTAAAAGGCAGTTTTCAAAACCCATGAGATGCATGGAACTTGGTCAAGTAAGTGTTGACAGTAGGGACCCTCCCTATGGAGTGAACCTCTGTCCCCACTCTTGAATAAAAGGGCATCTATATTGGCAGCTGTAGGGGACAGTTTACCGCAGACTTGGGTAAGGTGGAAATGTAGAGCCGTTTGCTTCCCTTTCAAGTTTCGGTAAGGTGCTGGGGTAACCCCCTGAGCTTTGCATACATCTTCATGATTCTTGTTGGGACCTTGTCAACACACATAAACCTGTCTTCCTCCTCCAGAGCCCCTGGACCTGTTGTGTCATCCTTACAGTCCCGATCTTTAGTTTTACTCAGATAAATCCTTGGAATATAGATGCAAAACCTTGTTGTCTCAAAATAACAGCACAGAAAGAAAAGATGTCCCTTTGTTCATGTGTGCTAATAAGCATAGATAGTCATGTGGAAGGACATTCACACTCAAAGGGCAAGTGTTATCTCTAACACATATAGGTTCGGAATTATTTCTTTTTGCTTATCTGTATTTTTACACTTTTAAAAAATCAGCATGATTTACTTGTGTGATAAGAATTCAACATCAAGGCAGGCACAGTGGCACATATCTGTAATCCCAGCAACTAGGGAGGCTGAGGCAAGAGGATTACAAATTTGAGACCAGCACTGGCAATTTAATGAGACTCTTTCTCAAAACTCAAAATTAAAAGGGCTGGAGATGTAGCTCAGTGCCCACTAACACAAAACAAACAAATATCTATTAGTTGGAGGTGCATAAATTCATAGTATAGTTCATGTGACTCCCTTAAACACACACACACACACACACACACACTTCTTATGATATAGATGGTTACTTGCTCCAGGTTTTAGTGAAATCTAGGTATGAACTGGTATTACCATCAAGGGGTGCCACTTCAGCTTTCCAAATAGACACATAGAGTTGATCAAATAAATTGTAATTTCTGGTAAAGCACTGTTTCACTTAACCACTATCATCTAGAATTCTGTGATCTATTAGCACATCTGAGAAAGATTTTTCTCATCTTTTTCAAAATGCATGTTAATTGAGACTTGGTTTTAAAATCCAAGGGCTCTAGGGTAGTAGAGAAGGCTGTAGTCAGTGATATTTATTTTTGTGTTCAATAAGTGCTTTTCCAGTATTTGTTAGGTGGTTGAGGATTGGTTCTGTGTAGGGAGAAAAGAGGAAATTATGTTTTTGAAAGTTTCATTTAAGGACAGAACGTCAATCTGACTGAGTCATTCCCGTTAAAAGCAAACTGTAATTTTCATTGAAATAGAAATCAGTGTGATTTAACACATTCCCTTTTTATGGAAGATTACATTTCACAGCCTATAAGAGGGTTGCAAGTGACAAAAAAAGCAAAATCCTCGTCAGTAAGATTTTATGATGAAAATGTCTACCTAGGTCTGTATTTTATAGAAGAAGTAAAAGACATCATTGAGAACTGTATCTTTTGCAAAAGAGAGCTAAGTAGTCAATGCTTAATGAGACTTTCAAGAATCTTGGGACAAAGAAAAATTGGTTTAAAATGTTTTGTTCTACTTTTTTGTTTGTTTTTTCCTTAACACTGATAAGGGCCACCCAATAGCCCACTCTTCTTTTTGCCCTTGGGGAATTTCTCCTTTGGAGTAGAAAGGGAGGTGGTTTTTTCAATGTATAACTGAAAATTTTCAAAGATTTTAGACCCTCAGATTATATTCTGTTCTATGATTTGTAATCTTATTTGAAAGCTCTGAGAAGATGAAAATCAAGAAATTTATGCTTACAGTTGATATATTCTGTACAGATGATAAGTTTGAGGGTTTATATACAGTTAGTAAATTAGAGGGTTTGGGTGGCAGGTGATATTTTGTGTTGGTATTGCTATCTAGATTTCCCTCTTCATTTTTTATCATTTATTCATATGATAAAAATGTTTGGAAGATTTGAAATTTGAGATAGAAATACTGTATTTCTCTCACAGAACATTGTCAGTATAATGAATGAAAAGACAGCTGGGTTTTCTTATCCTCAAAAGGAAACCATGTAACCTTTTCCTGAATTCTTAGGTGAACCTATGCAGAATTAACCACCATCTTCCATAAAAATATACTAAATAATGTGTGAATAAAAAGTATTTCGTGTTGCAAAGATCAATAAATCTGTTAGTTTTTATCTTCAGAGGGAAAAAAGACAAAAGCCTTTTATTATATTTATAGGTACCTGCACAGTTAGAGAATACATTACCATCATTTTTGTTGTTGGTGGTGTGGGGATTGAACCCACAGGTGCTCTACCCCAGCCTTTTTCATTTTATCAGAGTCAGGGTCTCACTAAGTTGCCCAGCCTGGCCTGAAACTTGGGATCCTCCTGCCTCAGTTTCCTGGGTAGCTGGGATTACAGGTGTGTGGTCCCACACCAGGTCCAAACTTCTTTTACCTTTGATATTTATATGGTTGGTATTAATATTTCTGTTTTTTGTTTTGTTTTTAGGAAAGCCTATTGATGATTTTATTTTTGTTGTTTTCTTTTGTTTCATGTTTGTTTTGTTTTGGACCGAGGGATTGAGCCCAAGGGTACTTAACCACTGAGCCACATTGCCAGACCCTCTTTTCAAACTTTTTTTTTTTCATTTTAGACAGTGTCTTGTAATTTGCTTAGGTCCTCGCTAAGTTGCTGAGTCTGCCTTTGAATTTGCAGTCCTCCTGCCTCAGCCTCCTGAGTGGCTAGGATTATAGGCATATGCCACCACACCCAACCTGTGTGTGTTTTCAGTGAAAAAAGAAAAGGGGCAAGTAAGTCATTGGCAAAAGAGCAGCATAACTGTGAAACAATCACACTATATCCTTAAAAGGAAGAAGCATGTGTTTTCTGGTTCTGAGAATTCATAATCAAGACCGGGTGCTTTTATGAAGATGGTTGATTGGCTTGTGTAAAACAAGGGAAATTTCAGACATTTCCCAATTAGCATAATATTTAAAGGCCAAGTGAAGGAGCACTCTTAGAATAGCTAATTTTATAATAAACATTAAATTTTTGTGAGAGTTTATGAATAATCAATTGCACAAAATACATATTTATACATAACTGCCATGGCTTGGTAATATGACCATATGGTGGCCAATGGTAGTCTGGGCAACAGCCTGCTCCCTGGTACAAATAGAAAAGTTGAGTCAGTCAATTTCCCTTGTGGATTATAGCTAAGAAATCTCTAGAGTCGTGAGTGAATGGAGGAAGCTACAGGTTGTGAACCATGATAGAAGTTTGGAACCAGAGAGGCTGTTCTGGGTCCTGTGTATGTCAAAATTATGAGGGAACAGAAGCAAGGGGTGAGCAAAGAGACCAGCCAATGTGGAAAGACACCAGTGCAAATGTGCAGAGATAAGCAGAGGGTCTGGGGGGTTGTAGGGTGAGGAAGAGAAGAAAAAAAAATTCCAGAGCTTCTGGAAGATCCCTGGTTCTAATTTGGTCTATCTACCATGCAATAACTTTCTCTCTCTCCTCTCTCTCTCTCTCTCTCTCTCTCTCTCTCTCTCTCTCAGATCAAGAAATTCAAATCATTAGTTTGGCTAAGAGGAAACAAAAGAAATTATGTTATATATTTTTTAATGCAGATTATATTCAAGAGGATACCATCACTGAAAAAACAAGTTGATTTCTATTAGGTAAGCTGGTCTGTGACCCTGTCACTTATTCTAATGGTTTTCTTATTTTCCTCTGGGAAATATTATTTTCCCCCACACACCAACCCTTCTGCTACTCCCTTCACCAGGGCAGGCTTATGACTCAGATCTGGCCAATCAGTGGATGAATCTCAACATCCGGAACCTAATGATGGGTGGTGCTGTGAAAGCATTATATAGATATGAACTATTTAATTCATGAGAAAATATGGAAAATGGTGTGGAAAAGGAGGAAGAGTTAAAATTAGGATTTGGGTCATAATACTCTTCAAAATAACAAAACCAACTTTTAACGCTGCTGCTATTTAATTACCCAAGTTTCCATAGTCAATTCCTTTCTCTCTTTTGGGTTTCAATTTCTTTGTATGTAACAAAGGTATTCTTTGCTCCCTTTGTTACATACAAGGGTAACATCAGTCTATACTCAGGCCTTTTCCTCCCTAAACACAGAAACCTAACTAATGATTAGGAATTCAGTAGTGATATACATACCTGCTTCTAGGGCACTAACAGATTCATGGGTGCTCAACCTGGGAAAATAATTATCTTCATCCTCATTGGACCTGCAGGAGATAATTGTGAAGCAGACAAAGTGTTTCCTTTCCCTGACCTGTGAGTTAAAGTTTTATTCCATCACTCTTTTCCAATTATTATAATGTGCCCTTTTTAACCCAAACAGTTAATCTGAAAATGAAATCTCCACTAATATCCTACTTCATTCCCTACCTCACCCCAGAAACTCTTGTCTCCTTCCTTCCCTCCCTCCCTCCCTCCCTTTCTCTCTTTCTTCCTTTCTGAAACACAGATGCATTGACAGAGTTCATCTGTCCAAAGTGATTCCAACGTGGGGAAAAAATTATGTTTCATTTGTTTTTTAAAAATTACCAGAGCAGCACAGAATTCAAAAGTGGAGTGATTGTATGAATGGGTGCGTGGTGGTACTGTTACAGGTCAGAGGGATTTTAAGGAATCTCTTCCCTCCTATCATATACAGAAGGATGGTTCTGGCTGTAATATATTCCAGCCACTTAAAGCTGGAAAAACCAAGTGGTGGCTTCTATATCATCAATTAGCTCTACTACTTGCAGAGCTGACTTTGTAGTGTCTGGTTGATCTTGTTTTTCCAGTTGGTTTAGCAACTGGACCCTCTATGAAGGACTCTATATCAGATATCAAAGCTACTTTACTGCAAAGCCTTGGATCTTTGAAACAATATTATTCTTTGCTACCCCAATTGGCCACCTTTCTCCTATTTCACGAGACAGGAAAAAATTCCAAATAGCTTACTAGAGCCATCACCCTTCTAGGTTGGACAAGCATTTTTTTTTTTTTAATGTTCATTGCTAAAATAGTATTTTCCAACAGAAATCCTGGGGGTGAGGTGAGGAGGAATGGACTTCTCCCAGAATTATTAGCACTTTGTTAGTCTGCTTAGTGAATTCTCTCTGCTGCAACTGAAACCAAATTTCTGATTGACCACTCCTGGGCCTGCTGGGACATGGCATAGTTAATAATACAGCACTCTGTAAAATCCCTAGTCTGTTCTGGGAGAACCAGGTTAGGAAGGAGTAGGCACTGTGCTTGGTGTGGAGGGAGTGTGGGCAGATGTAAGAAAGTATCCAAGACTCTGATATTTCCAAGAGTGGGTAAATCCCACGAAGGCAAGGTAGTGGGTTTATTGGGAAAGGAGTGAGGATTAGAAGGAAAACACACCTCTGTGGACAGCAGGAATGTGGGTGAGAATTGCCAAAGACAAATGACAACTCTCATAAGTTTGCTTCAGTTGGATAAAAGGAAGCAGTAAACCAACTAACTGCTCAAGGGTCAGGTCATCAGAACCCTATGTGGATTGATTTGGGGAAGGAGAGTGGGAGATTTCAAAGAGCCCTCCTGCCCCAACACAATGCCATTATTTACCCTTAACCCTACTAGGCATCTGCTGAATGCTTTTCTTTTTTCAGGTAGTTCAAAACCATCCTTGGGTTTAAAACTAGTGAGAATAAATTGAACAGTTAAAATACTCATCTATTTCACAGAGGAACGGGTTAGATTAATTTGGTTCTCCTGTGTCGTTTCTAGTTCAGCACATTTGATGTCCTTTGTTTTCCTTAAAAAAAAAAAAGGCACATTTTAATAAATGAACCATGGCAGGATGGTACACGCAAGTCACCATCAACTGCTGGTAATTGCTCTGATTTTTTGCAGTGTCCTTCTAGGACAGGTTATTGCAATTTATTATAATGGCAACCCTGATTTCCTGGAAAATATATTCTAATTCTTCCAAGAAACTGGAAAATAACAAGGATTTTAAAATTTTCTTTTTTGCTTTAGGTGTCCAATGTGGTTTTCCAGGCAAATTTTTTAAAATTTGTTTTGGTTTTTCTTACTATTATACTTTTATCTTCCCAAAGGCAAGATTTTGGTATGTTTTGTCCACTTTTTATCCCAGGGCCTAGAGTATGGTAAGCCTTCAATAATTATATAATAAATAAAATGAATAAATGATTGACCAAATGCAGGAATTATATAAGTAAGTTGTATCTTGGTAACCAATTTATTTAAAAACACAAAAAGACTAAGCTAAATTTACACATTAGAGCCAGGATAGAGGTTTTGATGTCAAGCCACAAGTTTAAGCAATGTAAGGACACTTCAAACGACAGAATTAAAGCATTTGGTAAGGATTTTTTAAAATGATGTGAAACAATATCTAGAAGCATTTCAAAAATATTGTTATAAAGATATGTTAATACATGTGTCTCATTAGTAATCTTATTGTGGTTTTTTTTTTTTTTTTTTTTCAGATTTGTGAGTGAAGGCATTGTGTTGTGACTGAAAGTGCCAAATGACATTTTGAGTCTGTTAAATAGTGAAGGTGCCAAATGCCTGGAGGTGTGGTATCTCCTTTGGGCAGAAAATCTGCCAGTGTGGTCAGGTACAGGAGGCCTTCCAATCCTGTCAGCCCTCAGGGTAGGGAACTGTGGAGCTGCCCTAAACAGGAGCTGGGCCGCCCCCTTAGCCTTCAGTAATGGGGGTGGGAACTGGCATTGCAAGCAGCGCGAGGCAGGTGGGCTTCACCTTCGCTTGGCATGGAAGTGCAGCTCTGGTGTCCCCCAGTGGGACTGGGCTACATCCCCGTGTTTGCTGTAACACAATCCCTTGCCTTATTTGGGTGGAATTTTCTTCTGAATGTCTTTTCCCTAAATACAAACAGGGGTTCTGGGTGTGGTGGCTCTCTTGCCTCCTGCCTCCCTTGTTCCCCTCAGCATGGGAGCTGAGGTCTCAGAGCCATCCTTGAACCACCAAAAAGGTATTTCTGTGTTCATGTGGTCCTTTACTTGCCAATCCAATCCACATGGAGTGACCCTGACTCCGTCTCCCTCACGAGAAGTGGGTGGTAGGGAACCAACAGTGCACTCATGACTGGCAGCCTCAGAAGAGTGGAGGGGTGTGTTCACCCAGCCATTTGACAGATTCCCCCTTACAAGTCAGAGCTGCTTAAGCAAACTTTTGAAGTCCACTGTGTCTTAGTCCACGGTGCTGTTGTAATGTCACACCTGAGCCAGGGTAATTTCTACAGCACACACATTTATTTCTCATAGTTCCCAAGGCTGAGAAATTCATGATAAACTTGGCCACCCCAGGTAAGGGCCTTCTTGCTGTGTTCTCATATGGCAATGGCTGGAGGGTAAACTAGCCCAAAGCTACTGAGCTGGAACTTCTATAAGGGCCTTAATCCTATTCCTGAGGGTGGAGCCCTCAAGGCCTAATCACCTCTTAAAGGCTCCACTTCTTAATACTATCCCATGAAACACCTGAATTTGGGAGGTGACACATTCAAACCCTAGCAAAGCAAGAATGTCTCATTTGAATGCTTTGCTCTTTGGGAAAGGGGGAAGTTCCTAGGATTGTCAGACATTTTCAGCAACGCAGAGTCTAGCAAACGCTGATCATCAGGGAAGGGAGGTCTATTTAGATGAACTATTTCCCAGATCTGCCCAAACCGGAGGTCATCAGATAAGCAGGTGGATGGGCTGTGATCACCACCAAAGACTCCATGTGTGCGGGAAAGTGAAACTGTCTAGGGATATAAAGCCTGGTTCTTGTGTCTCTGGCTTCACTTTCTTAAAACATTTAATCCATCTATTAAACGTGGATAAATCTCTGAATTTCGCCATGCCGGGTCCTCGAAGCTCCAAAAAAGCCTAATATAGGAACAGCTGTGGTGTGAATTAGTTAGTCTAAGCTTTTGGGCTGCTTCCAACTTCGCAATTGCTCATGACCTACAGGTCAAGGAAAGAAGTGATGTAATGCACTTAGCTGGGCCGCTTTAATTACAATGGAATGGAGAGGGGGAGGGGTCACAGGCGGGGACAAGTTTGGCGCATGACTTGCACTAGGGATGCAGGAAACAAAAACATCGACAACCATTGGTTGCGTCCACTTCCGACCCTCGGATCTAGCTGCACGTCTGGAACCTTGAAACACACATTTCCTGGGAAGAGGGTGGCGCTATCCTCTCTGTCAACCTGAAACACAAACCGCGCACACAAGCTCACAGAGGCTGGCAGCGTCCTCCCTGCTGGGATGGGCGTGGGGCTCAATGCTTGGCACAAGGTCCCCAGAAGGCTCCAGCGAAGCCAGCCAAGGCTGCTGGGCTCGGCGCGCAGAGTCCGAGGAGGATCTGCGCCTGTGGAAACTGGTGTCACCCGGGTTCGCTCCAACTGAGCCGCGCTGTCGTCATTCATTCGCAGTGTCCGGAGCGTCCTTCCAGAGGAAGCTGGGCTGGCCGCTGGTGCAAGTGGCCCTGAGAAGGAGTGTTAACGCGCGGCGTACTCGGGAGCTCTGAGCAGCTAGAGACCCAGGCGGCCCCGGAGCCGGAGCTGCCGGAGCAGCCGCGCCCCAGCCGGACTCGGCCCTGACCGCGGGGACGATCCACTCGCGTCGCCCG
>NW_026000057.1:84545-271851 GCF_001458135.2 Marmota marmota marmota | reverse complement strand
ACCCGCCCCGCCAGGGTGTGTGGAAGGCGTCGGGAGTCGGGATTCTCAGACTGGGCGAGGGATGCTGCCTTTCTGACCCTGTCAGGCAATGGGGTCTTCGCGTGCTGGGCGCCCCCTTAGTGGGCAATGTTGATGAGAACCAGGATGAGTGAGTCTGGGGCGGGGGGAGCCTCAGCCCTTATGAATTGAATACGTTATTCCCTCCCCCTCCCTCCTTTTAAAAACATCACTTTACATGTGGAAAAGAGAGATGGAATGGTTAATTTTTACTTCACTGTCTTTACTGGCAATAGCAGGATCAGGTATAAAAACACTCTTTTGTTTTCAGGGAAACAATCAGTAAGGAGCTGATGTGGTCATTTCCTATATTAGTTATGACCGAACAGAATGAATAAGGAAAAACAAATTCTTTTGTTGCACCTAATTAGGCATTAAACAAAGCGAGTGATCTAGTTCTTTTGTAAAAAGAATTGGCTGTACTACCGCATTTTAACTAAATACGATTATTACCTCAGTCACTTCTTCTCTAACCCCCTCACAAGGTATTACTAATGTAACTAACTGAAGCCATGCCATTTTCAGGATTATAGTATCAATCAGACCCATATCCCAAGTAGTGCCATATCAGAAAGATCTTCCTTTATAAACTAAGTAGCACTTGGCGGGAGGTTACAAATAACCTTGAACTCATACTAGAGAAATTGATCCTTCCCTTCCCCTCGTTAGAGTGAACAGAACTGGAATACTTTTTACAGTGAACAAGTTAGCAGAAGATTCAGAAGTTTAACTAGGAAAGAGGCTACAGAAGAAATGACCTATGACCTCTGTAGGCTGGAGACTATTTCACTCTTTTCAGAGTTTGCCTGCTAGGTAAATTGCTTTCACAATATCCTGCTATGAAATGAAAAAAAAAAAAAAGATCTTGATATGGTATGTATTTTATTGTGAATATATTTATAAACTGGATTTCTCAAGATTAAAATTCAGGAGTCATGTGGTACAGAATATACTGGCATATGTTTGAAAGATTTTGCTAGTACATCTGATGGCTGATAGGCAATCTGATTTTTTTGCACTTTTCAACTAAAAGAAAATCTGTAACACTCTAGTGCCATTATGGAAATACTGACTGGTGAATTCGAATCAGAATTTTCCAATTCATTTTGTAGGCGTTATCTGAGTATAAACTTTAGTGTGTAACTTGCATATCTAATACTGGGATTAGCCTAGATAGCCCTTCTTTAAACTCCAGACAGCAATGTGGATAGTTTATCATAATAACAAAGAACATATCCAATTGGTTAACTCTCTTTGACTAATATCCACTAAGTATTTATTTTCCCCAGTCATTTGCAACAGGATATGAACACTTCAGGGATATAAAGCCTTCTTTTTCTACTTAAGGTGTTTATTGTATTCCTACTGATACTTAGAGTTGTAACTCATTACAGTCTACTGTAGTGACCCATTTCTCATTTTGTCCACTTAGAGTCTTGTCATTGATGACTTATTTTAGATAGATGAGTTTTTTTAATTAAAAACTCAAAACTATTGCACTTATTTCTGAAATAATTGAAATTATCTTCCTGAGTGCAAATATTCCTGCCAACAAAAGCTTATTTTCAGCCAACAGAGGTAAAATGTTTGGTCTGATAGATTAGGATCATGTTCAAATGTAGTAGTGACATTTTAGAAATTGTTGTATATAGCCTTTTTTTTTTTTTTTGTACCAAGGATTGAACCCAGGGGCACTTAACCACTGAACCACATCCCCAGCCCTTTTTATGTTTTATTTTGAGACAGGGTCTTGCTAAGTTGATTAGGGCCTTGCTTAGTTGCAGAGACTGACTTTGAACTTGATCCTCCTTCCTCAGCTTCCCTAGCCACTGGGATTATAGGTCTGGGCCACCATGCCCAGCTTATGATGTATATAGTATGTTCTAACTCTAGTGTGAATTCATTTATTCATTCATTAACTTACTAAATCATTTACAGGTTTTTTTTTTGGGGGGGGGCAATTTCTGAAGTGTCAGTGTCATGAAACTCACAGTCTAAAAGATCGATGCTGAAGAAATCATCACATAAATTAATATAAAATTACTGCTCTGTGGGGTCCCAGCAAAAAAACAAAACAAAACAAAACAAACAAAAAAACAGAACTCAGTCTAGTTCAAATGGAGAGTTTAGTGTAAGGGCAATTTAGAGAGATGGTTTATCAGAATCAGTGAAAGGCTTAGTGGTGGGAAGCTGTTATCACCTCAGGCCTGAAAAACAAGAGGCAGGGATGATGTTACCAGAGTCCATTAATGCTGGAGTCCAGGGAGGAGGAGCTTGAGCCCAGAGGAAGGAGTCAGCCCTGCAAACAGACCTCAGCCAGAGGAGAGGATGGGCCCTGACTGCTTGTCTCCCACACTCCCAGCTTCTCCTGTGACTTTTGCCAGCAGAGCCTATTAGAAGCCAGATGGACAGGGAATCCTAGTGATGGGGTCTCTTTCAGGATTGATTTCCTCTCCTAGGGATGGACCTGGGAGGTGGGGGGTGGGCAACTGAAAATGACCAGTGCAGGTGTCACAAGGAGAGGAACGTGATGGGGTTGGAGGTGGGGGCAAAGAAACAATTCCCTGAATAAGTGACTTTTGAGCTGAGAGCTGAAGAAGAAAGAGAGAGGCTGTGAGGAGAGGAGGAATGAGCAAGAGTAGGGTATCAATTGTTGGAGATTTTCTGGAAGATCTCAGCACTTTTACATAAGGTGCATTATCTGGACCAAGGTAACAGTGTCCATCAGGAAACGGATGATGACAGATAAGTGAGGAAGCTGTGCAGTGTGAACTGGCCATGTGTGGTCATTCTAGTGCTCAGTAAGATGTTAGCACAGGAAATGTACAAAAGAAGGAGCCAAAGTAAGAACGCTGCCAATTTTTTAAAAATCAAGCAATTCTATTCTCAATTCCAGCAATGTGCATAGGTATTGATGTTATGGAGCCTTCTGTCCTGTGTGGACTTTTTTATTTAACCTTTTAACTGAGATTTCACATGCATACTGAAAAGTGCACAAAATATGATGTAGAGTGCTGTAATTTATCACAAGGTAAATATTTTGCAGCCAACACCAGGATTAAGAAAACTAGAATATTGCCAATGACCCAGAAGCCCCCCATCACCACTTTCACCTACCCTAAAGGTGAACATTTCCTGATGTTCTTGGCAAACACTTCCTTGTTTTTTTGTTTTTTGTTTTTTTGTTTTGTTTTTGTTTTTTTGACAGTGAATATATCCCTAAACACAATATGTTGGGCTTGACTTTTTTTTTTTTTTTTGAGAAAGGAATAAAATGATATCATAGAGTTTATATTTGTGCTTGGACCTTTCTGCTCAGTGTTGTTGGTGATACTCATAAATATTGTGGCCTGTGGTTAGAGTTTGTTCACTTTTTTCTGCTGTATGGAAAACTGTGACACGATATTGTACGATTTATGAATCCCCAGTTTATTTGCTGTATTGTTGGTGAACCTTTGGGTGGTCCCTTTGGGGGCATTATGGACGACATGGCTCTGGTCACTTTTGTGCATGTTTCATGGTACCTGTGGCTGGACGTTTCTATTTGGTTCATATCCAGAAGACGAATTGCTAGATTATAAGGATGCATGTAGTGTCAGCTTTAGTAAATAATCCCAAACTATTTCTAAAGTAGTTGTACCAATATACTCCCACCAGCAGCATCTGGGAGTTTCCCTGACTCCATATCTTTGCAAACGTTGTCAGTTTTCATGATTTTAGCCATTATGCTGGTTTTGTAGTAATATCATGTTGTGAGGTTACTTTGCTTTTTTTTCTGACTGATGAATTTGAGCTCCTTTTCTTTTGTTTATTGGCCATTTGAAATATTTTGTGACATTATTGTTTAAGTCTCTTGCTCATTTTCAACTGGATTTTTTATATTTTTCTTATTGAATTGTAGAATTTTTAAAAATATTCTAGATATGAACCCCTTGTTGGTTAAATGTGTGGCAGGCTCTTCCTTCTCTTGCATGTCTATTCAGGTTTTTAAAATTTTAACATCCAAATCCTTTATAGGTTTTGTTTCCTTTATGTTACTGTTTTTTTGTATCCTGAGTGTTCAGTAAGTCTTTTCTTTCTCTGTTATGTCTTCATCTATATTATTTTCTAGAAGGTTTACAGCTTTATTTCCCAAGTTTATATTTAATATTTGCTGGGAATTAATTTTTGCATATTGTATGAGGCAGGAGTCAAGTTGTATTGAAACACATTTTTTTTTAAATGATCTTCCATTTGATCCTGTGTATCACCGCCATAAATCAAGTATCCAAATGCGTATGGTCTGTTTGGAGCTTTCTGTTTCTTTTGTTTGTTGTATATATTCTTGCACCAGTATCACACTATAGTTTTGTAACATGAGGTTATATTTAGTAGATCAAGTTCTCTTGTTCTTTGTTCTTGGATAGTCTTTGACTTTTACATTGATATAATATTTTTAAATCATCTTATTAAGTTCCACCAAAACAAATCAGTATCAACAACAAAAACTTAAACTATTGGGATTTTGATTGAGATTACATGTTAGAGTCTGTAAACAAGTCAAAATAACACCTGGCATTTTGCCAGGGGAATGTTAGAGTTCGTAAACAAGTCTGGATGGTGACTGGCAAAATGCCAGAGGGAGCGGTTTGAGAAGTAACAAAAACAAGCCATTAAGTGTGGAGATTCCTGATTGATTGACTGATGTATCTAGTTTATGCTAATTAGATAAGCTGTGTGGAATGTATAAATACTGCTCCTGTCCTGCAATAAACGGCTCCCACTCCTGCTGTATCAACGTACACAAGTCGTTCGTCCCCCCCCTGATTATTCTGCTGCAGCCGGACTGCGGCAGATGGTGGCCCGTTACGGGGAGCCCCGGGACACTCGGGGGTAAGTGACGAAAAAAAGCTGCCCGTCCATAGATAGGACGGGAGCAAATCTGCTCGTCCCTAGGCAGATAGGGCGAGAGGAAAAATGGCCATTTCGAGAAAATGGAGAAGATTGATACAGTATGTTTGTGTCTTGTTTTGTCTCAGTGTATTGTATTGTCTTTGTGATGAAAATATGGAAGGGGTGAGAAGTAAATTACTAAGGGAAGAAGGCACCCCAGTGGAACCAAGAATAGTTAGGGCATGTGTTGATAAGAGCCCAGGAACTCTAGTCAGAAAGAAAAAGAAAGTTCAGAAGAAGAAGGATTATCAGGAAAAAAGTTGCAGCAAAAGGCTATTACTAAATACTTTTCGTTACCGGAGGGTGCGTGAAGCGGAGAGGCGGCTGCCGAGTGTGCAAGCCGGTCACAGCGCAGCAAGGATTTTCCAAGAGGCGGCGGCGACTGGCCCTTCCCCGCCTCCTGGCCGGGGAGCTGGCTCTTCCACTGCCGCGAGCCCAAATCTAGACCTGACCTGGAGGCACAGTCTCGCAGGCTCTTGCTCCCTGTGCCCAGTAGCAGTTTGAGTCCGGGACACTCCCCAGGGCCATCTGGGGCTGCCCAGGCACTACAGCCAGCAGAAGACGCTACTGGTGTCCCTGATGTTTGGTCATTTTCAATGCCAATAACTAAGCTACAATGGTTCTCCCACACCTGGAAGCTGATGAGTAATGAGCACTATTAATGCTTATTTCAAATGCAAAAAAACCTTGAGATAATGTACTAAATTGTTCAGAAGGTTGTTTTCTTAGTAGAATGCTACAGGATTTTCTTTAGCCATCCGGAGTTCCTGCCTTCGTCCCAGTGCCGGTAAAGACCAAGGTGGAAGAATTTCCAGTGTTGCTGAAAACCGGACAAGACTTTGGCTGAGAAACAGACGAGACTTCGGATCAAGCTAGCTGCCTGCAGAACTTACCTGGACTGTGATTTAAGCTAGCTGCCTGCAGAACTTACCTGGACTGTGATTTACCTGGACTGTGAGTTAATCTATTGAGACACTGCTTTACCTGGACTGAGACAACAAACTGTAATCTATAACAAATTGTAACTCGGTATCTTTGCTAACAGTGTCATTGCTGGTATAATTTTTCCAAGGGCTTCTTGCATGGAGCCATCAAGTGGCTTGGTATTGTGGCATTTTGTATCCTCCCTTTCTGTTTGTATCAGGTTATTTATGGTGTTTCTGTAAAAACCACTATGGTCGTTATTTAAATTAAACAAAAGGGGGAAATGTTAGAGTCTGTAAACAAGTCAAAATAACACCTGGCATTTTGCCAGGGGAATGTTAGAGTTCGTAAACAAGTCTGGATGGTGCCTGGCAAAATGCCAGAGGGAGCGGTTTGAGAAGTAACAAAAACAAGCCATTAAGTGTGGAGATTCCTGATTGATTGACTGATGTATCTAGTTTATGCTAATTAGATAAGCTGTGTGGAATGTATAAATACTGCTCCTGTCCTGCAATAAACGGCTCCCACTCCTGCTGTATCAACGTACACAAGTTATTCGTCACCCCCCCGGTTATTCTGCTGCAGCCGGACTGCGGCAATTACATTATCTGTAAACAAATTTTATAAAAATGGTCACCTTTTTAATGTCAGGTCTTCCAGTCCATGAAAATGGTATACTCCTCTATTTATGTAGCTCCTTGAAAAAGTCTCTCAATAAGGACCGGGGTTTCAGTCAGTGATAGAGCACTTGCCTCACATGTGGGAGGAGGCTCTTTTCAGCATCCCAAAGAAATAAAAACCTTTCAATATTATTTCATAGTTTTTCTGTGTAGAAGTTGTAGCATATTACTAGATTTATTCCTAGGTGTTTGGCATTTTTTTCATTAGTTGGATATTGTGTCTTTTTTAAAACTTATTTTTATAATTCTTTTTTGCTAGGATATAGAAATAAACAGTAGTTGGTTTTTATATTGACCTCACATCCAGGATGTCACTAACTTAGGAAATGAATTTTTGTGATTTATCTGTAGATTCTTTAGTATTTTCTAAATACAAAACTACATCATCTGATAATATTCGCAGTTTTATTTCCTACCTTTATGCTTTTTAAGAATTTTCTTTGCCTTCATATGCTAGGTACAATTGTGAATTGGTGCGTTTATTGTACATTTCCTTGCCCATTTCTGGGTCTTAGAAGAAAGACTTTGAATGTATTTTCATTAAGTATGATAATTTTTGTAGATATTTTTCATTTTAAGGGTATTCCTATCCCTAGGTGGCTAAGAATTTTTGATTATATGGATCCTGATTTTTTTTTTCAAATGTTTTTCTGTGTTTATTGAGGTGTAATTTTTCTGTTTATATGATGTTGACTTTTTAACTGATTTTCAAGTGTTTAACCAAACTTACATATGTCGAATATCCCAGCTTGACTATATTTTTTTATGTTCAGTATCATTTTCTAACCCTTTATTTATACTTTTGTGTTTTTTTAGATTGACCTGAAGTTTTTCTTTTTAATAACATCCTTGTCAAATTCTAACACCAGGGTCATATTGGCCTTAAGAGTGTACATTCTGTTCTGTTTTCTGGAAGGGTCTCTGTGTTATCAGTGTTATTTCATCCTACTGTGTTTGGCAGAACTCATCAGTGAGGCAGTCTGACCTTGAAGTTTCCTTTGTGAGAATATTTCAAATCCTGGATTCTATTTTTTGAATAGTACAGCAAAATTTAAAAAACTGAAATACCTTTCATTTACTCTTAATTATAAGTCATATATTTGTAGGATTTATCCTTTCATCTAGATTTTCAAATCTATTAACATAAATTTGTCAATCATATCCTCATATTTTAAATGTCAGTGGAATGTACAGGGATGCTACCTTTTTGTTTCTGATAT
The DNA here is from genome assembly GCF_001458135.2 of Marmota marmota marmota. Classification (NCBI taxonomy): domain Eukaryota; kingdom Metazoa; phylum Chordata; class Mammalia; order Rodentia; family Sciuridae; genus Marmota; species Marmota marmota. The sequence goes on along the minus strand of NW_026000057.1, from coordinate 264,038 downwards.
TGGTTATTTGAACCTTCTCTTTCTTAATTGTTCTTTAAGGAATTTATAAATTTTTATGTCTTTAAACAATCAGTTTCTGGATATGTCTCTTTACTGTTGTATATTTCATTAATTTCTGTTCTTATCTTTTATTTTTTCTTTTTAATATTTTCTTTGTATATAAATTGCTGAGTTTTTTTCACATCTTGAATTATGATACTTTGGGGTTGGGGGTATAGCTCAGTGGTGGAGCACTTGCCTAGATTGTGTGAAGCTTTGGGTTCAATGCCCATCACCAAACCAAACCAAACAGAACCAAACCAAACAATAAAGTGCTTAGTAAATTGATCATCAGCCTTCTAATGCATTTTAGAACTGTGCATTTCTGTCTGAACATGACTTTATCTGCATTCCACAACTAAATTTTGATGAGTAGCTTGATGATCATTGCACTCAAAATAGTTTCTAATTTCCATTTTCTTTTCTCTTTTTTTTAATCGTAAGTTATTTAGATACATTTTTTTTAATTTTCAAACATGCAGTTAGAAACCGTAGTCATATCTTATATGGTTTCAGTGCTCTGAAATTTATTGACTTGTTCTATACCCTGCTTGTGGTTAATGTTTTGTAATGTTAACATATTCTGCTTGAGAAAAACACATATATTGCAATTGCTGGTTAATGATTTATGATTTATTTATATTCATTTGATCAAGATGAGGGCTTGTGATCAAGTGGTTCATATCTTAACTAATTTTTTAATCTTTTGGTTCTGCAGTTATAGAAGTTATATTTATTTTTTAATTTTTTTTAGTACCATACGATTTATTTTTATTTTTTTTAGTCATACATGACAGCAGAATATATTTTGACATATAATACGTACATGGAATGTACATACATTAATCATAATGTCTATTCTATTCTGCTGCTAGAAGTTATATTTAATTTTTCAATTATACCTATGGTTTTGACTATTCTTAGAGTTAAGTTTTTGTTTCATATGGTTTGAGGCTGAGGTATTAGGTGTATATATACTTATAATTGTAACATATAATTTCATAATAATAAAAATGGGCACTTTATTATTATGAACTATTTATCCATGTTCCCAGAGTTGCTTAACACATCATTATTATAGTTAGAAAGGATTGATTTGTTTTCAGTGTTTGGTATCTTTTCTATACTTTTACTTTCATCCTTTATGCATCCTGTTTTTGGATGTGTCTTATAAATAGTTGTTTGTTTCCTTAATTCCTTTTGAACATATTTGCCTGATAATAGGATAGTCAATGTACATGTGACTTGGTTTTTCACCTATTTTATTAATTGGTTTCTTATAACATATTTTAATTCTTAACAACTTTTTGACTCAAGAATGTGTAATTACTGCTGTTCTTAAAGTCTGTGTTCAGTTAGATTTTCACACATTTACAATTTTTGTTGTACTTTCTTCTTCCATCTTTGACCTTTTTTTCTGGAATTTTTTTTTACTGTCTAAAAATATCCATTATTCTTTCTTTAGTGAGAGCCTGTTGGTGGAACATTTTCTCAGTTTTCACATGTCTGCAAATATTTTCATTTTTGAAGTATATTTTGGTGCTGAATGATTGGCAGTTAATTTTTTTTAAAGCATGATCAAGGTACTATCCGATTGTCTTCTGATTGACATGGATAAGTAAAATCTCACTGTGAATTGTAGCTACTTTGTAGGTCATATGTCTTTTTTCTTTAATTGTTCTTTTCTTTTTTGGTGCCAGAGATTGACTCAGGAACTCTTAACCACTGAGCCTCATCCCCAGCCCTTTATTTTTTATTTTGAGACAGAGTCTCACTGAGTTTCTCAGGACCTGCCTAAGTTGCCAAGGCTGATTTTAAACTGGCAGTCTTCCTGCCTCAGCCTCCAGAACAGCTGGGATTACAGGTGTGCGCCACTGCGCCTGGCTCTTTAATGGCTTTTAAGATTTTCTCTGTGACATTTGTTTTCTGTCATTGTATTATGGTCAAGATATTTGTGGACTTTTAAAACTGCTATGTGGAAATAGTATGATTTCTTTAATCTTTCTTACATTGGTTTTGTAAACATCTCATCCCCACTACCATTTTCTCCGTTTCTCCTGACACTCCAATGACATGAATATTTGATCTTCTAATTGGATGTACTATGTGTACTATCTGCTGATTTTTGTGTTTTGGTTCCAAGTTACCATTTTTCAACTATATTTACTCTCCTTTTAAGCTTGATAATTCTTAATTTTTTTAAATTCTAAAATTTTCATTTGTTCATTTTTATAATTCACATTTATTATAACATTCAATTTGTTGTTATCATTTTTTGAGTGAGTGTAGTTTTTTTTAACTTCATAACTTTATATTAACTTCAGTATCTTGAACCCATATACATCTCTTCTTTTGTCTGTTATTTCCTTTAGTTTTTATTCATGCTATTAGGTCATCCTTTATGCCCTGTGACTTTACTTTTGATTATGTACTGACTATTGCATTTCTACTTTGTAGAAGCAATCTGAAGCAGAAGATGATGTTATTTTCTGTAAAAGAGTTTTTATTGTTTCCAGTTGGAAACAAAGATCACTTTAAATGATGGATTTCAAAACTAAGCTGTAACCTGGGTGTTTTTGCCTACTTAAGACTATAGGAGGGGGCTGGGGCTATAGTTCAGTTGGTAGAGTGCTTGTCTCTCATGCACAAGGCCCTAGGTTCCATCCCTAGTACCACAAAAAATAAATAAATAAAAATTAAAAAATAAAAAGATTACAGATGGATCGTGGGTTCAAAGCCAGCCTCAGCAAAAACAAAGCACTAAGCAAATCAGTGAGACCCTGTCTCTAAATAAAATGCAAATACGGCTGGGATGTGGCTCAGTAGTTGAGTGTCCCTGAGTTCAAACCTCAGTATCAAAAACAAACAAACAAAAGATTGCACTTAACATTAGAGTGCATCCCAATCCCAAAAGAAGGAATTGTTCCTTCCCTACCTCTTTGGTGGCACTGACTCCTGTTCTGGTCTGTCCAGTCCACAGTTCTCTCATAAAGATAGGGGGAAGATCATTGGAGTAGAGGGAGGAGGGATGGGAACAGGGAGGAAGGTGGAATGAACTTGACAGAATGACACTGTGTACATGTGCAAATGTAATACAGTGAATTCCACCTTCAGGCGTATCTATAAAACCCAATTAAAAACAAATGCATAAACAAACAGGAGGAAGTCCAGTAGCAGAGAGGACAGAAATGGCGGAGGGAAGAGGAGCATGAAAGAGGAAGCACTGGAGCAAATTAAATTCCATGCATGTATGATTATGTCAAAATGAGCCCAACTCTTATGTATAAATGCAATGAACTAATTAATAAAAGCATTAAAAAAAGAAAAAGAACATTTAGAATGTCAGGGGTTCAGGACCCCCCTCTGGAAGAGACACATGCCTTCCAAAATAATAGTTGTCTCAAGGGCGGGGCTCTGCAGCTTCCCTTTCCCCCAGGTGAGATAATCTGTCTCTTTAATTATTTGATATTTTGAAGTACATTTTGTTCAGTTGTACAGATGTCGTCCGTGGTGGATATTGGTTCAGATCGTTTTGTCATTCATAAGGTAGGTGCTATTATTAACCCCGTTTTATACAAAAGAAAACAAAGGCTTTACAGAGATCCAGTGACTGGCTGTAGGTTTCCTAGCAAATAAGCGGGAGCCTATTTAATTTTGTATTTATTTAGTATTTTTTAAGACTAATTGTAATGGCATATGTTAGTCTTATTTTCCTGCCCCAACCCCACCCACCATGAGAATCTTTTAAAAAAAATTTAAAAAGCTGTGGACTCCTTTGCAAAAAAATGACAGCTTCAAAACTTGCCACAAAGTTTTAGGAGCTTCATGGATCCCTGGTGAACTAGAACCTAAGGGCTTCAGGGTAGGGGATGTCACCAGAGATGGAGGCAATTTTCATTACACAAAATCAAAAGTGTGATTTCTTCAGCAAACTATCCTGACTGAAATGTGCTTGAGGGCCAGCTGTATTTAGAGTGCTAATTTGACAGAGAAGTGAAGTAAAGAACAGGCAAATTTCTGCTTCTGGCTATTACTGACTAGTGATCGGAGCTGAATGAATATATTTAAGAGAACTGAGGACAGACATGGAGGCCATAGGTGCAGACTAATTAAGGCTGAATCGAATCATGGCATCTGAGCTAGAGTGATGGAGACCTTCACAAGTAGGGGAACTCTTCATTTGGCAACCAAAGGTCTCCCCGTGGTGAGAGAAAAACAACAGAGCAGTGTTCTAGAAACCCCAACTGGTAAACAGGTGCTTGTTATAGAGTAAATCCTTTCATCTTTCTGAGTGTTAGCTAAGTAACTACCAGGTGCACTAATTAGTAAATGTTGTCCCATTGTATACAAAAACAGTTGAATTTTGTCTTAGTCCCTAACGGAGCTTAATGTCATAACTTGCGCATGTAGGGAAATCTGTATCTGTGTGTAAGGCTGGCTTATTAAACTTGCATAACAAGCAAGTGCTACTAGCCAGAAGCAGGAGTAGCCAAGAGCAGATTTTGCTTGCTTTATTTAGGAATTCCTCCTCCCTGTTATTGTCAACTTCAAGACAGCTTTACTTATTCCCCACATCAAGCTGTCTTGAGACTTTGCCTTGTTCCACAAAGAATCAATAAGAACAAACATGCATCATTTGTGCAGGATTTGAGATGACTTTTGACATCTTGGTATTTATAAAACTGCTCTCAAAACTCAGGCAAGAGAAAAACTGCTCCAAGCTTCCCTAAAGACATGTGAGGAATTTGAGAGGTTGAGGCAGATTTCGTGTTCTAGGAACACTGCAGATACTGTCCTGGTTTGCCATCTTCACGCCCAGGCAGGACCTGCTTTATGAAGTCAGGTTGGAAATTATGGTAGGATTCCCAGGCTTGGCGACGACCTGGTCTGTAGTGGTGTACAAATCAGGAATTGGGAGTGTGGCATCTTATCATTGCTGTGATGGTGGCCACCAGCTCTGGGCCTTGGAGGTGGAAGCCCATGCATGCCTGGTGGCCCCGTGGTGTGCAGGGAACACCAGGGGCAAACGGGAAAAGCTCGGGGCTGCTCTTTGCATAGCTTTTTCGCGGTCTCTCACTTCGCTGGGCTCCACTGGATTCAAATCACAGTGCTCCCGTCACCAAACCTGTACTGTGTGAAGTTCTTTTTCTGAGTTTGACTTTCTTGTCTAAAATGTCACTTAATAACCTTTTGGCACCTGTTGTGAAGAGTCCCTCCTTGCCGATGTTCTCCGTGGGTGTCAGGAGCCACAGGTCCCCACTCACCCCTGGGCGTGGTAACTGAAGGCTTCTGCGTTCAGAGATGTTGCACTTTTCACAAGGATGCTGCTAAAGCCAAGGGATGTTTGTCTGATGGTCAGGCAGCTTAACAAGTCAAGTCAGTGTTGGGGCTTTTTGAAGAAGATATTTTGACCAGCAGCCTTCCGTTTCTGTCTCGCTTGGTCCTTTATCCCTTACCCAGTGCCCCTTTCCCTCCTTCCTTACTCCCATTTTTCCTTCCCTCCTTCCCTCCTGAGCACATTTTAAATACTCCGTGGGTGGAGAGGGTCAGTGTTTTCCTCCCATTCTCCGCAATCCTTCCTGCCCTCCTCTCTTCCACCTCCTTTCTCCCTCTTCTTGCCCAAATGCTTCTCTCTGATGGTGGCAAACTGGGGTCACCTGGGAGAGGACTGGGTGGGAGACGGAGGAGAGGCTACTTCCCATCTGTCCGTCCCTCTCTGTGTTATATGGTTGTATTACAGGAGTTTGTATTTGGAAAACACGGTTAAACCAGACCACCGCGAAGAAGTCATTATCCCACTTTCCTCTGGCCAGTTCCCCCTCCTGTCAAGTGCATGTTCTAAGGGGCTCAGGCTGGTTATTTCTTTCAAAGCGTTCCGAAGTTGCCTCTGGCCTCCAGATTGCTTCAAATGGCATCTCACAGCTTTGCTGTTAGATTATTGACAACATCTCTCAGGGAGCCCTGGATGGCTCAGATTCCTAGCTGTGGGATCCATTCAGGAGATCCACTGTGCTTCTCCTGTCACCGGGACATCTGGATTAGGAATTTTCCTGTGGATGACTTGGAGAATATTATGCTAAGTGACATAAATCAATCCCCAAAAGCCGAATGTTCTCTCTGACAAGTGGATAATGGGGTAGGGGGCATAGGAAGAAGGAGGAACTTTGGGCAAAGGAGAGGGTGGGAGCAGGAAGGTGGTGAAATGAGATGGACTTCATTACCCTAGGAACATGTATGACTGCACATTTGGTGCGACACTACATCATACACAACCAGAGAAATGAAAAGTTGTGCCCCATTTGTGTACAATGAATCAAAATGCATTCTGCTGTCATATATACATAATTAGAATAAATAAATTTATTTAAAATAAAAGAATGTTTGTGAAAAACTAAAAAAAAAAAAACAAAAGAAAGAAAGAAAGAAATTTTCCTGTGGATGAGAACAACAGGAATCTTTTGTGTTTGCATACAGGGAGCGTGAGGCTAGGTGAATAGGCCCAGAGGTGACTAAACCTCTCCTTTCTCTGTAGACTTGCTAAGCAGCTGTTTGCCAAAGGTCATGAGGGACTTGGACTGCTTTCACACCTTCAACCAAAAACCGTGAACTCTGCCCACCTAGTTGTGTTTTTTATTTCCTAGATTATTTGCCTTTGATGCTTCTTAATAAATAAAACTATATGTTTCAATAGTACAAATGAATTTTGAAATTTTGGGGCTAACCTAGGAACTAAGATAGTCTTTAATAAAAAATAACAGGACTTAGCAGATTTACATTTGGGCTCCATAATTGAGGCATAAAACGAAATCAGTAATTCATTTTACTCTTTTTTAAACCAGATACTTTTATCATATTTACATATATACTGCTATAATGAATAATGCAGGATACATTATTTTTTCTAGAAGCATCTTTGTTATAAATTTTCAAATCTGCGTGTCCTAAAGCTAAATTTCAAAACATGATTGTTATTGTAGTGGCATTATTTTGTTAATGAACAATTACATTTTTAAAAAATTAGTGTTACAATTAGCATAGAGTAGAGACAGAAGAGATAACATTCACTGAAATGCTTCTGTGTTTCAGGCATTCTGCCAAGAAATTTTCATACCTCACCAATTTGATTTTCATTAAGAACCTTGTAGGTTAGCTATTATACCCTCTGTAACAGATGAGGAAACTGAGCACGCAGAGAAGTTAAGTGTCTTTCCTGAGGAGACCCTGATAGGAGCAGGCTGAGGCTGGATTTGTAGTCAGTTTTGACTGAGTTTGGAAAGAGAGAAGGACGAAAAGGGGAGATGAGGAAAAAGAGGAAGAGGCCCTCAGAGTGCATTCTTTGGTAAACTAGGAAATTGAGGCAAAGTGAGCCCCAGTCTTGGAAGTGAAACCTTGTTTGTGAGATGAGGGGACCTAACAGAGTCAGGCAGTACCTTTTTCTGAGTTTTGGTGTCACTGGCTAGTAGCTGTCATGGGTTACAGTTATACAGCTCCATGCCAGGGAGGAAGTCTGTAATCATGTCTGGGCTTCCCAAAAAAAGCTTTCCAGAGTTGCCACATTTCAAGCCTTCTAGTTCAGCTCTTTTGGGGACCACAGTATGGATCCATTCCAGGATTATGAATTTCACATCCTGAGGAAGATTAGACAGGTACCTGTTTATAGGGGTATCCATCCAAGAAAAGAAATGTCTAGGTGTATCCAGAGAATGGTCAATCTCTGAAAAGTAGTGTCTACCAAGAGGGGAAAAATATAAATGCAATGTGCCTCATTGATTTTTATTAATGTCATTTGTGTTACATAGCATACAGACTTTTTGTAAGTATCATTTTTTTTTCTTTTGTGGACATTATCAAAGTTTTTGTAGGACCATTATCCTAAAAGGGTCCAATTAAAATTTGAAGCCTCAAATTGTTACTTTCCCCTCAACTTCCTAATAAAAGTTATCGTTTCCCCTCTGAACCTTCTCATCCGGAGAATGGAAACTGAGAGGCTACTCTGTGATCTAGCAAATAGGAATTGTGGCCAGCTCTCTGGCTAGCTTGTAACCTGGCTCAATTTATATCAGTCTGTTTGCTGACTTTTGTTTCTGTAAAACAGAACAGCTGCTTTCTTCAGGATCAGGGGAGAGAGAGACTAGCTATTTCTCTCCAGTTTTGTACAAATTGCATTAAATTCATTTTTTCATCATTTCCATTATTTGCTTATTTATTATGTGGATGGGCAATGGAATCTGTCCATCCGGGATCCATGCTGGCTCCCAGCGTGGCTGCCAGTAACAACACAACTTGGGATACTTCAGTTGCTTTTCAATTTAGACATTGGTTAAACTGATGGAGATTTTAGAAGGTCTGCAAGTAGATATAAGATTTGTAGACTTAATAGTGAAGTATATTTTTTCCGGACTTGAGGCATACCCCTTTCTACAGCTTCTGAAAATGGATTATGATTCAAAACATTAGAAGCCAGTACCCTAAAGTCTTGTATTATTCAGCTCTGAACTTTCCACCAAAGGTATTTTATAAATTAATTGTTGTGCTTGCAACAGGATTGGTAAAAATTGGAGAAAGTCTTATACCATTTCCAGGTAAGTTTCTGGCCTTCCAACCAGTTAGAAATGTCCAGTTTGCTATATATTATTTAAACAATAGGAATGTAACCTGTTTTTGACTACAATAATAAAATTGTTTCTGTTCTCTCTTACTCTTTTTTTTTTTTTTTTGGTATCAGCAATTGAACCCAGGGGTGCTTAACCACTGAGCCACATCCCCAGGCCTTTTTATTTTTTATTTTGAGACAGAGTCTCGCTGTGTTGCTTAGGGCTTCGCTGAATTGCTGAGGCTGGCTTTAAATTTGTGATCCTCCTGACTGAGCCTCCTGAGCCGCTGGGATTACCTGTGTGTGCCACCATGCCCAGCTTACTCTGTACTAATACCCACATGTGGCTTCTTTAACTGTAGTTCTCAGTTTCTTATTGTGGGGACAACCCAAGAGGTGTGTGTGTGGGGGGGGTGGAGAGAGAGGTGCCCCTCTTCCCTGCAGAACTCCTCCCAGGGCCTCACTAGGATTCTCTGTAACATAGAGCACAGAGCTGTGACAGGTGGCATCTGGCTCTCCTGGTTAACTCTCCTTCCTCATAGGAGCATGGAGAGACACCTGGGGTGCAGTGCAGAACAGTGAGTGGCCTTGCCCTTCTGCACTCTGAAGCTGACCCTTCTGATGCTGAGCCCCATCTGGTGCGTTTCTGACTGGACAGCAGGGTTCATCGCTAGGACCCATGCACTGCTCCCTTGAACAGCTGTCAGGAGGCTCATCACAGGATAAGAACCTCTTTCTTTCTTCCTGGCCTTTGTTTGGCAGCTGGACCTCTACTTTCCCAGACACTGCCCTGCAGGAGTGGAACCTGTGATTCCTAGAAGCTGCCACCTGTCCATCCACTTTAACCTGTTTATCTGCTCCCGCCTGCTCAGCTGGCCCCCTGCCTGCTCCCCCTCACCCCCAACACCCAGTTTCCCCTCCCCCTTTGACCCCACTTTATATGCCTGGTTCTATAGAGTTTTAATGAGGAGTCGAGTCCTTCTGATTTGTAATAGAGTTGTAAATTTGTGAGCCATTGTCTTCAGAACTCTACTGACCTTGTTTGCCCACACAAGCACCTTGTGGTTTTCACAACTCAAGTCGCACCCTAATAGAAATATGATCCATTCCCTTTTCTTAGTGCTCATAAAAACTTTGGTTATCTAGCAATAGACACCTCTTACTTTTGTTTTTGTGTTCATTTCAGGGATTGCACAGGGATTACGTGCACTTGGGTATTTAAGCTGCACAAAACCTTACTGCGTGTGTTGTTTTACCCAGAGACTCCTAACCACTGAGCCACATCCCCAGCCCTTTTTATTTTTTATTTTAAGTCAGGATCTCAGTTGCGCCTCACTAAGTTGCTAAGATTGGCCTTGAACTTGCAATCCTCCTGCCTCAGCCTCCCAAGCTGCTGGGATTACAGTCATGTGCCACTGTGCCAGGCTAGTGTGTGTGCTTTAAGTAAAGGCTACTTGCAGGTTTTTATTTCTATTGTGCTTATTATCCACTTTCATTAAAGTTTAGATTAACACAGGATTTTATAAAGTCTTTAGATGAATATATATGTGTGATTATATATGTATTTTCATTATTATTGTTATAATTTGTGGTGCTGGGGAGGGAACCCAGGGCCTCACCCATGCTGGGTAAGTGCTCTATCTCTAAACTGTGTTTTTCCCTTATTCTTTTTTAAAAATCTATTCTTCTTATATATACATGACAGGAGAGCATATTTTGACATATTATACATACATGGAGTATAACTTATTCTAATTAGAATCCCATTCTTGAGGTTGTACATGATGTGCAGTTTCACTAGTCATGAATTCATATGAACATAGGAAAGTTATGTCTGATTCATTCTACTGTCTTTTTTATTCCCTTACTCTTTCATTAAAAATATTTTTTTAGTTATAGATGTGTACAATATCTTTATTTTATTCACTTATTTATTTTTATGTGGTGCTGAGGATTGAACCCAGGGCCTCACATGTGTGAGGCAAGTGCTATACCCCTGAGCTACAGCCCCAGCCCCTCCTTTACTCTTAATAGGCAGCTAGATCTTTGTCTTAAGAGGACCCATAGTAATTAATGCTTACGAAGAATGAAAAAGCATATTTTCAAAACCTTTAGTAAATATAGGCAGAATCTTAGGGGATAATCTTTGAAAAGACCTTGGGAATGTCCTTCAAACACAAAATAAATGTTAAAGAGAACGTGTGTTCTTATTTGAGATTATTTATGGCAGACAGAGTTTGATAAAAGCCTGTTTATCCTTCATTGTAAATTATATTTATGGGGAAAGAGTTTAAACATATGTGATTGATAAAAGACTTTCTAGAATGGAAGGGACTTAGTAATTCTGTCTCCTAAATGTGTGACTATGATTTTAACTTCCTTAAGACTGTTTTCCTTCTGAAAATGGAGTGGTTTTCTTACCACACCATGTGTTTATTGTGAGGAGCAAATGAGATATTGGGTCTCTGAAAAAAAAAAGGGGGGCTGATAACTTTATTTTTCAATGCTCCTGGCATTGAACCCAGGGGCACTTAACCACTGAGCCACATCCTCAGCCTGTTTATTTATTTACTTAGAAACAGGGTCTCACTAAGTTGCTTAGGGCCTTGCTAAGTGGCCGAGGCTGGCTTGAACTTGCAGTCCTCCTACCTCAGTCTCCCTAGCCTCTGAGATCACAGGCATGTGCCACCACACCTGGCGGCTAGTCAGGTTTAACATGGTAAATTCCCAGATGCAGTTCTGTCTTACCCAAGTATCTTTCCTATGCTCAACCCAGTTGGAACAAGAAGTGCCAGTATCAGAAATCTACTAGGCAGCCATCAGCTCTGTGACAGCAGGAAGCAAGTGAGAATAGTGTGTCAGTAGAACAGCCTTGTCCCCAGGGAGCACACCTTCAATGGGAAGGAGAGAAAACCACTGGTCAGACTACATCGCCAGCCCATTTGTTTTCCAGTCCAGGTGAGGCAAAATGGCTGTTGCTTCTTTCTTTGGATATAGTTAAATGGGTTCTTTGTACATCACGTGGGATTAAGTAGACAGTGTGGGTAGATCTGTGGACCTTGGGAGTTCAAGTTTTTTTAGATTCCCGCACCTTCTTAAGAGTTTGTTCGTGCCATTCTGGGACAATGGAAACAGAGAAGCAGAGAAAGCCTGTCTGTTACCCGGAGGCCATCTGTCTATACTGCCCGGGAACAATCTGAAAGACGCTGGCTTTGGGTAAATGAGGGAAGTATAAACCCATGTGATTCATCAGGCTCTAATGTCTAGCTTAATGTTGTCGGGTGTTTTGATGAGTTGAACAGACATCAGCAATATCAGACTTTCAACCATCCAAAGCCTGGAAGGCTCTAGAACACAATGCTCAAAGACATTTCTTTGGAGAGACTTGTTTTTCCTGGGCAAGTCTAGGCCTCATGCCAGCTAAATAAAGGAAGGATTAGTTCCTGGATATTTAATAACTCCTGGCATTTAAAAGTCAAATAATTATTTTGAAGGGGAGTGAGGAGGGATGGGATGGAGGAGAGAGGGATATTGCCTGTATTTTAAAGGTCAGTTTTCCAAAACTTTTGAATGCTTTACCACACAAAGAAATGTCTTTCTCCAGATATTTTGAAAAGTGTAGCCCTCCCAGCCTGTCCTTTATTTTTCCACCTTTGGTAGGGATACAGTTTGTTTTTATAGAGATATAGTACCACAAACAATGTTTTGGGTTTTCTAAGAGCAGGAGGTGATAAATGGAAACCGACATTTGACTCCAATGTCAGGGAAACAATTAGGAGTGACAGGGAAGGAGAAGTGGGGGATTCTATGCCCTATGGAAATAACTGTCAGAAGCCGCTGTTTACACTACAATTGTATTGTGTATGTCACCATGATGCAAAACATTATAGTTTTCAAATACATGTTGTTGGTTGAATTGTATCAATAGGAATGTTCTTTTCCTGTTATTCACTCATTGCCCTGAAATTAGCCTCAAAGTATTACCGATTCAAACAATCACGCTTGCCATCTGGTTTCCTGATAACAATGAGGGAATTCTGGGGCTTGGTGGAGTATCCTAACCCTTGGTACAGATGGCCCTGGAGGAACTGGTTTTGACTGGTAATCGTGTGTCTGATATTCCTGAACCAAGACCAGATTTTATTTCAGCTAATTAAATACACTGAATGAGGCAAGAACTGAGCAGTGTTTCATTTAAAACTTCTAGAAGGGGAGTGAATAAGTAGTAACAATGTCCTAGTTGGGAATGGTATTCTGATTTCCCCAGAGTCTTCTGCAATTATATTTGAGGTTTCTGACATTAGTATCTAACTGTTCATGTAGAACGTATTTGCAGATTTATATGTATTTATAACTGCACAAAGATAGCTATCAATGTTTGGCTTTCATTCCAACATGGACAGGCATATGTCCATGGAGACTTGCTGTTCTGGAAGTCACCGGGAGAAGATTAAAGCATAGTCTGCCCTGAACCTCTAAATCCCATTTCCCTGTAATAACTTGGAACCTATTACATATTATACATTATTCATACATTTATCAGTACACTGTGGAGTTTATGTTTTCTACTGGTTCTTCCTCTAGGGACAGCAGCCTAGTGTTTAAGAGTATAGACATGTGGTTAAGAACATGGCTTTAGAGCCACTACCCAAGCAGGTCCTACCCAGAACCTTGTGCAATTATAAAAAGGTGTCCCTTCTAAACTGGGCCACCAGGAAGTTCAGCCTGCCAGGCAGAGGTGAGGATAGATATATCACCCAGTGCTTTGATGCCCTGCACAGACTGCTCAGAGGTGTGGAATAGTTCTGTGTCTGAAATTGAAACTCACTTCTCACTCCAGACTGGTGTGATTGGGGACAAGCTGAATTCCCAGCTTCGGTTTTCCCATCTGTAAAATGAGAATAAAGGTAGTGCCTATGTATTGAGGTTATTTATATTGGTAAACATAAGGTGTTTAGAATAGCATGCAAAACCTACCGAGAGCTCAAGTTCTGGCTGGTATCATGAAGAGTTAGAAAATGAGGAGTTGGTGGGTGCACACTCTGTGGCCCTCGACTTCATTCTCATTCTCTGGGGCTGCCTTGACCCCAGAGTGCAAGCTTGAAGTAGTCATTCTTCTTCCTGGATTCAGCGTGCTGCTTAAGGAACATTTGTCCTCGTGATGAAAGAAGAGAGGATTTGAGTTAAGGGGACCTGGCTTTGAGACTGACTTCTACCGGCCTCAGTTTTTTCAGAGGTAGAAAGTGAGAAAAACATCTGCTCCTCAGGATCTTTACAGAGATCTCATGAGTAGTGAATCGGGATGCCCTGAAGCACTGTGCAGATGTTCGGTGCTTTTTTGGTGTGTATGTGTTTTGTTTCTGCCTTTGGATCATGTAGGGTTTTAGCATAAGTATTCATTCCGTTAAGACATGCGCTAGCTTGCAAAACGTTTATGCTTTTGTGAATCAGTCACTTTGGTGGATTCAGAAACTTTTTTAGTGAGTAGTCAGAGGACAGCTTCTGGATTTTGGCAGTGATTAGTAATCCTAATCACGTATGTAATAGCGGTTGAGTGCTTTCTGAACTCCTGGTACTGTGAGAGTACCCTACACCTGTTCTCTCATTTGATCAACAATGGTAGCACTATTATTCCTGAGTGGCATAGGAGGGGACTGAGCCTGAGATCACTCATCCGGTAAGTGCTAGAGGTGGTGGTGAGTGCCCTGGGCAGTCTGCCTTGAATCTGTCTAGGCTCTCTGTAACTAACCCTCTTAACCTCTGAATTTCAAGAACATCAAACACAAGTTTTAAATGGCTCCATGGACTAAGAATATGGCTAATCATCTTTGGATAAGGGACAAGTATCATTTAACTTGAGTTCATTGCTGCCAATCAAGTACTGCCCACCAAATGCTTGGAATAGCAGCTGCCAGTATATTCAGGGTGGACAGTGGTTGTTCGAGCAGTGACTAGGTCTGTCCACACTGTCTCCATTTGGGGTTGAGAATATCCGTTGTTGGCATTCATTACCTGGATGTCCAGCTCCCTGCCATTTTCATGCATTGGTGGCTTTAGATACGTGTCCCGTTTCTTGGTATCTCAGGTAGACATTGCAGTCAGACTCATTATTTGTCAGGGTTCTGAACGTTTCATATGATATACAAATTTCCCTTGGATCTGACCATTGAAAGAGGAGGGCTTTTTATTGTTCAGGTGCCCTTGGTCTCAGAGTCACCAACCAAACACTTCAAGCTATAGATTGTCAGAGTGGACTGATTAGGAAGTTATTCATTCTTGTCCCATGCAGGCTTACTAGTCATGTCAAGGACTAAACTCTCAGAAAAGGCTTTTTAGTGCCTTTATTCAGACTAGTACTTAAGGTTTGAATCTCAATGAAATCCTAGGAAGAGACAAAGTGGGTTGTTACTGTTTGGATGGTTAATGTCCCTATGAAGTGCATATTTCAGTCTTGGTTGCCTTCCTGTGGTGCTGTTGGGAGGTGGTGGGAACTTTAAAAGGTGGGGTGTAGAGGGTGGAAGTTAGGTCATTGGAGGTGTGCCTTGAATGGGAAAGAGGACTGGCCCTCTTCTCTATTTTTTTCCTAACCCCACTATGTGCTCCCACCATGGTGTACTCTCTTGCCACAACTCCAAAGGCAACAGGGCCGAGTAACCATGAGCTGAGACCTCTGAAGCAATGATCCAAAATAAATCTCTCCTCCTCATAAGTTGATTATCCAAGGTATTTTGTCATGGCGATGCATAGCTACATAACACACAGGTGAAGTTTTTTCTGCCTATTTAGCCAGGAGTCTATGTGGGGAGAACCTAGTTCCTGCCACTTGCTAAATATGTTGAGATTTGGGGCCTCATAGAGATCACAAGAAAATGTCTGGGAGGTCATTTGTAATATCCCTTCAAAACAGTGCCTGACCAGATCTGAATGAAGTACTTGCTCAAGGGAATTTTTACAAGGGAATGTGGAAGTTAAAAAAATCAAACCAACCAACCTGTGCTGCATTATTATTTTTTATTTTATTTTGAAAACCAAAACGAAGGAGAATTCCTCCTGTCATATGAGACTGCAGTTACCCTAGTGTCTTTGTTGGGCTCTTTGCTATTGTGATGGACGAGTTAAACCTTGAGAACATGGGTAAATGTGATCTCATTTTCATGTCATCAGAATCTTCCAACATCAGTTAAAACTCGTTAATACTTTGGGCATTTATTCAAACCATGCGTATCATTAACATTTTATGAGTACCAAATCAGCTAATGCACATCTTGACCCACACTGTGTTTATGAGAACATCAAATTCTGAAACCCAGTTAAGGTGGTTTTATCTTGTTGTGATGTAAGACCTTGAATATCAACCAAGAGAGAGGATAACCAATTAATAGCAGTTATGTAGCTGAGGTAAATGAGGACGGAGAAAAAAAAAATCCGGATAGAAAATCCAAAAAGGGGGAAGGAGTAAGAATTAAGAATAGAAAGGAAAATAAAACATTGCCCAAAGGATTTCACATGGGCCCCAGAACAGGACTAAATTTTTTTTCACATACCATTTGCCTAATTTTTCATCAAAGGAAGTAGATTTCAACCTTTTCTAAATTGGCTAACTTTAAATGAGTTCAAAGCTTTATAAGCAGTATTTCTTCCATTTTATAGTTTAAAAAAAATTCTTGATGTAACTCAGACACTGCTAGAATTGGAGAAGTCTATTTATTCTCCCCTTATATTGGAATATGGCCAACATTCCTGACTAATGCTGAACATGGTATCAAAAGAATGTGTGTGAAGTATGTAGCCAGTGACCTTTACAAATCTCTGAACACATTGCCCTGGGTGGAAGTGTGTTTACCACCTTACATTCTTATTAACTTGAGGCCAGTGAGATCTAGTGGTTTTAGCTTTAGCCTTGGCAATAGGCCAAATATCAGAATTACTCCTTATATTGTTCCTGCAAATGCTTTAAGATGAATGTGCTGAAAACTCATCTTTTTCTGGCAGACTGAGTTTTTTTTTATCTTTTTTTTTTTCCTTCAAAACAGCGCTTGACCAGATCCAAATAAAAATAATTGCACAAGGGAGTTTTTATAAGGGAATACGAAAATCAAAACCAAAACCAAAACCCTGTTGCATCATTATTTTTTATTCTGTGGAGAAATGTTTTAGAGTAAACTAATCTGCTTCAGTGCAATTAAAGAGAAATAGTAGATATACCAAGATCAGGCTGACCACGCTCTCAGGCGTAGCCTTCATTTTTGCCTTTGTTTTTGGATTGAACCAGGGGGTGCTTTACCCACTGAGCCACATTCCCAGGCCTTTTTTATATTTTATTTAGAGACAGGTTCTCACTGAGTTGCTAAGGGCTTCGATAAGTTGCTGAGGCCGGCTTTGAACTCCTGATCTTCCTGCTTCAGCCTCCTGAGCCAATGGAATCACAGGCACATGCTGTCTTGCCTGGCCTCATTTTGCCTTTTTAATTCTCTGGCTAGTTTGTTGCTCATTCATCCCTTCGCTCACTTCCTCATTTGTTCACCAGATATCGGATGCTTATCACATTGAAAAACATGGGGCCTCTCCCTCTGACTGAGGTACTTGATTCAGCAGGAATCTGCACAGATGTTGAGCACAAAGATCACTTTATTGGTTTTGCTAAGAGTCAGAGAGACAGAGGCTTTGAATGCACATTAAAGTACATGTGCCCTCAGTGGAGAAAAATTTGTGCCAAATTGGGGTACTGTCACAGAATGGTCACACTCCCATCCTAGGCTATGTGCAATTTGAAGCTCTGTCTCAGGCTGGGGTTTGAGAACCTGGAATGGATACAGGAAAGGGGCTTGGGCCTGTGACGTAAGGGAGAAATCAAAGGTGAAGATCCTCAGGAGCCGAAGGATCTGACCCCTCGGAAGAATGAAAGTCATGGCCAAGAGTCTTCCACTTGGACAATGAATAGAAACCCTTACTGCCTTTCAAACTAATGATAGCCAGTTAGGTGTTAACTAATTCCAGCTGTGTTTTGCCCTATAGGCTCTAAATTTTGGGGGGTCTGCACAAACTCAGAGTCTAGGTTCTCCCTATAATTTTAAACTTTGGTATTTTTCATTTTTATTATGGTGTTAATACAGACACAACCTTAATTCAGGTGTGTTCTGTGTGGTCAGAAGGATCACCTTAAGATTGACTGCTGACACCCAATTTGAGTTGAGTTAGCACTTTGATTTATGATTGTGTTGGTTCCATGTGAGTGGTTATGAGCCACTGAGGAAATGGCAGAGGCAACTGGAGTATGTACATTGGGGCAAAAGAAGTTCAGACGGCTCCTGGACTCTGAGCCATGAGCTGGGCAAAGGAGCCTAAGGGGTAGAAAGAGACCCTTGTCTCTCTGAAGCTAGAGGCTAACATTTGATTAGACCAAGATCCTCTGGCTTGATCATCAAATTGACCATGTGATGTAAGCTGAAAAGCTTTGCCAGACCAACCCCCTAATGGGAAAACATGATCTTGCTTAATACTTCCTAATTCTGAGGGAAGTCCAGCCCTTTGGATCATACACATTCTACCTAATCATGTAAGCTAATAAGGACTCCGACCTTTAGCCCTAGAGGTATATTTCACTCTAGAGAATGTTCTCTGTTCTGAGAATGTTTATCTTCACCATTCACTTTCTAATGAAGCTCTTCCTCTTTGCTAAGAGAGAGGAAAAAAATGTTTTTTTTTTTTTTTTTAATTTTCACTTAGAGCACTCTGATGGTTTCAGAGTGCTCTAAGTGAGAATTTCCTGAATTTTATAGACAAAAAACTGTAGTAGAGTAGCTATCACATAACAAAATACAGTATGCTGAATTCAAGGGAACTTGGGCTATGTTAATTGCTTTCTACAGTATTCCTGATCCAAGTGACCATTTAGTTTCGGCAGTACCACTTCATCTTTCACAAGAAGTTAATGTGGTTATTTCAGACCTATATTGACTTTCTAATTCTCCTGCATTTAAGGTGTTAAATTTATTTTGCAGTACAATATATAATTGCAAGTGTGCTTAGAGCATACTAAATTTGTGCTTGGTTTTATGTTGGTGTGGAGTCAAGTAACACCATTTTAAGAAGTGGTACTGAAAGATTTTGTGAGAATGATTCTGCCTTCAAGGTCCACAGGTCACATTTGGGAAAAGATTAGGAAGGAAGCAACTGCAAATGATAAGTGTTCACAACTCTTGTGAAGTCTCCCCCAACTTTTGAGGTTTGTTAATGGTTTATTAATATTTTACACAAAGAACACCTCTGGTACAGTCACAAAGACACTTTTTAAAATCTAAATAAGTTTTGGATGATAGTGCATTCACATAGTTCAAAAATCCAAATATACCAATATATCCAACATTCTAAGTGTATGCAGTATAAAATCACTCAGTTTCATTACCCAGCCACTCATTTATCACCCTGTCTTGTTCACCAGTGTTTCCATTCTCCCAAGATGCATTTTACATGTACCAGCAAGTACCAATATCAAGTTCTACCCCAGCCCCACCCCCCAATATTCTGTACAGAAAGGTTTTTCTGCATCATGTTTTTTTTAAATGAACAATGTATCTTCATGTATCAAAACATAAATGTCTTTTTTTTTTTCACTTTTTATGGTGGTTGTTATTCGATTATAGGACAATGTTGTCATTATTTAACCACCCTGCTGTTAATGGACTTTATATTGTTTTCAAACTTTTACTGTAAAACTGGTGCTGCAATAAATGACCTTGTCTCATAAAAATGGAAGGGAAACCAGTAGAGGAAGAGACCACAGGGAGGGAAGAGGGGGGACAAAAGGGAGGTATCGGGAAGTGGAATTGATGATATTGTGTGCATGTTTGAATGAATCCCACCGTTATGGATAATTACAATGCAGCAGTTAAAATACATAAAAATGGCTTTGAACTCATGTCATTGGCTAAGCAGATGTGTCCGTGGGATAAACCCCAAGTGAAATTGGAGGGCCATGGGTATATGCATTTGGAATTTTGGTGGTTGTTGCCAAACTGCCCTCCCTGGGGGTTTTACCAAGTTGCACACACACACACACACAAATGATGTGTGAGGAATGCTTATTTTCCCAGGCACGCTAAACAGAATGTGTGACCACACTTTGGATAGTTGCCATTCTGACAAGGGAAAATGGTATCTCAGGGTATTTTTAATTTGCATTTTTCTTCTAAGTGATGCTAAACATTTTTCGTGTTTGGGAGCTATTTGTATTTCCTTTTCTGTAAATTGTCTGTTTATGCTCTTCCTTTAACTTCTGTTGATGGTTGCTCCTTCTCTTACAAACATGTAGGAATTGTTCACGTGTCGGGCACATGAGCCCTTTGTCTGGCATCTGAAGTGCAAGTCTTTTTTTCCAGTTTATCTTTTAAGTTCAGGGTGTTTTTGCCTATTGGTTTGTTTTGCTTTGTTTTTGTTGTTGTGGTTCTTGGATTGAACCCAGGGGCACTCCACAGCTAAGCCACAACCCTAGCCCTGGCCCTTTATATTTTGACACAGGGTCTCAGTTGCTGAGACTGGCTTCAAACTTGGAATCCCCTTGCCTCAGCCTTTGGGTAGCTGAGATTATAGGCGTGTGCCACTGTGCCTAGCCTGATTACAGGCATGTGCCACTGTGCCTAGCCTGTATTTTTAATGGTTTTTGGATTGCGAGTTATTGTTAGCCTCACCACTCCAAGGTTCAAGGAGAATTCTGAAAGAACCTTTCAAAAGCTCTTACTCACCTGGCTGATTAGGTTGCCACTGAAAAAAATGGCAGCCGCAAGCCTGGGCTGGATACAGCTGTGTGGCGTGGGAGCTTATGTGGTTCAACCCGCGCCTTTCTTGTCTATGGCAAATCTTCAGGGAGTGGACAAGGATATTTCAGTTGCGTCTTGAACTATTAACAGCCCAACTCTGACGTTTACCTGTATCGTGTTTCTCTTGGCACTTTTTGAGGCTCTGGGAGGTAAGAGAGAAGAGAGGGTAGAGTAGAAATGACCATCTGTCCTGGGAAACTGCAGTGACCTTGAATTAACCAGGCCTCTTCTGTCCCATTTCACAAATATACCACCATTTGTTATTTTTGAGTCTGCTAATATATCAAATTTATTCAGAAAGCATTACTACCTACCTCAGTAGCAGAGAAGTAACACTTTAGTCTTTAAGCTTGGCATTTTTGTGAAGCATAAGCATTAAAATTTTATTTCCATAATTCTGAGAACCTGTCCAGATTGGAAGGAAGCTATGACAAGGACTGGGAAGTAGTGAAATAAATCAGTTTGTTGGATACCAGGTCATTGGATATGCCATCTTCTATTAAACCCTTCAAAGACAGTGACAGTTTGATCATCTAGTTTGAAAACATATAGTGGCTATAAATCATGGTAGATGGACATCCTTTTCATTTACGCAAGCCACCCAGGGTCCTGAGAAGAGAATCTGAGAATTACAGGACACACAGAGTGTAATGACTAGGAGGTTTTAGAGTTTGAGATCCAAGATTCTATAATCCCCGCAGATTCAGTAAAGCCTTTCTTTAGGAGCACTCAAACAAGTGGGTACATGGATTTTCATCTTATAACTCAATGGGTAGTCTAAGAAAAGGTTAAGTTCATCCCCTTCTAAGAAGGTTGAAAGAAATAAGAGGGAGAAAGGAGGGGGCAGGGGAGAGGACGTGAGAGGTGTTGAGAGAGAACCCCAAAGAGTAATGAGCTATGTATCTCAATGAAAAGAGAGGAGAATTGCTGGTGGAATCCAGTGTCCCGAGAAGGAAAGATGACAGAGATTAGAGGTTTGTCCAGGAGGAGATGGGTGACACCTCAGACAACATAGCCAAAAGGAATCTTCAAGGTAAAATGAAAAACAAAACAGACAGAAATGCAAAAGACAAACCATAACATCAGCATGTGGTGTACACCAACTGTGCGGAAAGGCTGGTCCTCCAGGGACAGGTCGGATTAAGAAGCCTCCCCCTAGTAGAAATGATAACACAGAACTGGCCATTCCCCAAAGTGGCCCTCATTGCTGCCCCAGCTCTGCACTGGGATTGGGTCACCTCCCTCCACCTGGTGCTGAGCAGCCCTTGCCTTTTCCTATGTAGGAAGCTGATAGAATGTAGGTGAGCGCAATGGTTGCTGTGTGCCTGTTCTGTCTTCCCACCCAGATCCTGGTCTTCTTAAAGATGGCAGAGAGAAATTATTTTTCCCATGCCCAGCAAAGGGTCCTCTCCACCAGAAAATGGTGCTTTTGTTGTTTTAATAATAATTGAAGAGTAAAAAGAAAGTTTAGAATAGAATCACTTGTGAGAATTATCATGAGCTCTGGGTCATGGTGCTATCTTTCCTGCGTTGTTTATCAGACTAGTTACTCTGCACTCGACCAAAGGTTCTGAAGATCAGCATGGCATTGCCATGGATTCACACCATGCTGGAAACGGTCAAGTCACTCGGTAAATGTTTCAATAAACAAATGATTGAACAATAAGTGAATTATCATGTTTAGATATCTGACCTGCATTCAGATTAAATAAAAATATTCATGGTCTGGACTTTGTTCAGACAGTGACTCACCTGTCTGTTGGTAGGACCAGGTGGAAAGGCTGAGGGAGAGGGTCTCAGCAGCCACACTGGGATGCAGTTTACAGTGCCACTGCTGCTTCTTTGTTTCTGAGCTTTTTTGTTTTTCCCCCCTCCTTGATTTATGGCAGATGAATGAGTGGAAAGGGATCAGAAGAACTTCTCAGACACACCCCTTTCCTACTTTCCTGCCATGTGAATCTAGTGCATCAGCTCGGCCTGAGAAACCTTTTCTCCCTCCTGAAAGACGCCTGCTGCTATGGCCTGGGCACCAGTTACTAGTTTCATTGATTGAAAACCAGACTCCAACCCTTGAGGGAATCCTGGGGTTGTTGATGGGAGAACGGAACTAGGACATGTTTTCTAGCAGGAGTTTAGCAGACAGCATTTGGCTAAGGTCTGGGCAGAGACGGGCAGATGTTAGTAAGCAGAGAAGGACTAGGTGCTCAGGAGAAATGGGGAGTTGGGAATGGTATAAGGACAGGCCTCTGGAGAAGGATTGGAAGACACTGGGTCAAAATAATCTGTTATTAATAAGAGCAGCGGGAAGATGGGAATTCCTCAGGTACTCTCTCACAAACCAGAGCCTGGACAAGTGCCAGGGTTTCATGTTACTTCACTCTGGAATTTAGGAAGATGAAGAGGGTGTTGGAATTCTTTGGACCATTGAAGGCTCAGAGCCTGGCTAAAGCTGGACCCAAAACATCCCAGCTCGATTAGTTTTATTTTCTGTTCCTATAACATAAATAATGGACACTGGGTAATTTATAAAGAACAGGATTCTTTAGCTCATAGTTCTGGAAGATAAGAAGACTGAGAGCATAGCTTTGGCATCTGGTGAGAGCCTTTTTTGCTATGTCATAACTTGGCAGAGGGTATTTCACCTCCAGACAGAGCAAACGTGCTAGCTGAGGTCTCTCTTCCTTTAATCTAACACCATCATTGGGGATCCCACCCTCCAAAAGGTCCTACCTGCAAATATCATTACTGTATGACTTTGGGGGTTATTCCAGGGGACGTGCCCAGACCATAGCACCAGCTATGGATTCAAGCACCAGCTCACAGTTTCCAAGGTCATGCCAATTGTGAGTGAAACATCACTATTTTATAAAGTTTCTAACAGTTACACAAGTAGAGGCCAAGGAGAAGACTGAAAATTTTATAGATCACCTATTAAAAAACAGAAGTGGGAAGAAAGTTGTAGGGTCTAAAGCAGAAAAGGACTGAAATACAGTTGAATTTTCTGGAAGCTAGAGAAAGTCCTGTTATTCCCCTTCTTATTTGTGCTGTTTCCCTTCGAGCATCCTCAGCTCCCTGAAGGAAGTTATCCCAGCAGCTGATGTGCAGATGTGACTTGGGCTTTGGAGGCCTCCTGCTGGGCCCACAGACTTGAGCTGCCGCTGTAGCTCCATGACCACTGGCCACGTCACTATGTTTCTCTCAGCCCAGTGTTCTCCTCTGTCAAATGTATGTATGCCATATGTATTTTGAGGATTAAATCAGAAAATGCACGTGAAATAATTAGGACAGCATTTGGTGTATGGTTGCTGGTGGGAGCCATTACCGGTGATTTTGGTTATTGTTTTAAGGGTTAATTGAAATTATAGCTTGGCATAGAGGGTACATTTTAATTTAATTTCTTCCTTCTCATAATGACATCAACCAGAGATGCTAGTGTAAATGGGGACCTTGTTCCCCAGACCACCCCTGAACACTCAGACTTTGAGGATCTCCAGGGTTTTCCTTGCCCTTTGGGTCCAGTTATCTGCTACCACTTAAATGTCAGCATAATAAGTCTGGAAACTTCCTTTGAAGGGTGAGGATACTGACCTTGGTGAGGTGCTAGGAGAGGAGCTGAGCTGCTGATTGGGCCACAGGGCCCCACTTTGGTGCATACACCTTTCTGTAGTTCCAAGGACAAGGATCACATGGTCACCTCCAGGCATACAAACAGAGACTGCTAAACTTACTCAATCTGAACCTGTCTCTGTGGTTAGAAGCCCAGGAGTCACCTTGGAAACCAGCTGTTCAGAGAGGCTGGTCCTTCAGGGACAGGTCGGATTAAGAAGCCTTCCCCTAATAGAAATGATAACACAGAGATTTGGCCCTTCCCTGGAGTGGCCCTCATTGCTACCCCAGCCCTGCACTGGGATTGGGTCACCTCCCTCCACTTGGTGCTGAGCATCCCTTGCCTTTTCCTGTGTGAGAAGCTGATGGGATGTAGGTGACCACAATGGTTGCTGTTCTGTCCTGCCACCCAGGTCCTGGTCTTCTCAAAGATGGCAGAGAGAAATTATGTTTCCCATGCCCAGAAAAGGGTCCTCTCCACCTCTTAGTCTCATGGTGAGGATGGACTCTCATGCTTCCTTTCCCTCTTCTAGACCCCGTTAACCTCTGTGTGTAATTCCAGTGGCTTGGAAGGTTGAGGCAGGAAGATTGCAAGTTCAAAGCCAACCTCAGCAAAACCAAGGCACTAAGCAACTCAGTGAGACCCTTTCTCTAAATAAAATACAAAATAGGGCTGGGACTGTGGCTCAGTGTTCAAATGCCCCTGAGTTCAATCCCCGGTACCCGCCCCCCCCCAAAAAAAGATCCAGAATATACCCTTAGCAAGCACTTTTTCATCTAACACTCTGTCTCCTTCTCTGTAAGGTGGAAACGTATGATCAGAAGCTCCGGCCTTGCCCTCAAATTAAATATTATTCCCAAAAGAAATCCTAGTACTGTGACATGAACACGATAATCTATAGTTTATGGTGCACTAACATACATAATGCGTCATCCGATTTACCCATCAACCCTGGGAAATGGGTAGGGAAGATAAATGATACCTGACTTAGTGGCAGGAAACCATGGCTAACAGGGGCTAGGTGACTTAACTAAAGTCACACAGCTTGCAAGTGAGGAAAATGGGAACTTGAATCCACCTTGAATTTCTTCGCACACCACATGAGTTGGCACTGCCCTGTTAGAAATGTTCCTGTGCCCAGTAAAGACATTGATCAGTGCAAACATCTAAGTGTTTTCTTTGGATTGTTGGGATTGTTTATTTAAGTTAAAACAGCCTGGTTTTTAAAGGAGTTTCCCTGATGATCTTTTTTGAAATTATTGGAAAATAGGAACATTGGTGATTTCCTAACCATGTGACTTGCTCATTTGGAGAATGTCCAATCCTCGTTGCTCATTCATTGACCTATCTGGGGGAAGCCAAGAGGTCAGAGACTCTGGTATGGATAATTCAGCCTGTTTCAGGCTCAGTTTTTCTTTTTTTCTTTTTTTTTTTTTTAAGAGAGAGAGAGAATTTTTTTTTAATATTTATTTTTTAGTTTTCGGTGGACACAACATCTGTTTGTATGTGGTGCTGAGGATCGAACCCGGGCCGCACGCATGCCAGGCGAGCGCGCTACCGCTTGAGCCACATCCCCAGCCCATCAGGCTCAGTTTTTCCAGGGCTCATTTAGAGAAGTGAGCATGAAGACCGGAGATCCTAACACTTTGACAAAGGGAGAATTGTTCTGTCCTAAAAAGAGCTTTCTAAGAACTTGCACAAAGAGAAGGAAAGATTAGGCAAAGGTCACATATGTGGGTTACCTCTTGATGTGCATACTAAATTTACTTTTTATTCTTAAAAGAGGAAAAATGTAACATGTATGCATTTAAATAAAGCAAAGCTCTCTTACAGTGGCTTTATAGGCAAACTATGGGAAAATGACATAATATCTGATGGACACTGTCAGTATGCATTGAAATTGAAGTTGTAGAAATGCAGTATAAAGCACTATTTTCTGAAAGGTTTTCTATGTTTTGTCATGTCTACACTACATAGCTCACACCTGTTTTCACACCATAGCACAATTAGAAAATGGTAGTATTTGCCGGGCCCACCAGGGAACTGCCAGCTGCCCCAAGGGCTGAGAGAAGAGGTGTGCTGCCAGCCTGCACCGTTTCCTGGAGCACTGGTAGGCAGTGGCGGCCTGTAGACTCAGAGGATGAGATGGCAGCACTTGAGAACACCTGGCATGACTGCAGTGTTTCACCCACTGGACACCTCTGAGAGCACAAGGCACACACACTTCTCTGAATGGCACAGTCTTCATGTCAAGAGGGACCTGTCATCTAGATTTCAGGGAGGGCCTGGCCCTCAACCGGCCATGGGGAGGCATCAAAGCCAGCAAATGCTGTGCCGATATGCCCAAGGCCACCGTTGCTGGTGTTGGGCTGAAGGGGAAGGTTTGCTGTGTCCACAGCTAGACTGACAAAGGATGCATTAAATTAATGGTCATAATAAAATATTGTCACAAAGGGAAAGTCAGGTCATGTCTGAAAGAATGAGGGCTGGTGAACAGACCATCAAAGAAGAATTGTGGGCATTCTTTAACCATTTATGCAGTGGCTGTCAATCAGGAAGGCCCATAGGGCTTAAAGAAGCAACCAAATAGTGAACTATTTGGACCTTTAGTTATCCCTCCCTATTTTTCTCTCTTGTCTCTGTGCATCTCCTCTCAGTGCAGATGTTAGAAAAGTGGGGCAGAATCTTCTGTCTGCATCTTCTAGTTCAGGGAGCAGAGGCTTATTTTCTGACTCTTATTTTGGGTGCCTTAACAGGATCTGAGAGAGAAAGTGAGACTCTTACGTTTATTCAAAGAGGATGCTGGTTGAAAAACACTGACATAAAAGGAACTCTTGCAAGTAATTGTCTTTTTAAAAATTTTATAATATTTATTTTAATGTAATCTTACTCTTTTATTGCATCATTGTATTTCACCAAATCCAAAGATAGATTGGGACCACATATTGAAAGTTATGTTTTTAAAGTCCGAACTACTATAAATCCAGTTTAAATGAACATGCTTCAAACAAGCATAGTGTATTGTAATGGGCCCTTGGCATAAGTTTCAACCAGCTATACATAAAAAATATTGACAGGAAAATAGTATTTTATAGACTTAAAAAATTTTTTTCTTTAGATGTTGCTGGACCTTTATTTGAGAATCGAACCCAGTGCCTCACACATGCTAGCCAAGTGCTCTACCACTGAGCCACAACCCCAACCCCTTCGACTTATTTTTCTTGTCATCATTACTTAAACAATATGTTATAACAACCACTTATGTAGCACTGGCATTGTGTTAGGTGTTATAAGTAATCTAGAGATGATTTAAAGCATCTGTGGGAAGATGTGCATATGTTTATATGCAAATACTGCACCATTTTCCTGAAGGGACTTGAGCATCAGTGGATTTTGGTATCCTTGGGAACCCTGAAACCAATCCCTCTGTGTTAGTCAGCTTTTCATCGTTGTGATCAAAATAGCCAACAAGAACAACTTGGAGGAGGGAAAGTTTATTTTGGGCTCATGGTTTCAAAGGTCCAGTCCATGGGTGACTAAGTCCATCGCTCTGGGCCTAAGGTGGAGCAGAACACTATGGCAGAAGGGCATGGTGGAGGAAGGTTTCTCAATCCATGGCAGCCAGGAGTCAGAGAGAGAAAGAGAGAAGCCAGGAACAAAAAGATAATTCTCAAGGCAAGCCCCCAGTGACCTACTTCCTCCACCTGTGCCCCACCTGCTCATAGTTACCACCCAGTAATCCATCTGAATTATTAATCCCTCAAATAGACTAATCCACTGATCAGACTATGGCTTTTATAATCTAATCATTTCACCTCCTGCATTAACACAGTTTTTTTTTTGCGGGGGCGGGGGGCATCTCATATCCAAATCTTAACATTCTCTTGTAAATTCCAAGGGATGGTGAATATGATTTTTCCTTAAAGAAGAGGGAGCTTGGTGATGCAGACATAATTCCAGGTGAAAGCAATTTAGCAAGTCCTTTGTTACTTTAAATTTCCCATTCCTAAATAAAACAATAATATGAAAGATAATTTTCTCTACCTCTCATTTTTGCTCTCCAGTCTCTAGTTGAAGGCATATGTAACAAGTGAAACCTGGTGTCAGACTGCTCTGTGTCTATTGTGACAGTTTTATATCATGAAAAACAAAATAGTTTCTTGGAAATGATTTTGAAATCACTTTGCAAAGAAGTGCACCCGCACCCCAGTATCACACTGTTGTTATTATTGTCAGTGATCCTTTCTTTCCATCCATTGTGAAAACTTTTCAAAAGTTCTTTCTAAGCCACTCTGAACTACTTCTGAGGAAGTCTCCATCAGGTCTAATGTATTCCATAAGGGAGTCACATGTGCAGGTTATATACATATGTTGAAAAATATAATGCTACAATAGACACTTGACAAGATGAAGGTGTATCCTGGTTACCAGATGCCTATCTTTGCAATCAGACCACCTTTGGCAGACTTCCTTGTTTTCTCTCAGCATCGGTACATGGTCTTCTCTTGATTTTCAGGTTCTCCCAGCTCTGTTTCCTTTTAAAAGAAATCACTTAATCATTGCAAACTGAAATTTCTCTGGGAAATAGCGCTCAGTTTGTCCAAGTGGCTTGAGGCTCAGCTAGAACTGGAATTCTTGGGAGGCATGCAGAGGAAGTTGGAGGTCCTCAAAGTGAAGAGGTTGTACCTAACCGCCCCCAATCAAGCCAAGCTGCTACTGTGTCTGTCCCCTGTAAATAGCACAATTATTTTAATTACACTTCTTTAGCTGCTATTTTTATCTGTTTTAGAGTATCTGGATGTGAGGCTAGAAAGCATATTATTAAACTGCTGTTAGTGCCTGGGCACCTTGGTATATCACACTTGACTTGCTGTAGTGTGGGAGGGACCATGTGGTCCAAGAGCCCATCTGGATGCAGTCATGGGGCTGGTAAGGGCTTTAGTGGGGCACTCCTTAAAGTTATCTTGAATTCAAGTAGCTGGGTCTTGTTGCCAGGATATGCGGAACTGGACCCAGGTTTGGAAAGCTGACCGGAAGCCAAACACTGTATGGAAGTGGCTTTCTCCCCACTCTCTGGCTCCTAGGTTGCCACGGGATCTGCTTGTTGGCTTCCTTCCACCTTTTTGCTCCTTCTCTCTGTCTTGCTCAGCCCCTGCTCTGTGCTTCTACTGCGGTGGAGTCCTGCTTGCTTGCTGTGATCTCTTCTTTGTGGAGTCCTTTCACCTTCTGCTTCTGTGGCTACCTGACTTTTCACATTCCTCAGCTCAGATTCTTGAGGCGTACATGATGGTTCTGCCTCATCTTCTCACTTTAGGCCACAGTTTAATCCTGAGTTTGCCCTGGTTGTCGTCTCTGGTCAAAGGCAGCCCTGTTCATATGTTACCTGTCTCCCTCTAGCTTCCCCCTCCACACACACATTAAGGATTACCAATTCTTTTTTTTTTTTTTAGTTGTAGATGGACACACTGTCTTTATTTTCTTTATTTATTTCTATGTGCTGAGGATCAAACTCAGTGCCTCACACATGCAGGGCAAGTGCTCTACCACTGAGCTACAACCACAGCCCAGACGGTTACCAATTCTTAGAATAAAAGGATTGGTTACATAGTTTCATCATCAGCCTCTTACAGTAGGCTCTTCATTATAATGTGTTGTTATTCCTATATTATGTATTTTATTATTACTTTACATGTGCATTTTATAAAATTGTGACTATAAAGTACAGTTCCATCAGTATAATAATTACTTTTAAAATGTAGTTCTAATAGTCAAAAAAAGTCCGATTTCTCCCATATCAATGTCATCCCCAAAGGTTACCAGTATCAGTGCATATCCTTCCAGATGTTTCCTAAGTTGATAGAAGCAGAGGTAGGTAGCCTCTTTCTTTGCCTTGTTTATACACAGCAAACATTGACATCATAGGTTCTTACATTTAATGAGCATTCAGTGATGAACCTGGTGAAACAGATTTGATGGATTTAATTTTTGCAGCTTTTGACATTATAACATTTTTACTTAAACATCAGTGCCTACGAGTGGGTTAAGAAGAACAGTGCTGTGTGAGAATATGTACCAACACTAGCATCCATGAACTTTGTACAACAGAAGAAAAACAAACTTTTAAAAAGAGCTTAAATGCAAAGCCCAGGCCTTTCTCCATCAGCATCTGTTTCTGTAGTGATGCTCATTGAGGTACCAACCCTTCCTGTGTCGTATCCTAGCAACAAGATTCACACCCAAGGTTATCTGTAATGGAGTAGCAGCAGCATTATAAGCACAGTACCTGTTTACTTGATGGCATGATCTCTCCAAAGCATAAGGGTGGAAGTACTTTTTAAAAAATTTCTTTTGTTTTCTCATTACAAAAGTCCTAATGCACATTTGAGAAATTTTTGAAAACAGAAGAGCATAAAGAAGAAAGTAAAATTATCTGACCCACTAATACTCATATCTGTTTTTATTTTACAATTTTAAATATATTTTAATTTTATAACATTAAAAATTTTATTATAATTTGTAATATAGGTTAGATTATACTTTCTTTGACAATTGGGATTATACAAAACAAAAATTAGTTATGTGCTATCTTTCTTTCACATAACATACTAGATGCCTTTCACGTGGCATTAAATAATTATTTGAGAACATGATTTTAAATGTCTAAGTATCATTATGTAGATGCACTATAATTTATTATAGTTGTTCTAGAGTTATTTTTCAAAATGTAATTTTAAATTTAGAATTAAGTTACATTCTAAATGTAATTTTAAATTCATCATGTCATCAGTGTTTCTATTTCATAATTTTTCATTGTGGAGTTTCTTTTTTTTTTTAAAGAGAGAGAGAAAGAGAGAGAGAATTTTTTAATATTTATTTTCTAGTTTTCGGTGGGCACAACATCTTTATTTTATTTGTATGTGGTGCTCGGGATCAAACCCAGCGCCCCGCGCATGTCAGGCGAGCGTGCCACCGCTTGAGCCATATCCCCAGCCCCGTGGAGTTTCTCTTTAGCTTATAAATACTCTCAGTTATTCACAGATGTACCAAATAGGAGGATGCATGAGTTAGAAGAAGGGTTGATGGTCATGCTGGGCCAGTGGCTCAGACAGATATGGCCCATCTGTGTAGAAGGGGGTCCCAGTAGCATTGCAGCCAAGTGTCCTGGAGGTGATCTGAAATGGCCCCCTGTCCCTGACTTTCACTTTCTGGCTTGCCTCTAGACAACAATTTACCTTCTAGGTACTAGTAGTAAATGAAAGTAGCCATAAATCTAACCAAACAGCAGCTGTCTTCCTTACAGGGTTGAGGGCTTGTTTGGGGAGTTGGATCATGCAGGTGCTTGGAGTGTCTTTGAAATAAGTTGGTTGCATTGTCCTTATTGATCTATATCAGAAAGGACTTGAATCCTGGATGCAAGTCTGAGAACAACAAGCTAGTTTGTGAAATGAATTCACTAGCACACTGCTGGGGTTCAGGGCCAGCTTCCTAAGGGTGCATCTTATGCTTGGTTTTGTGTCCAGTATCGCCATCTCAAAACTCTTAAGGATTTTTTTGTTGTTGTTAAACAAAGGGAGCTATATTTTCATTTTGGACCCACAAATTATAGCTAGTATTGACAGGGGTGTCGAGAAAGGTATTACACTGGGAGAGATTTGTATGTTCTAAGACACTGCCCCAAAAGGAAGGAAAAATCCCTTTCGGTTTCTCCCCTGTAGAGGCGAGCCAGGCCGGGCGTGTGTGACTTTAAGAGCCTGCCCTGCAGGGTGAATTGGAGCAGCTCCTGGAAGACTTGGCCCAAGGTGCTTGGGAGATTAGAGCTGCACATGTTCATTGCCGGCAGCACAAAGGCTCTGCAGATTAAATGCTCTTCTGATTTCAGCGTTTTGCTCTGTTTGTTTATGTTTAAACCAGCCTGTGCTTTAGGTTTGGAGGTAGAAAATATGAAAGTCATGACTTCCTTCTATCCTACTACTGACTTTTCCCTTTCTGATTGCTTCTGAAAACACGAAAAGTCAAAGACCCCGAGATCCCGAGTTACAGAGCAGGTGCTCTGCTCCCTCTAGCCTGCTCCCCTCTTTGTAGAGATGAGTCACTTGATACACCGGATCCCATGCTCTACACCCTTGAACCAGCGTCTTGGGTTGAAGACACAATAAAAGCTTCATGTTGCCCCCATTCACATATATTGGCCTTCAACTGAGAAATGTTGATTTTCATTTTAGTTTGAATTGTGAAAACAATAATTTTTTTCTCAAAAGATTTAGAATTGAATTTGTTCTTTAAAATTACTCTGATTCTAATAAACAGAATTCTGAGAAAAAGATTGCCCTTGAACCTCCCTTTTCCTAGTTTAGTGCTATTTAAAGTGCAGGTTTTTGAACTCTTTGTTACTCTTCTGCCTCCAGCCAAGAACAGAAATTGAGATTAAGCATCTAGAAATCTGGAGCACTTTGTCTGTTGGATTTAATAATAAAATGGTTGGAGGCTTGTATTTTCATGTCTTTTTTATAGTACTTATATATTCTTTAGCATTTAATATGCATTCTATTTCATATAAATATCAGTATGCAATAAATTAGAATCTTAAAAACATACCAAAACTGATCCTTAAGCATAAGTAATTTGAGAAGCACTGCCTAATTGACAGACAGTGATATACTTGCTCTGCTACTAGACTTCTCATTAACTCATCTTCCCATCACACACCCCCTATGTGTGACATGACTGGCTCCTCCCATCTTGAAGGCCCATGATAGAGGTACATCTGGAATGCTGTCATGAGAAGCAGCTATTGACCTTGAGAGGAAAGACTTGTGGCTGGCCCGTTTATATCAACATTTCAGAGTAGGCTTGTTGAGAAACCACTTTTACCTGAAGATACTTAGGAAGGAGTGGGAGAATACACCATGTTTACAAAATACTCCAGACTCTGGGCGGAAGGTAGAATCCTCATCTTGGGATTTGTTATGTGTCTCTCTATATCTTTTAAATTTGTTTCCCTCGTGTCCAGTAGTACCTAGACTTGAGACTGACTATAGGACTCTTTGAGGTTGTGAAACAGAAGACCATTGGCCCCATCTCCTGTCAACAGCCTCCTCCCCATCAGGCCTTCCAAATCCCCCACTTTCTTAAAGAGAACAGTTACGGCCTGTATTCCTTTCTTACATAAAGTGGCTGTCCAGCGCTAGCCCATGCGTACCTCACATTGTTCACAGTGATACTAGGAGCCCAGGCTCACTTACCATTATGGTGCTGATGACCCTCATCTGGCAATGTCTTCGTTCTTCACAGCTGCCCATGAGACTCTTTCCTTTACCTCTCCCGGGGCCGCTGGCCAGGGTGGTGTGCAAACAATGTTCACCAATCTGTGTTG
The DNA here is from genome assembly GCF_001458135.2 of Marmota marmota marmota. Taxonomy (NCBI): domain Eukaryota; kingdom Metazoa; phylum Chordata; class Mammalia; order Rodentia; family Sciuridae; genus Marmota; species Marmota marmota. The sequence goes on along the minus strand of NW_026000057.1, from coordinate 230,610 downwards.
AGCACAAGTATTCAACTAGGTAATTAAATCTTTGAGTTTTTTTTGATTTTTTGGCACCAATTCCTAATCTCTAGACTAATTTCCTAAAGTAGGGGAATAGGAAGACTTTTCTTTTCCCTAAATACCCTGCATTTGATCCAAATTAATGAAAAATCTCAAACTTGAGCGATAATTACTTTGGAAATTAGAGAAATTGACTTCTTATGGTAGAAGTTCTAGATGAGTCTGAGCTCATTGTCTGAGATGGGGTTTCCTGGCCTCGTTAAGTCTGGGTCTCCTTTGATGATGAAATTCTTCGACAGTTTAAATTTTCAGCAAATTTGCTACCCGTGTTATACTGGGAACTGTGGTAGAAAGATGAATAAGCTCTGGCAGCAATTCCTGGTTTCTCCTTACGTCCATCAAATTGAACACCTTGTGGTCCATGTCATAATTATTCAGCATAATGTGCTGCCCGCCACTAAGAGCTTTGGGAATTCCCAGGCAGTGTGGCCCTCCAGGAACTCACAGTCTCGTGGGAGAAAACAGTAGTTTTTAAGTTTTCAAGTGGGAAACCATGTGCTGATTAAATAACATCAAGTGCAAACTGACTCGCAGAGTCAGAAAAGGGAACATTTAGTTAATTGTCAGGAGATTGGGGGTTAGTGTTGAGGGCAGAGGGAGAAAGCCAGAAAAAAGCCAAACACATCAGCAAGCTGAGCCTGGACCTGGGTATTTAGGGAAATAGAAGAAGTTTGTCAAGAAGAAAAAAAGAAGAAGAAGAAAGGACATTTTAGATCAGATGAAACACTGTGAAGCCTTGAAGGCATTTAAAACAAACATGTCTTGTTAAACGAAGTAGAAAATTTATGGTGTAGTTTGAATGGCTGTTGGCGGCAGTTTCTGGATGTTTTGTGTAATTACTTCTACTGAGTATCATGTAGCCCACGTAAATGCTAAGATTTCCAGGGAGTGTATCAGTTACATCTCAGGGAGCCATAAGCAGAACAAGGTGAAGCCGGGTGACCTAGGGGAACCTTGTATTGGCCCAGGTGGCTCACCAGACACAGGAGAGAGGCTCAGGAGCTGCATGTGCTGATCCAAATTGTTTGGATTTATGTAGATAATATATAAAGAAGTAAATCTTAAGTATTCTGCTTCTCTGGCCTTAGAGAGATCGTGAATATTTGCTGAAATGAACCAAAATCTAGTGTACATATGAGTGAAGGCCTCTAAAATGGTAAACTCTGAATGTCTAATCTGTACCTTGTTAGCAAATGTCAACACAAAAGACATCCAATGCACAGAGAAGGAAACTGGAATGGCGGCCAGTAGACAGGGCATTAATAATTCAAAATATTAATAATTGGAGAAATGCAAATTTAAACAAAAAATAGATACATTTTTCACCCTTGAGGTTGGTTAAAATTTTTAAATCTAGTAACAATAAATGTTGGGGATGACTTTCCTGGTCAGGATGTAAATGAGCACAGCCAGTTTGGAAAGAAGTTTTGTAATATCTAATAAGGTTTCAAAATTCACTCACCCTAGGGCCCTGCAACTCTGTTCTAAAGAACTGTGCTCATATACTTAAGGATTCATGCATCTAGAATCTAATTACAGTCTATACAACAAAAAATTGGGATAAATTCAAATGTTCTTTACTGGAAAAAAATGAATAAGTTGCATTACATTTATTTTGTGAAATATGGCAGTACGTGAAAAGTGAATTAATCAGATTCACAAGTAAATTTTAACAAACCTTATTGCACAAATAAGTTGTGTAATATCTACTCTGTCATTCATATAAACTTTAAAATATCCATCAGCCTTAGTACATGCACATGGGCAGTAAACGGAGAATGACCTGGATGGGAGGAATATAGTACATTTTGAGAATGGTTAATAGAGGGAATTAGCATTGTGGGAATACAAAGGGACCTTTCCTGTGTCTGGTATATTATCTTCCTTGTAAAATACGGCTCTGAAGCAGATAAGACAAAGTGTTAACACTGGAGTGAAGGTACCTGTACTCTATAATATCCTATTCTTTCCTATCATTTTAGATATTGATAATAATATTTTTAAAATATTTAATATTTAAATAATAATAGTATTTAGTACATATCAGGCACTTCCAGGAAATGGTGGAACTGAGAGATTAAGAACCAGGCAATGCATGAGCCAAGGACTAGCCTGCTCCCCTGCCCACTGTGCTGGGGACTTCTTAGATCCTGACCTCATCTCTAACTGGCTCCATGACTGAAGGAGTAGGGACAAATGATCTTCAGATCCTGTCCAGCATGACCTTAAATTATCCGAGATCATCAGTATGTGGATTGATGGTTTTCTTGAGCACCTTTTTAAGTCCCCAGCATTCTTCTGACCCTTACTGGCTCCCAGAAGGGCAGTGGGGGCCTCTGTGCTGTGCTGTGGGCCTGCCAGCCTATACCAGTCCCAGCCTGCGCTCCAGGTGTGGAGATGACTGCATGCTTGACACCCCCTCTAGTGCAAACAGCCACATGGGAGGTCTAAATGTGCCACTTGTGGGTGTGTGTTCTGACCGTCCTTGAAAATAGCTCTTTTGCATTACAAGATGCTCCCGAGCTAATATAATAGGTAGATTCAGACAAGAGTTATTTTGAGGGCCATAATTTGATTTAGTTATCTCAGGCGATCAAAGATTGTTTAACTCCAGAAATAGCTGACTAGAACAGCTGTTAAAACAGTGCTTTGTGTGGGGAATGATGAAGAGGTTCAGTATTTTGACAGCTATTTCGGAGCTATGAGAAATAAGACTTCTAAGAGAATTCAGATTACTGCTTTTGTTTTTTTGGATTCTCTAGACCAGATGATTTCCCATCTTCTGGTATCCTGTATGGGTAGAGGATAAGTATAGGAGTCTTTTCTCTTTCTAGAGTCTTGCATCTGTAGAGTTTCTGCAACACAAGAGTAATTTATTATGTTGACTTTTTCAAAAAAATACTGACTTGTTTATTCATCAAACACATGTTCGATGCTTACTGACCTCTATGGAAAGTGCAAGTCCTCTAGGTCCAAGAGTGGATCAGATGCTGCTGTCAAAGGAGTTCCCAGTCTGGAGAGAAGACAAAACAATATGTGCTAGTAATTTTAAATAAATGTATTGACCATTATAGAAAAAGAGCTGGAATGGAGAATACAGTTGGCAAGAGGTAGCATTAAATAATTAGGAGTTTTCCATTTGAAGTAGCAAGAGTCAAGAATGGGCAAAGAAGCACTGTGTTCCAAACGGAGAGGAAAGTCTGGTCATGGTGACAAAGACATTACAGGCCTGAGGATTCTGGGATGTCGTGTATTTATGGACTTGACTGGCCAACCCACAGCTCAGCTCATAGTTTTCTGTATGGATATCCAATGCCTTAAATGTTTACACACACAGACTTTTAAATAGTCTAATATGAGTATCCCAATATTATAGTGCCTGTAACTTACTTTGAAATATTTTAATATGGACCCTGTAGTAAGTATGGACATCTGTTAAGTTTTCATTGAAATGTTAGTGAAAGTTGGAGGTGCCCGTTGTCATGGACACTCAGGGCTGGGGACTGGCACCTCACCCCAAGGGACTCTACATTAAGCAAATCACTTTTCTTTATCTCTGATTGACACAGATATTTCCTTAACTAGAATGATGGATGTTGGAGATGGATTTTAATTGGGGCCACTTGTGGTGATCAAGATATGTGGCTAGGGTTGGACTCTTCCAGAGGCCTTTCTTCTTTTGTGTTAGAGGGTATAGAAGTTGAGTGAACCAGTAAAAATACAGACATTGAGCCTCTAGGAGGCTGGGTCTTAGAGTCGGGCAGTGGCAGAGCCAGGGCTGCCTCTGCCCTCTACTCTGCTCAGTGAACTTTGTGTGCCCTTGGAAGAGTCTCTCTGTCTACAATGACTCTCTTTCAGAGGTTTATCAAACCACCTAGGCTGATTCTTGACTACTGTTCCCTGACCCCAGACTGAAGTCTGTGCCTGAGAACCAACATATGATACTTCTGGAAGTTTTGGTATCTTATGTCTTCTTTTGATTCAAGAAGAAAGAAGTTTTACTAACACCCGGTTATCACGAGTGATGGATCTGCATTTCTAGTTAACATGTAGTTGATTTCTGTTTAACAAGAGGAAATCCAGTTTTCCCAGCCAGTACTATTTTCTGATTTTCTTGATAACATACTCTTCCTCTATAGATAATGAAAAGAATTAGAGATTATCAGAGTAAATCTGAGTCACAATAAAGCGAACAAAAATACACATGTGTGGCACATTATGTAGAAATCTCTGCCCTTGAGAAACTGCATACTCTGAGAATTTTATTTTTGATATATTTTTTATACAGACCCAAGCAAGTGAATTATTTTTCCACTTTAGCAAAAGTCTATTTTTTTATTTTTTCTTTTTTTCTGGTGTGCTCAGGTTCACTAATGGTCACTGTGGTTTGGAGGGAGTCTTAATGGATGCTTTGCCCTTGATAAAGACCAAGGACAATCATAGGACTTCCCTGTGGTCTACCTCACTTAGGCGTCTTGATGAATGGCCCTAGTTCAGGAAGGCAAATGCTCTGTTTCTTGTCCAACTGAGGAATTCAAAGTAGTGAGAAGTTAAATGGCTGCTCCCCTCCACAGAATTGATTGTGACAGAGTCAGAGCTGGAACTGAGCTTTCTGAACGAGGTGACTGATCCATGGCTCTTGACGCCACCCCTGGCTCCCAGAGTGCAGGGAAGTGAGTCTCCGTGGTACTCCCACAGAATGGCACATCCAGAGATACTGGTGGTGACATTTGCAGAAGAACTTGTGGTTCTTGCTCAATAGAACTTCAGCAGAAGCCTGCGCTTGGGGCATTGAGGTGGGATGTTTAGTTTGGGTGGTGATAGAACAAGGGAATCCGCAAGCCTTGAATGTCTCTCTCCCAGCATTGGCCACTCTCACTGCATCCCCAAGTCATCCCGAATGAGTCATCCTACAATCAAAGTAAAAGTAAAATTAAATTAAGGAGAGTCTCGGCAGGCTCTAGTCAGGAGCCTGGCCCCGCATTCCAAACCCCTCCTTCCACCCAGCCTCATTGCACTGACTCCTGTATTCTCCGTCTTCAAAACCAATCCTGTGACATTGTATTTCTCCATTTTGCAATTGATAAAATCCAGGCTTTGGAAATGAACGTGTAATGTCCCAAGGTTATTCAACTCTTCTGCATTCCTAGTCGTTCCTCCTGAATCCACACCCTATGCTATGCTGGGTTCTATGCAGCTTTAGACTAATTATGGACAGTTAAATTATGGGTGTGGTTTTGGCCAGCTTGATGTTACTGCAGCAAAATACGTGAGATAATTAACTTATAAGAGGAAAGTTTTATTTAGTTGGAGGTACGCCAAGATTGGGCTGACCCCTTGCCTTGTTGGAGGTGCCAGATGGCAATGGCGGGGAGTGTGGCAGGGCAAACTGCCAGGAGGAAGGAGGGAAGAGGAAGGGACCGGGGTCCCATAATCCACACTGACCTAATAACCTAAAAACCTCCCAATAGCCCCCACCTATTAAAGTTTCCACCACCTCTTAAGAGAACACCTACCACCCTGAGGACCACGCCTTGGGGGCGTGGCCTTTGGGGGCCACTTATCAACACCATAGCAAAAATCTTCTGACTTGTCCTGCCAAGTAAAAGATCTATTTATTAAACCTTGCAGAATGTGTGTGTGTATGTGTGTGTGTGTTTGTGTGTGTGTGTTGTGTGTCCGTGTTTTAGAATAGGGCGTACATCTTTGGTGTCTGATGCAGACTCACTGTGGATGGGAGAGAACCACCTTCTTAGGTGAGATACTGGATGAAAGGTGTTAAAAGAGAAATTTGCACTGATGACAGCTCCCACTTTGAAGCTGTCAGAATCCTTTTGCTGTCACCACCGAATCTGACAGCTTGGCTTACACTACTGAAAGGGCTGCTGTCTGAGGAGCAGGGTGGTGGCTGCTGCGGCTGCGCTAACTGGGTACCAGTCAGATGCGTCTGGGCAGCCTTCTCCTTACAGGTGCCTTCCTGCTTTGGGCACCAGGAAGCCTTTTGCTCTTAATTTCCTTTTTCTTGTCAACTTCCATCCTGGAAAGAGAAAATATTGTCTCTTCTTAAAAGAGCGTACCTGGCATTTGTATTTCTCACAAGGAAATGGCTAACCTCAGTTGCTGAATAATCAGGCTTTTCTGGGATTTGGCAAATGTGAGTAGGTCTCCCTAAAGACCTGGCCGGCTCCAGAGAGGTGAATCATGGAGGCTCCCAACAAAGAAGTCAGCTTTGTACTGCAAAAAAAATGCAGGTCTTGAGCCTCAGTCTCACGACTGCATCATTTCAGAGTACGGGGAAGGCTCCCGTTATCTGTGGTTATAGTGATGGATATCACAAAGGGCAAAAACTGCCTTGGAAAGAAGAAAGTGTCTTGGTTTCACATCTTTTTTTCACTGCTAAACACAGCATGAAAACACTGTGTGGCTTTTTCTCCTAGATTACAGATGCTCTAGGGACTCCAGCTTATTCATTCTGCTCTAGGCCCACACGGTTTGTCCTGTCCATAGTAGAAACCTAGTGCTGGCTGAGCTGAATCGTTTTTCAATGCAAAAGGAAAGTTGTGCAGATTCAAGAAGTAGTTGGGGCAGCCTGGCACAGTGAGTCAGATGTCCATGCACAGCTCCCCACTTACTCAGAGGAAGAATTTATTTCATGGCTGAAAAGGGGACAGATAATACATACCAAGCATACGATGGATAAAGCAAGGAACCCAGCATAATAAGTGTTTACTACTTATTTTTTATTAATAGGCATTTTTAAGTGCCACCATATGCCAGGAACTGTTCTAGGAGCTTTGTTAGCCTTAGTGGTTTGAAACCCACTGTTTTCCACGTTGTGGCAATTTCTCTTAGAGGTTGTTAAAACAAGTAATGGAGAGCTAGCACCACCATGTCCAAGAGGAAAGTTTTATCAAAGCCAGTGAAATGGGAGATGGGCTGCTGGGAGATCCAGCAGAACGGGCATGTTCCCACTGCCTTAGGGATTTGGGGAAAGTCCTGAGGAAATTCTTACCTGTTCCCTGTTTCTTCATCCACAGGCCTCCTGGTGGGTACCCTTGATGTTGTGTTGGACTCCAGTGCCCGGGTTGCTCCTTACCGAATCCTGTACCAGACTCCGGACTCTCTGGTCTATTGGACCATCGCCTGTGGTAAGTAGTATTTGGTGAGACACAAGTTTACAGAAAGCTTTAAACCAACAGCTTTCTGCCAGAAGGGAAGGAACACGTACCTGTGAATGCAATCACTGGTATTTCAGGGAATGAACTTTAGCTATTTGAGCACAAGAACCCCCCCCACACCAGTCTTAATGGCTTAACCCAATAAACCTGCTCATTCTGAGGAAGTCTTATTTGGATCACATAGTGTCCTCCATCTGTAGTGACACCCTGTGGAACACGAGTCCTCCAGGTTCAGCTTGCAAGGAGGAGAAGGCTTGAACATGAACTTCCTTAGCCCAGAAGTGGCACAGACCCTTCTGCTTACTCTCCATTGATTAGAATTGGTCATGTGGGCCCAGCCTAACTGCAGGGGAAGCTGGGAAATGAAGAGGAATGTGTGGGGTGCTTGGGTGTACTGAGTAATACTTAGTCTGTTGTAGCACACAGTATCTCCTGTCAGTAAAGATAATTTATTACTCCTGATGAGAATATGGATACTACATTGTGTTTATAATGGCAGCAAACAGCCCTGCTGTTATTGGATCTCTTGCAAAATTTTTTTCTTTTTATTTATTTGTTCTTTTTAGATACACATGAAACTAGAATGTGTTTTGATGTATTGTACATACATGGGGTGTAACTTATTCTAATTAGGATCCCATTCTTCTGGTTGTACATGATGTGGAGTCACACAAATCGCATATTCCTAAATGAACATAGGAAAGTGATGTCCAATTCTTTCTATTGTCTTTCCTATTCCCACCCCCCTCCCTTCCCTTCATTTCCTTTTGTCTAATCCAATGAATTTCTCTTCTTCTCTTCCCCCCTTATGTGAGTCAGCATCTGCATATCAGAGAACATTCAGCCTTTGGTTTTTAGGGATTGGCTTATTTTACTTAGTATGACAATCTCCAGTTCCATCCATTTATTAGCAAATGCCATAATTTCATTCTTCTTTATGGCAAGTCATATTCCATTATATATATATTTCCACATTTTCTTTATTCATTCATCTGTGAAAGGGAACCTAGGTTGGTTCCATAGTTTAGCTATTGTGAATTGAGCTGCTGTAAACATTGATGTGGCTGTGTCACTGTAGTATGTTAATTTTAAGTCCTTTGGGTATAAACCAAGGAGTGGGATAACTGGGTCAAATGGTGGTTCCATTCCAAGTTTTCTAAGGAATCTCCAAACTGCTTTCCAGAGTGGTTGCACCAATTTGCAGTCCCACCAGTAATGTATGAGTGAACCTTTTCCCCACATCCTCACCAAAATTTATTGTTACTTGTATTCTTGGTAATTGGCATTCTGACTGGAGTGAGATAGAATCTCAGTGTCTCACAAGAACTTCTAATGCAAAATGACCAGATTTTTTTAAAGTGATTTGTTTGCAGGTAGTTTTCTTTTAAATGCAGAAAAATCACCATAGGTACTGAATGCTTCATTTTTTTGCTTCCCCTAGGTTTTTTATATTAATGGACTTTAGTTTTACATAATTGAACAGATAGTTTGATTTAGAGGAAAGTTGGACAGATTATTCAGAGACCTCCTGTGTAACCCCCACATACATAGCTTCTACTTTCTGTCTCTCTTTTTTTTCTACTTTCATTGATATCTTAGTATGCTATATTTGTTACAATTAGTAAACCAATATTGAACATTAGTATAAGATAGAATCCATTGCTTATTCAGATTTTCTTGTTTTTCCTAATGTTTTTTTCTGTCCCAGGGCTCTACCATTATTCCATATCACATTTGGTTTTCATACTCTCAGGTTCCTCTTGACTCATAAAATTTTCTAGACTTCCATGTTTAGGATTTTTTGGAGGAATGTTGGTTAGATGTATTGTAGAAAGTTCCTTTGATGTTTTTCTTGTCATTATTATTATTATTCCTTGTCATTATACTGGGGTGATGGGTTTTTATGGGGAAGATTCTAGAGATAAAATGCCATTTTCATCTTATTGTGTCATGAGTACATATTATCAACATGATTTATGGCCATGAAAGTCCCTGATCACCTGCAAGAACTGGTGTCCTTCTGGTTTTTCCACTGTAATGTCACTCTCTTCTTTGCTTTTGTAACTGCACTCTTTGGGAGAAAGTCACTACACATGGTCCATCCTTAAGGGATGGGGGTCTTGAGGATAGATTATCTAGGTAATTTATTTATTCTTCTGCACGGAAGTTCTGTTTTCTCCCTTCATTATTAATTTATTCAATTATTGATGTCACTATAGACTCATGGGTATTTACATTTTCACCCTGGGTTGCAATCCAATGCTACTTTAGTTTGACTTTAAGTTCTTTAAGTCCTTAAGTTCTTTAAGTTGACTTCATTCATTTTTTAAGTTGATCTCTGCTTTTTAAAGAAGTAACTTGCTAGAATCTAAAGATAGGAAGGCAATTAGATGATCTCTGCTCATTTAAAATCAATTCTCAAGAGAATATAAGCAAATACTCACTTGCAGCCTTAGGTGAATAAGAGTTCTATTTGATTACTGAATACCCAGCTAAACACAGGATTCTAGGCCAGCCTTCTATGCAAATAGGGGAAGTATCTGGGTGTGATTTCAGGCTGATGGAAGGCTCAGTGACCTAGTATTACTCCTTCAAGGATTTAGTAGTACCTGAAATTCTAACATCATAGCTATATTCTTTTAAAAGTATCCTAGCTAAGATGCAAACAGCCTCAGGAGAGACAGTTGGACATATTCCTTGTCATTCGCACATTTCTGTGAATGAAAGAATAGCTTTGGGATTTAAGGCATTGGAGAAAACTGCCTAGACGTGAAGGATGTGAATGAGCGAAGAAGGGGGTAAAGGATACAGGAAGAAGGAAACTGGGACTCTGAAGAAGACAGACTTACTGGTGTACCAAGGTTCACAGGTGGCATCCAGCTGCAGGTCCACTTAGCACAAAGGGATACCAGAAGCTATGGTAGGTGGTTGGGAAAGTTTTGCATTTAGTGGGTGAACAGTCTAGAAAGTGTTAAAGTAGACACTGCAGGCAGCAAGTGAAGAAGTGCAGGGCTGGGGATGTGGCTCAAGCGGTAGCGCGCTTACCTGGCATGCGTGCGTCCCGGGTTCGATCCTCAGCACCACATACAAAACAAAGATGTTGTGTCCACCAACTAAAAAATATATATTAAAAAATTCTCTCTCTCAAAAAAAAAAAAAAGAAGTGCAACCCAGGGACATGAAAGGTCATGGAGCCCCTGAGACCCCTGCCTTGATGAGGGTGTGCCCCCTTCTCAGCTCCAGCAATCCCATCACTTGGGCCCTGGGTGGTTTTGAGATGGTGGGGAGAGGGGCGTCTCCGACCCCTGGCTCTCATTGCAGCCCTCCAGGACCCTGGTCTTCCTATCAGCATCTGGTGATAGGAGGAGCTACATGTGCCTCTGTGTCTCTTCTCCCTGTGCCTCCTCATCTGTCGCCTTTCTTGTCATTGACATTTATGTCACTGCCTGACATTGCTGTTCCTCAGTCTGTTTCTGAGGCTTTGTCATTCTGTCAAGTAGACCTTCCTGTGAATGCTCAGGTGGGGTAGAACCCGGAGTTACAAAGCGGATTTAGTTCTGAATTGTTTGCCAAGCCAAGACTAGGGAACACTCGGCTGTGACTGCTGATGGCATAAAATATGCCTCAAAGAGATGTGCTTTCATTTCCCCGGTATTGCCTGTCACAACTGCATGATCTCATTATAATAAGCCCGGAATGGATTTTTGCTTTTGTATGTATCGATTACCCATAGAGGTAGCTCCAGAATTTCCTTATGGAAGACTCCCGGAAGTGACAACCTTTATGAAAGTCCCATTCACCCATTAACTGTTTTTTCTTAACGATTTCTGATTCAGCATTTAAACCCCAAATGACTGGCTTCCTTTCATGACAAAATTTTAAGAGCAAAAGCGGCTACCTTAAAAGGATTTCTCGAATTTGCTGACTTTTCTGCTTGCAACTTGAATGTTATTTTTTCATCAACAACAAAATTAATACTATTTAGTAGGAAAATATGTTGACAGCTTTTTAATTGTCTTGAATTTCATGAATTGTTGCTGAAGAGGAACTTCAGCAGAAGATTGGGCAGTATGATTCACTGCCCTAGAACCCATCATAGTATAAGATCTTGGCCTATGTCTTGTACCTTAAGTGTCATTAGTGTCAGTTAAATTAAAGGGGCTGCGACCATCCATGTTATAACATTGACCACTTTTTGTAAATCAGCAGCAGTCTTAACTGTAAATCCTAGTTGTCTGATTTGCCTTAGACGTGATTCATAGGAATCTTTGGGACCTAGAGTAGCTTACTGCCAGTATAATAATCAGCTGGCCCCGGGCAATATGGACTCTGTAGTTTGATAATAGCCCTGAACAGTGCCTTAATATGGCTTCCCATTGACTTAGATTTCCTTTTCTCTACCATTCCAGAATCTCATTTGGTCCTAGCCAGTCATTCAGTTTCAGAACTGAGAGACACATCAATCATCCCCTTGTCCACCCCACTTATTTCAGGAGGATACAGAGGGAAAGTGAATGTGCCCAAGTTAGCCTTCCTAGCTTTAACTAATTAGGTGGAGCTCCAGCCAAGTTCTCAGGTCTCCCCCTCCCACCCCATGACTTTCTAAGTGGCGCCATGCTGGCTTTTATGATTAAACATTCCTTTAGACTGGAGCTGATAAGACCCAGACTTTAATTAAAGATTGCTAATTGGCCTGTTCTTGCTGTTTCTCTACAGTAGATAGAGAAAATGTTGGGTAATTTAGTTACTTTCCACATGATATAGACGTAACGTGAAGGTTATAGGATTTCTATTCTCTCTTTTTCATTTGTTCTAATTAGTTATACATGACAGTAGAATGCATCTTGACACATCATACATAAATGGAATATAACTTCTCATTCATCTGGTTGAAGTATTTTTAATAATACTTTCTTGGTCTGTATATCTCAAGGATTTTTTTTTCTAATCCTTGGTAACAGCAACTTAAAAAAAGAAAAGAAAAAAAATTTGCTTTTGTTCCTTTAAGTAATACATGTTCATTGTGAAAATTAGAAAATACAGATAAGTAAAAAGAATAAAAAGAGAAAACCATAATAGCACATCATAAATTATCACTTTCCAGACTTAATAGCCTAATATATATGTACACATTCTATGTATATACTATATATGCATAACATGTAAATATATGAGCTATTTGTTTATAAAATTTAGAATTTATGAAATAGGATGAAAACTAATATATTGAGAATACTTTTTATGTCAACAACATATTTCTATAACATCAATTTAATAGGTGGATACTTTTTTATTGTGCATATAATGTAATTTATCTAATCAATATGTTGTATTGAACATCTAGGTTTTTTTCCTCTGCTGTTAAGCATTTTGAACAACCTTAGAGAATATCCTCTTTAGCAAAATCTTTGCGCATATGACCTTAGGATAAATTTATACAAGCAGATAACGATGAGTCAAAGAATATGTATGTATTTAATATGGCTAGACTGATTGCCTACCAGGAAAATGGTCATTACATTCCCATCACTGAGTTAGGAGAGGGCCCTTAAGTAAAATAAGAATGTCAGCTTCGGACTCCTCCTGCCAGTGTCGGATAAGTTACTGGGGCTCTGTTTTCTCAGTGATTATGGAGCGATGAGCAGTTATGACCCAGAGGAGATTAAGACCAGAGTTATATAAAGAGTGCACCATCTTCACTCAGAAGGTGTTCTGTCCACACTCTAGTGAGGTAGTGTGGACACTGCAATCCAGACATCAGGGCGTCAGGGCACAGAGGTTTCCACTGCATGTGTGTTAGGCAATAGTTAAGCAGCTCTTTTCTTTGTGTCCTAACATCAGAATTTCAAAATATTTTCTGCATCGTATTTCAAGATGAGGTCTCTGTTTTGCTGATTGTGGTGGTAGCAGCAAAAGTACCGGTTCAGGGCTTTGTATATTCTAGGTTTATGCTATGGATTTTGTGTGTATTATCTACTTAGCATCTAGCACAAACCATGTGGTCTCAGCTGTTGCCTACATATTACAGATGAAAAATATGAGGCACAGAGGAAGTTAAGTCATTTACCGAAGGTCCCAAGGTTAATGTGTGGTCCTGCAGAGATTTGAAACCTGGTGTACCTGGTGACATCCACATCTGTGGTCTGAGGTATTTTGTTATATTATCTCTCTGATAGCCTGTCTCCTTCTCCAGCCTCTGTTCATACTCACCACACTTATAAAATATGTGAGGAGGCAGTGAAGTGGAGCAAATAAGAGCACAGGTTTTGAACCTACAAAGTCTAGATTTAGTTTATAAAATTGTGAAAACCTCCGTTTCTCTGTCTGTAAAAAAGACCACAACTCTCAGGGTTGCTGTATGACTGTGCTGTGTGTTATAAAGTGTGGCATCTGGCCTTAGTGCTATCTTATTAAAGTGCTTATAACCATGTGTTTAATTAGGTGGGGATTTTGAAAAAGTGGATTTCCCTTTTGTTTTTAAAACTGTTTCAAACCAAAACACTGGAGGGATTTTTCTTTTGCCCTCTCCAAATACAAGTTTGTACTTTCTTCTTTGCGCGGTTTTGTAGTTACAGGCTATATAATTGTAACAGCGTACTGGGTATTGCTCTTACCTTCACTTGGCATTTAAACTTCTAAATTTTAATCTTTGAGGCTCTATTTCTATTTGGACAAGACCATAAAATAGACAATTTTTTTTCACTTGGTTCCCTTTATTTGAGTAATTTTGAGGCCTGGATCAGCTCAGTGATCCACACAGCCTGTTCTGGATCTCACAATACTATCTTGGTTGCTTTTTAATCTCTAGAAGGTTTAGTTGTCTTTAAAGTTTTGTTTTGTCTTCTACTGTGTTGTGGGTGGTTTTTGTTTTTGTGTGTACTTACAAATATACACCTGAACTCATGTATGCACACACTCCTGATTAGTGAGAAATTTCCGTCATTGGAGCCCTTAAACTTTTGTTCTTACTCCTCAGAGGCCAGATATGATTAAAAAAAAAAAAAAGATTTGTGGGTCTATTTGACTGTTTCTTTTAATTTCAAGTAGACTTCATGTATTTCAAAATATATTTCAAACCTGACGAGAAATTAGACTAGAATGACATAGTATTTTCCGTCATCATAGATAGTATTTAAAATTTGCCCAGACACCTGCAGAGGACCTGTGGTTGATAGTCTAAAAAATTGTCCTAAATGAGAGAGATTCTTATTTTTCAGAAATTAATGTTTAAATAACACAAACCCATCAGGTTCTGATCTAGTTTTTGTCACAGTGGAGCTCTCTGGCTGGGGTTTCCTGAAGGATTCTCATGCCTGACCCCAAATTCCTTTGTCATCCCAGCTGATTGCACAGTGTGTCGGCTTGTTTTTCCTGCTCTATATCTATAAATGGAGCCAGAAAATCAACAGCCAAGCCCTTCCTTTCTTTTCTGAACTCTTAACAAATTTTGCATGAACGGCTGGGTAAATAAACCAGTCCCTTTCAGACTCCCGGCAAAATAGCTTCACATTATCTCACTTTGAACGAACACAACAATACCACAAATTAAAATTTTAAAAAAGAAAGAAAAAAAATAACAGTATCAAAGAGTTCTGGGACTTTGGTTCTTGCAGCGCTGTGCTTATATACTTTTGAGGCACATTTTGTGTTCAGGCATGTTTCCTTTGGCCTCTTGCTGATTATTAAGAATGGTCCAGAAAAAAATGATAATTGCTCCCAAACTGTTCAGAGACATCTGCTTTATTGTCTCTGAGAGATAACTTATACCTTTTGTTCTGAGATGAAAAGTGGACAGATATGGGCACATCCTTCCAGAAATGTGTTTTTCCTGGATTAGATCTTGGCGGTTCGTCTTATACGGTGGGGGAGTGAATCCAGTCCTACCTTACAGGTATCCTCATATTCCTTGTCTCCATATCTGGGGCCAGACACTGGTCCTCAAGTATTCTTCTTATTTATTATTCCTCATTTATTATTCATTTAGGAAAGTGGTTAGGGAATATGGTGCATTTATGCACTTAATATAAATGTAAAAGTTACTTGCATATTATTCCCCTTGGAAAGTATCCACCGGGTATGGATCTATAGTTTAGTTCCTGTAGCTACCATTGGCTGATGGCATTTGTTGTTTTCTTTCCTCAAATAGTGATGAGGTTCACTTCATATAATAACATACTAAGTTCTCTCTTTTCTGAAATCCAGACTTCTGGAACTCTCGGAATCTTACCTTTGATTGTAGCCAGAAACCCTCTTTGGTAGCACAGAAGCAATCTTGAAGCACTGACTAGGCTGAGGAGTTGAGACCTATAGACAGTAAGCACCACTGAACTCATGGGACCCTGCAGGGCCCGCCTTCTTGCTTGATGCTGACAGATGTGGGAGAAACAGCAGGAGGTGTAGGACAGAAGAGAAACAGCCAAGCGACAGCCATGGAAGCGGGGGCCAGGAGTGGTCAGCGAGACCAAAATGTGGGTATTACCTCTCCAGAGGTGAGCAGTAGAGAAAGAGCCACGGGTGAAAATGTCATTGGGTGGTAGAGGGTGGGCATCATGGGGATGATGAACAGTGGAAGGCAGGCAGTCCTGGGGGACATGTGGCTGGGAAACAATGGTGATAGTAAACCTGAACTTCCCTGCAAGAATCTTGGATGGCATTTGTCATGCACCACATAAAACAGTGGTCTCCTAAGATTAAAATGGAGCTGAAAAATTTTTGTCACCTACTAAAGTAGCTATGGCAACATCTCCATGCAGTGTGTTACTCATATTATTTGTGGTGATGCTGGTGTAAACCAACCTGTTTAAATACAGAAATACTTACCACTGGGTGACTGTTACCAACAATATTCAGTACAGTAACATGATGTAAAGGCTTGTAGTTTAAGAGCAGTAGGCTAGACCATAGCCTAAATATGTAGTAGGCGAGACCATCTAGGTTTACATAAGTCCATACTACGTTGTTCATGCAATGACAAAATTGCCTGATGATGCATTTCTCAAAGCATCCCCATAATTAAGGCATGCATGACTGTATTTGTATATGGGTGGGGAAGACACATCAGCCATGTGGATTGTCATGTAATGTCATGTAAGTATGAGCAAATGTTTGTTGAAGGAGCACCTGCCTGCATGCACCATTTCTGCTCTGACTGTGTGTAGCGCAGATGCACATACCTGGCCGTGTGCACAAAGGAAACTTTGAAGGTAGCATGAGCAAACCTGAGGACGCGCCTGTTCTGCCCAGGTTTGCAACTGACGGACTTTTCTACTCATGACAACCAAGGATTGTTGAGTTTGATGTGAGATGCTTGGGTTGGATTCTGTGATCAGTGGAACAGGGAATCTAAAAGTAAAGTCAGTGTTCTGATGACCTGGTAGTGAGCAGAGCATTACGAGATACCAGTCAAGAGCCAGACCGCCATGGCTGAGCTGAGGCTCCGCCTCTGGAAGGCTCATCTCTGACTGATGTACAACAGGAGCAGAGGAGAGGCAAATCAGAGGCTGGGAATCATGCCCGGTGGCTCTGGAGACATTCAGCAGTTCTGCGGGTCCCCAGGAGTGCCTCTGTCCTAAGGTGCAGTACATCAGTCAGTGCCAACAGCACAGACAAACAGCGGATGGAAGGCAGATCACCAACGCCTTCTGGACAGGGCCCTTGGAATCTGCCGTGTATCATGGCTCATGATGACAGTGGCCTCTGCAGACAAGGAAGGGCCAGTACTTTTAGAAAATTTTATAATTAGGATTTAAATTTTTAACTATAAAATGTTTTCAAGCTCTCTCTCTGGCAGACTCCCCCAAATTGACTCATTTCCTAAATATTCCAAATAGACCCTTGAAAAGTATTTTCTACTTTCCAAATTATGTCTATAAGACATTTTCCCTTGTGATTTTCACAACATTAATTTAAAGTGGGTAAGAATTTTTATTATTTCAATGTGTGTCCATTTTCCTTGTAAAGAATTTGAGACAGAAATTAAGCAAACTGTCTATAGTCATTCAACTGGCTGGAAGCCAGCCATATCTTGCTATGATATAGTAAAGAGTTTTCCTATTGCTTTTACATGTGCTTGACTATGACCTCAAATGAGTGAGCTGTGAAAAGAACCCACGAAGAAGACAATTTCATTCTTTAGTGTTTTCACAGGACAGCTCTCCACTAAGAAATCTGATTTCTATTCTTTACGTATGCATCCCTTCTAAATACTTCTTTATTTTAATTTTAATTAATTCATTCATTTTTGTGAAGCTGGGGTATCAAATCCAGGGCCTTGCACATGCTAGGCAAATGCTTCACCACTAAGCTATGTCCCCAGCCCCATGAGCATCCTATGGAGGCTATGTTGGTTTTTAATCTTAAAGTAAAAGAAAGTGAACTTTGTTTTTTTTCTGTTTAGCCTTTCCTTACACAGTGGGTCTGAAGCCCTTCGGGCGTACCTCTCATTCTCTATGAGAGTTGAGTTCTGCAACCAGAGTTTTGAATATAATTGCAGATACATTTGTGTCTTCTGCCTTTCTTTCTTTATCAGGAGTGAGACTGAAATTCTGAGATATCTTGAATTGCTAGTGACAAACAACAGAGAAAAAGGATACTTTGGAGAAACCAATCAAAAGATAACTCGGAATCAGGAGATGGCCAAAGGGTAAATCAATGGAATCACAAAATCATTCTCAAGTTTTGGAATGAGTAGTGCATATAATTTATACATAGGACAAGTATAATTTATTTCACAAAAACTTTTTCCCACGAGATCATTATCAATCACAAAAGGAATTTATTCTAGTGTCTTCTAGCTATATCCTGACAGTATCCCTGTGATGACACCCGTAGTGTGAGCAGAAAGCAGAGTGTCTTTCTGTGTGTTACAAGGCCTGGGCTGCTTAAATCTGGAGGTCTTTAGGTGAGGTGATAAATGCTCCTTATTAAAAACTGAGATGTAGCTGTGCTAGTGAGGGCCGGCTGCTGTTCCCTGAGATGGTCCATTTCCACATCTCATTCATAATTGAAGTGAGGGTAATTTTGCCCATCAGAGGAGGTGGTTCATCACATGTCCACTGGCTCATATACCACAGCTCTCAGTGTTGCAGCTGAACAACGGAAACCTCGTAGCATAACAAGATCTATGGGGCCCTGTAAAGTGAAAATTCTGGAAGGGAGGAGAGAGAAGTGGTCAACTCCCAGTGCAGAAAAATGAGTGTAGATCACGTTGCTGTCATCCACTCTAAACGGGGTCCTAAAAGTTTTGGACCCACCTGATCAGACTTCACTAATGAGCCCTGCTTCCTCTTGAGTTTCCATATTCTTCACGGTCTCACCTCTTTCCTCTGGAGGACAGGTAGCATTGGAAGTGAAACATGTGCAGTGATAGTCTCCTTTGGTGGTGTCAAGTCGTGATAAAGTGAGCTTGGGTTTTAAAATATCTTGGTGAATGTGGTGGTGCACGCCAGTGGCCCGGGAGGCTGAGGCAGGAGGATTTTGAGTTCAAAGCCAGTCTTAGCAACTTAGTGAGGCCTTAAGCAACTTTGTGAGACCCTAGCTCAAAATAAAAAAATTGAAAAGGGCTGGGGATGTAGTTCACTGGTTAAGAACTCCTGGGTTCAAACCTTGATACCAAAAAAAAAAGGCACAGAACTTGACGTTCATTATCATCATTTTACATTTATCCAGGTGGCTCCAGAAAGGAAATCACTGAACATTGGGAATGGCTGGAGCAGAATCTACTGCAGACGCTCTCCATCTTCGAAAACGAGAATGATATCACCACATTTGTGAGAGGAAAAATACAGGTAGTGGATTGGGGAACAACAACAACAAAACACTGGGCTGGCGATGTGACTCAGTGCATACAGGAGGCCCTGGGTTCAGTCCCCAGCACCACATACACACACACACACACACACACCACAACTTTTTAAGTGGAACTAACTTCAAATTCACAGAAGTATTGTAAAAATAAGAATTGCCTGAAAACACACTTATGTACCCCTTATTGGGTTCACCTGTTGTTGATATTTTGCCTAATTTGCTTTATTCACCTGTTCACTCAATTTGAGGGAAGTTTTCTTCTGAATAGGGATATTTTACAAAACAAGAGCACTACCATTATCAATTTCATTAGTTAACTTTACAAGTTAATTTAACGTTAATACTATACTATTTGGCATATATTCTAATTCTAAATGGCCCAGTTATGCTCTTTGTGGGGTTTGTTATTAATGGTGTTTTTTTCCCGCTAATTCTAAATGGCCCAATTATGCTCTTTGTAGGTTTGTTGGTGGTGGGTTTTTGTTTGTTTGTTTGTTTTCCATTCCAGGACAGGATGTTGTCTAGGAAACTATTGCACTTTAGTTTCTTTAGCATCCTTCAGACACAGCCTTGTCTTAGGTTCTATGACATAAATGGTTTTAAAGTTGTACTGTTCTGGTTTTATTAATAGAACACTTTTAGTTTGGGGTTTCCTTAGTTATTTCCTTACAATTCAGTTTGCACTGTGCACTCCTGAAGGGGTGCCACGTTAGTGATCCTGTGTCCTACCCAAGGCTTCAACTTCTCTAGTAGTGATACTCACCTGCTCCTCAGTGGAGCTGTGAACCCAGTCAGGTGCTATCCGTTTTCTCCACTGTGGAGTTACTACTTTTATTCTTGCAAATAATAAATAATTTTCTGTAGAAGAACATGTTAGGACTCCACAAAGATTCCACTCCTTATCAAAATATTCATCTGGATTTAGCATCCATTGATGATTTTTTTGGTCTGAATCCATTTTTGCCATGATGGTTTGCAAAATGATGATTTTAGGAAATGATGTTTTTCCAGCCCAGCCCTCAGCCACGTTTACCAGTGGGCAATTGCTATTCTACCATAAGCAAGAGCCTCCCTTCATTTATGTATCTCTGCATTATTGATGTGGACTGCTGGGTGTCTCAATTGTGTATGTTTCATTATTGGACCTAATTAGTTTGGTACTCTCACAATCCCAAATTTATCTATGGATACATACTACAAATGCCTTTTTGTCATTGTGACATTCTCCACTATTTTTTTTTAAATATGTCCCGACCTGTGGTAATGTAGGATGATCCAGGCCTATTTTGTGTCTTCCCTGTCCTATATGTTTCAGTTTGCTTTCAATTTTCAATTCCTCCTCCTCCTTAACATTGTTAAGGGAGTATTAATGTTTCCGAAAGTCAAAAAGCATTACTTTGTTCTGTATCTGTATGTTACCCTGTTTTCCCCCAACTCCCCATAGTGAATCAGTGCCATTGTGATCTGGTTTATCCTTTGATCTGGTTTATCCTTTCTTGTGATGGCACACACCTGTAATTCCAGCAGCTCAAGAGGCTGAGACAGGAGGATTGCAAGTTCAAAGCCAGCCTCAGCAAAAGCAAGGCACTAAGCAACTCAGTGAGACCCTGTCTCTATGTAAAATACAAAATAGGGCTGGGGATGTGGCTCAGTTGGCCGAGTGCCCCTGAGTTCAATCCCCATACCAAAAAAAAAAAAAAAAAAAAAAAAAAGAAAGAAAAAAGCTAATAGGAACATTTTGCTTACTGACCTTTAATTCTTATATGTAAGACTTCACAAACTCCATTGTTATCAAAATGTATTCCATATACAGGCTGCTTTTTATTTTGTTTTCATCACTTAAAATCTCCTGTTAATATGCCACATCAATTCATAGAATTCTCTCACGTGCTTTTTGAACAGCAAAACAAAACATCTTTGTAGTTCTATTTTTTATTTTGAAATATTGTTTATAATTATAAAGAATGCAAAGACTGTACAAAGAATCCCCTTACACACTCGATCAAGCTTCACCTAATGTTAACATCTTACATAATTAGGATACTTATCAAAATAAGAAATGAACATTGGTACAATGTTAGTAACAGTTTTATTTGGATTTGTACCAGTTTTTAAAATTCCATGTCCTTGTTTTCTTTCCATGATCCAATCCAGGATCCCACATTTTTTTTAGTTCCTCATTATTTTTACAATTACCTATTAAGTGTGTACCATAGCTAACTTCACCAAGCACTGTACTTGGACATTTAGGTTCTTTCCAGTATTTTGCAACTCTAAATATTCCTCCATATATATTTATTTATTTATTTATTTTCATGTGAACATATTTTTGTATTATCGGGATTGTATTTTTAGGATGAGCTTGTAGAAGTAGTATTGCCATATTAAAGGGCAAATGTCTGTGCTGTTTTGCAAAAACACTACCAAATTTCTTCACAAGAATTGTACATTTTTAAATCCCAAATGGCAAAGGGGTGCCTCTTTTCCCATAGCTTCACCAACAATGTGCATTATCAAGTTTTTGGAGTTCTGCTAATCTGATGAGGAAGAAATAGTATTTCATGTTATTTCAATTTCTATTTGTCTCATTTATGAAAAATTGATCAACTTTTCATATGTCAAAAGGCAGTTCTGTATCTCTATAAATGTCTGTTCATACCTGTTGCCAGGTTTTCTACAGGGCTTTTGGTTTTATCTTTCTTTAATATGTTACAATTCTTAGTATGCAAAAGCCATCTGCCTTTTTTTGGTGATACATGTTGTAGACATTTTCCCTTGGTTTATCATATGTCTTCTGGACTTCACTCATGATAATTTTGCCTTACAAAGTTGTGAGTTTTTATCTGGTCAAGATCAGAAGTTGATTCTATCATAGCATCAGGATTTGTAGGCATAGTTTAAACGCCTTTATACCCGCGGAAAGTGGAATTCTAGAAAGTGGTCTGACGGTTCCTATAAAGTTTCCCAATATGTTCAGTTTTATTTTAATTCTTATACTTTGCTAAACTTCCCATAAACATGTAGTAATTTTATAATCAGAAAAAGAATTTTAAAAATACATTGAACTTTGATTTCTCCTTTGGGTCTGATGTTTTTAAAGGAGAGAGCTGAACTTGAACTGGACCATAGAAAAAGGCCCAGGTAGGAACACCAGCCTCTGCCTCCATTCCACCTGCCCCTCTGGAGGAATCTTTATGCCCACCTACAGGATTTGCGGTTTAAGTTTCTACACCCCCCTTATTAGAGAGATTAGAAGAGCAATGTTAAAGGTAAAACTGGGACAGGAGGACATATTGGAAAGGATCAGTTTGAAGATGATTCCTTTTAGGGCCATCTCCTAGAATGTGGCAGCTTCTGCACCAAACCAAACTAAAACCAAAAGCAAATTTTGAATAATTGAGAGCTGATTGATGGAACCCAAGTCTTATCAGCAGTTTATTTCTAAGTCATGTATCTGAATTTCTGAAATAACGTAAGTGGAGTGTCTGAGAACTCCTAATTTGCTCATGAAGGAGGGTCTGGATGAAAGGGGTCACCCACTGGTGTGAGAAAAACACAGAGACTTGGAGCAGCATCTCCATCCAGGGTCACTCACTGGAGGTTGTCTGTCACCTGTCACAGCCCTCCCTCAAATGTCATCACCCTTAGGAAGCTGGCACAAAGAAAGAGCTGTAGGAAGAAACCAAAGCTTAGAAGACAGTAGTTATGAGCACGAATGAATGAATGAGTCAGTCAATCAAGCCAAACTACGTCAAGTTGCCATTCTTTTTACTAATTGCATTACACCAAAAATGTCAGATTTAATTCCCCTAAAATCAATTATGAGGAGGGAATTACTGTTACTGCCATTATGTATAAAAGAATGTCGTTCATGTGCAAATGAATGGTTTACATTTTCACAGAGTATCCACTAATTAAGGGAACCAACAGACTTATTTGTTTTGTGATCTAATTAACTTTTATAAATTACCAGTGGAATACTACAGAGGCAACTATAATCCAAACACCACACATACTGTTTTGTGTATTTCTTTCTAGACTTCTGCTATGCCTATGAATCCTAATAGCAGTCTCAGTGTACATATAATTTGGCAATCCACTCGTTTTTCTTTTACTGATACCTTCCATATTGTTATATAATTTTAATTGTTTTATCAATAACTGGATATGACTCCATAATTGCTTTTACAGTTCTTCTCTTTCCAGTAGTCTCCTTAATAGCTTCTAATGGTGGAGGATAGGTATAAATGAAAAATGCAGTTAACATTTTGTTCACAGTTTTCCCCACAGGTTTTTGTGTTTTCCTCTCTCTTTGGAATAGATTATAAAATGAGGATTATTGGGTTAAGTAGTTAAAACATAGTGGACCTAAATAGATATTCTCAATATATTAGAATCCCTGTGTGATTATGCATTGCTTACTTTTCAGGATTATAGTTGTTTCACTTATTTTATAGTTTTAATATCTTAATTTTTAAAAATTTCTGTCTTTGATTATGAGGTGAATATTTTTTCATGTTTGCTAAGTTGATTTTCCTCTTTTTGTAAAATCCTTGTCCATATCATTTTGCATATTTAAATTAGCATCGGGCATCACATACACTTTGATTGCATTAATTTTCCAAAGTTACAAGGTGCTATTGCCTAGAACCGGAGGGACCAATTTTATATTCTATGGAATCCAGAGAACTTATGGGGAGAAGATATCCTTTTGTTTCATCATCCAGTCCTCCTGGTTGAAAAGATAGAGCAAACTATAGGTTCTGCATTCTGGACCCTGTCTTTTTGTAAAGGTGTGAGAGTTAGATGTGGGGCCTGTTAATTAGCCTTATGATGAAATTTGTTGGCAAAACCTGGTATACTGATACAAGTTTATTAGGCCCTGGAGTGTTTCAGAGTGATATTTACTCAGTTTCATGTTTTTGTCGATCATTTCATACTTTGAAACATTTTCTTTTTGAAATTTTAATGAGCATTCTGGAAAGGTGGTATTTCACCCATCTTACGATAGCATAGTCTGACTCAGTGTTTTTCCACTCAAAAAACATAGGGGTGTCATTTAGTCTGTTGGGCATCATTCTCTTCTAACATCTTCCCTATTTGGACTTTGGGTAAGACCTCCACCAGGGTGGTCCAAAAGAAGAGCAAACCTAAGCCCACTTGAGGGCTGCAGGCTTACTCTGAGCTGATTGGCTGTTGGGATTGCCTGGGGACCCGACTGCTGCTTTCTATTGGTGGGCTTTCACTTGTCACCTTTAATAACTCATTCATTTATTTCTCTTTCATTCTTGTATTATTTTAGATCTGCCTTCAAAGGCATTGACAACTTTGAAATGTCACATAGGCTGGAGGTGTATTTGCCAACTGGGAATAGCTTTTTCATCCTCCGTTCTGAACCGGCTTCTCCCCACCCAGAGGTCTGATGCCTGCATGTTGCCTCTAGCTCTTTCTGGTCCCTAACACATCCCTCTGCTAACGCCTGCTCAACCCTGGGAGGCCTGGGTCCAGAAATGTTCTCTCCTGGTCTCCATAGAGCTCAACATCTCTGCTCTGTCGGTGGAATAGTATCAAAAGTAATGACAGAAAACAATCCTATTTTAGATATTTCCTAGGAATGTCATCGCCGTTGATAATGCCAGCCACACTGTCATCCTGGGTGATGACAGACCAGGAGCCCACAGCTTGGTGTGTACCTTCCTAAGCACAGTCAACTCTGAAACAATTTTAGATTTAGAAATCTGCAACTCTGAACTATACATCAAAACCAACTGTGACCCCATAAGTGACATTTTAATTTGGAAATATGACATGTTCTCATTTGATAATTTATTGAATATTCTTATATGCTAGATACCGGTGATAAAAAATGTTCAAGACACTATCATTTGGGGGATTCATAATTCGTGATAGAAAGGACATATAAGCAATTTTTTTCCCACCAACATATAAATTAAGAAAGCCTAGAGGTGAGAATGTGGACCTCATTGAAGATCAGTTTAATGTCACAGGGAACTTGCTTATTTCTGCAAAACCTAGAAAGGTTGACTCTGGCCAATGGAGATTTTATAGGAAGAGATTTGGTGTGGACCTGTCTTCTCTTTCACCCATGGTCTAGGGAAGTTTTTAAGGTGGGAATGTTATGGTCAGGTCTGTTTTTCAGAAAGTGGCCTTCCAGAATCAGTGGGCAGAAAGTCATGATAGGAGGGAGTTGGGAAGCCATCACATTCATTCCTGGGCTGCTTGGTGGGCCTGTGGGGGTGGGGGAGGGCAGGGTTCTGTTAGAAGAAGAGGTTGGAGACTTGTGGGGCTCTTGGCAAAGGTCCACTGTTTGCTGTTAGGGTTGTTGTTTATGTTCTTACTTTTACTAGAACTGAACATGATGGAGATTTTGGAAAACCAAAGCCCCCTCTCCTACCATCATTCATGAACAAAACTTCTGGTAACAGAAGTTGGGGTGTGTAGGAGGATCTGGTATTAGAAATAAAATTCAGGACATATTTTCAACCCAATGCAGAGAAAATTGACAGTACTTAATATGGGGAAAAGGAATCATGGTTGGGAGAAGGTGCACATGGAGGTGGGAATGAATTAAACCAGACTTTGGGGTGTGGTAGGATTAATGAAACAGAACAGCCTCATTCTAGAATTTAGGCACACAGAATGGCAGGATCAAAAGCCAGAAGGTGAGCAAACACATGTCCAGGCCTGGAAGATGCCTCAAGGCTGGCTGGGGCAGAGTTGCTAATGCAAAACTGTGGTCAGATGTAGTACAATGAAATTTGAAAAGGTTCAGTGTTGGTTGATTTCTGTTAGGGTTTGGATATTAGGTTTAGGTTTGTGAATTAGCCCACTGATGACATTAACTGAGTGGTAACTGAACATGGGTAAGGTGTGGCTGGAGGAGGTGGTGCATTGGGGACATACCTTTGGGCTGTACATTTTGTATCTGGCAAGTGGAGTCTCTCTTCTCTGCTTCCTTATCCTTACGTGAGCCGCTTTCCTCTGCCACACTCTTCTACCATGATGTTCTGCCTCACCTTGAGCCCCCGAGGAACAGAACTGGCTTTCTGTGGACTGAGACCTCTGAAACCGTGAGCCCCTGAATAAACTTTGCCTCTTCTAAAATTGTTCTCATCAAATCTTTTAGACACAGCAGCGAAAAAGCTGACTAAAACAGACCCAAACTGTACAAGGCCTAGAGTTTCAGGCTAACTGGTGGGGAAACAGTCAGGATTTTGATCATCAGAATTTCTTAGTCAAAATTAGTTTTAAGAAGATAGATTTGTAGGGCACATGAAGGATATACTAGAAGTGTAAGAACCCAAAGGCAGGAATTCTAGGGACAATGAGGCAGGTGCAACTTTCCATCCTAGGGATTCAGGAGGGTTGCATCATGTCAAGGAGAATTAAGAGGTGGCCCAAGATCACAGAAATATGAGTCGTGCTCTCCGGTATGTGCATTCCCAGGCTGCCTTGAGGCAGAGACAAGGAAGAGGGGTGGGGGATCTGACATTGCAAAGAGAAAGGTGGGATTCAGGGGAGCATTTTCTATTAGAAAATGTAGAAACCAGTTTTCAAAGAATTACAAAGGAATTGAGTAACAATGAAATAGCATAGTAAGCTGCTATAATAATGAAACAATGGAGTATGCCAGTCACTTGCTATGCAAATGCTTGATCTCCTGTCCAGCTGTCAACACATTCTGTCTAGTATCATTTTTGCTCTCACATTCACCCCTTTTTTGCTCCAGTGACAGTTTGTTCCTTTTCTCTAGGGTCCCTGATGTTATAAACGGTCCTGAGATAGGGAGTCCATGGCCCTGTGCGTCTAAGTGACGTGCATTTGGTCTTTCTTTCCTTTCTTGTCTCTCATAATGATTTTTGTTGATTTTCAGAAAGGTAGGAGTTGGCACTTGGGAAGACTCTGTCATGATAAGCTCTAGTAAACACAACACAACTGGCAAAATGTTTACACCTCCCCATTTGTAAACTAAAATGATGAGCTGCATTCTGAGTGACTTGAAAATAATTGGCTCCCATAAACATAATAAAATCTCTATTGTTCTTTTAGTATGCAAATGCCACTTGTTAATTGGCTTGAAATTTAGGGGGTTACCTTTGGACAGGGTTTGTGATTTTTTAAAAATGCTGATCTTAGAAATCTTTCTTTGTTTCTATTATGTACAGCTTGTCATATTGATACTGGTTGTATGCTTTGTGTTTTATTCCTGATTAGGGCATCATTGCAGAGTATAACAAAATCAATGACATCAAGGAAGACGATGACACAGAAAAGTTTAAAGAGGCCATCGTGAAATTCCATAGGCTGTTTGGCATGCCTGAAGAAGAGAAGCTTGTCAACTATTACTCTTGCAGCTACTGGAAGGGGAAGGTCCCCCGGCAGGGTTGGATGTACCTCAGTATTAACCACCTGTGCTTCTACTCTTTCCTTATGGGGAAGGAAGGTGAGTGGTCTAGAATTTCAGAGGGAATCTTTGGAAAGTCTACTAAGGCTTTCGGTGTACTCATAAACCAAATCAAAATATCAAAAATCCAGAGCTATAACCGAGTCAACACTTCCTTTTTTGAATATTTAACAAGTGAATCCATTTATTTTCAATTCAGTATTAAAGAAATTTTGTCATTAAGTAATAAAGGTTCACAAAAGGCATAATTAATTTAATAAACATGGATGAAAATCCATGATAATTCTGATCTCAGAATTTAAGTGGCCCCAATTTGACTCTTAAAACCAACAAACAAGGCAGTCAGGAACTCAGAGGAGTTCAGGGGTTGAGAGATAGCAGTCAGTACCTTGGAAGGATTTCCTGGAGCCCGGTGTTGACCCAGCCTTGTTCCCTGTGCTCAGCCAAGCTGGTAATCCGGTGGGTGGACATCACTCAGCTTGAGAAGAACGCCACGCTGCTCTTGCCCGACGGGATCAAAGTGAGCACACGCTCCAGCGAACATTTCTTCTCCGTGTTCCTCAATATCAACGAGACGTTCAAGCTGATGGAGCAGCTTGCCAACATAGCTATGAGGCAACTCTTAGACAACGAAGGCTTTGAGCAAGATCGATCCCTGCCCAAACTGAAGAAGAAATCTCCCAAAAAGGTGTCTGCCCTGAAACGGTAGGTGGCAAGGGACTTTGAGTCTCTCTGTCCGCAGGACCGAGAAACCATACATTTGTTAACTTGAACCTTCTGTGAACAGCTTCCAGGGTTAGAACACTTTTCTGGGTGTGGAAACAATACTGAGAAAGACTTCCACTTTAGAAAGAGATGACTGTGCCCAGCTCCCACACAATGTAATGGGAACTCTTTGGGTCCTATGGACAGAGGGGCCTAGGCCCACACACACAGGGGGTGGTTAGCTCTACCCAGATGGCTCTTGTTTTACTCTGCTTTGTGGTCACTGTGACCAAAAGACCTAACAACAATATTAGAGGAAGAAAAAAGTTTATTTTGGCTCATAGTCTCAGAGGTCTCAGGCCACAGATGGCCAACTCCATTGCTCTGGGCCAAAGATGAAGCAGAACATGGTGGCAGAAGGGCGTGGTGGAGGAAGGCAGCTCAGGACGTGGTAAGCAGGAAGCAGAGGGAGTTCTTCTCACCAGGGACAAAATATAAATCCCAAAGTCATGTTCCCAGGGACCCACCTCCAACACCCAATTAATCCATATGAGTGGATTAATCCACTAATTAAGCTACAGATAATTTCACCTCTGAACATTTGCTTTTGGGGGACATCTCTTTTCCAAATCATAGCAGCTCTGAAAAATGGTAGCAGAAGTTCCCCAGGCGAGGAGTAGGATGGAAATTTCAGACAGAGGAAGGGACATGGTGTGCAGAGAAAAGCACAGAAGGAAGTAATTCAGTCACATGGCTAGGAGTGGACAGGCAGGGGGTGAGGAGAGGCTACAGAAAAGCCTGGAAGGCTGGATGTGGGGTTAAACTAGGGAGAGGGGGAATTAGACGCTGATGTCTTCCAAAGTGGGACTGTCTGCCTGGAATTGCCCTTCCCTGAGACGGGGAATGACAGAAGGAAGAGTAGGCCCTGGGGACAGAGTAGCTGAGCTTGATGACATTGAGTAGAGTTGCCTTCAGGACATGCACTAGGAGATCAGTCCAGTAAGATAGGCAGGAGGCAGGAGGATGGCAGGTTTGAGGCCAGCCTCAACAACTTAGTGAAACCCTGTCTCAGAAAATAAAAGGGGTTGGGGATGTGGTTCGGTGGTAGAATGTCCCTGGCTTTAATCCCTAGCGCTGCAAAATTGGACATCATTGGTGGAAGTTGGAGTCTGCAAGGAGGTTGTTATTATGAAGATGTCCTTGGTGATTTGAGATGTGTTGACACAGTGGTAGAGGGCAGATGTCACCACCAGCAGTGAGCTGGGCAGCAGGTGAACGGCAGGGAAAGGCAACTGGGCAAATATAGACTGCTTTGTCAAGAAATTCAGTTATGAAGAGATGGGTCTTGCTTATTTATTTATTTAGAATGGAAAAGAGTTGAACATTAGGATTGAAGGAAGGAGGCAGATGGGAAAGTTGCTGGTGAGGGTAGGTCGGGGGACAGGAGGGAGATAGGGATAAGGCTGTAAGAATATGAGTCATGTAAAAAGTGGCATCTTGTAGAGTGTGGAAGTTGTGCTTATGTGTGTCGTGTCCTCTTCTTTTAAAACAGGAAGAAAGAGAGTTGGTGAGGGTGGAGGTCATCCTGGGGACAGAAGGGAGGGAACTGAAGGAAGCTTTGCACCCAGTCAGTCCCTCTTTGCTCTGTGAAGCTGGAAATAGGCTGGCGGGGAGGAGGAGGGTAGACACGAGGGGAAAGGTTTAAACAAATGACATGATGGACAGGAAAAGGCGCTCGTTAGGGAGTAGCCAAGAGAGGACCCAGCCGAGGTTGGAAGCCATAGTTGCCCAAGAGCTGGGCTGTGCCCTGGTCTCTTCATGTAGTTCTGTTGTTCAATTAGGATAAAGAGCAACACCCAGCAGATATGTGGCGTGGGGCTGTTTGCATTCTCTTTAAGTCTTTTCTTAAAGGACAAAGTCCCCCAAAGTGCTCCAGGTATAAGTAATTCTAACAGCCTCTTTCAAAATTATTGCATTCTTTAGACAGAATGAATTTTTTATTCAGGCTTTGTTTTCCCAAGGTTCTTTGACATTTACAGGTATTGATTGTCAAATGGCTCTGCAAGGGACCTAAATATAGTAAAATAACTTTATTGTGCTTTGGGGTCCTTAAGTTAGAATTAACACCAACGTAAAGCTGAAGAGCGGAGTGACAACAGGGGATAGGTAGGTCAAGGAGGGGACGGGTAGGCTGAGGGAGCGTCCACTGCAGTGTTGTTTAGAAGGTATTGAAACCTCTTTCTTGTCTCAGGTGAATTATAATTAACTGTTGCTTCCCAGTGATCTCGATGCCAGGGCCAAGAGTGAGAGATACCGGGCCCTATTCCGGCTGCCCAAAGATGAAAAATTAGATGGCCACACAGACTGCACCCTCTGGACTCCGTTTAACAAAATGCACATTTTGGGCCAAATGTTTGTCTCCACAAATTACATCTGCTTCACCAGCAAGGAGGAAAACCTATGCAGCCTCATAATCCCACTCCGAGAGGTAAGTTTCAGCAAGAAAGGATGCATTAGGACGTTCGTTTATAATGTGCTTCTCTGGGTAAACCAGGAGTTGTTTTTTGGTTTGCTTTTCAATTTGTTTGTTGTTGTTTTGCATTTTTTTAAATCAGTAGTTGGTTGGTTTTTAACGTTGTGAATATTCTTAATTCACTGGTGGCATTTGCCACCCTTTCAGTTTTCCCAGTTGGAAGTGTCTCTAGGACCTGTGAGGTCTCATCTTCCAGAAATAATAAGGGTTTTATCATCATTCAAAAATGGAGAGGCCTACAGATCAAGGGATGACTGCTACTGGAAAGACTGCTTGTTGTATTCACAGATCCCAAGAGGAAAGGCCACGCCATTCAGGGCCACATAGGAGGGACCAGATGGGTCAAGAGGCAGAAGGAATAAGGGAACTCATGGGCAAGAGCCTTTATTGTGTTTTGTGAGGGGAAAAACCAGCTGGACAGACTTAGGATTGTGTAGTCTGCACAGTTTTGTGGGCTCTGAGGCATAGTGGTTGTCAGGAGTTGTCTAATTCCTGGCCCTAGGGTGAGTTGGGCAGGACAATAGTGGCCCTGACTATAAGCACTAGAAAAAAAGGAGGTGGTTGGGGTGTGGGCTCTGGATGGTTTGCTTGCTTGAAAAAAACAATTTTCTAGCAATTGGCCAGCACTGAGTGAGGGTGATCTCTCAGGTGTCAGAAAGACCCAAAGATATCAAGGCATCAGACACAAAAACAAGAAAATACAGTTCTGAATAGCCTGGCTTGTGGCCATGGGCAGCCTGGTCAAAAGGAGCAAGTGGGTGGGTGGGTTAGAAGGCCAAGTGTTTGTTCCCACCTGATCTACCAGGAGCCTACATTAGAACTACCAGGCTGCTGGTTAGCAGCAGATTCCCCAGTCCACCCCAGATCCACTGACTCTGAATCTCTACAGATTTTGCAATCTGTATTTCAAGAAATTTCCAGGCCAGTTCTCATGTCCAGGAAAGTCCAAAAGATATTATACTTGCTCTGGTTTGGAGCTGGATTTCATCCTGCCTGGGATAGGAGGTTAGTCCCATAGTCATCTGGAGGGTTGGCTGTGAGGTTTGAGTTGAGAAGGACTTCTAGTTATATGTCAGGGGTTGGGAAACACAGGAGCTGGCAGCCCTCAAGTTTCTGGCAACTTCCAACCTAACCTGATCCTCTCCTGGAAGATAAGGTAATCAAAAGTTTTGAACATTTAATGGAGATTGCCTCTTTGTCAAGATTTCCCATAATAGGCCAGGTGTGGTAGCACATGCCTATAATCCCAGTGGCTCAGTTCAAAGCTAGCCTCAGCAAATTAGGGGGGCCCTAAAGCAACTTAGCAAGATCCTGTCTCAAAATAAAAAATAGAAAAGGTTGGGGATGTGGCTCAGGGGTTAATTTCTGGTACAAAACAACAACAACAACAACAACAAAAAAAAAAAAAAAAACAAGAATGAAAGAAAAGCTTCCCTATAGTGAAGGATTAAAGTTTCTCTATCTTGTATATCTTTTAAAAATTAAGTAAGCAAATGCCCCTAGAGTTATTTTTTCTTTTTTATTTTAAGAGTAATGTATTGTTATCACAGAAATTTTTCAAAAGTACAAACAAATAAAAAGAAAACAAAATTTACCCCTAGTTTCACCATTTAAAGACAATCACCTTAACTAACTGTGCACAGTACACAGCTTTCTAGGCTTTTTCTATGCATTGCTGTGTGAATGCCTTATAACTCAGATCTAAAACATGTTATATGGAATTTTTACTTTTATTTATGACCTTTAACAGTAAATATATCTCAAACCATTTCCTAAAAATTAAATATTCTTCTATGATGTAATTTTTAATGACTGCATATATACATTATTGATATATTCTTTTACCTAAATTAATATGTAAACTTTTCTTAAGTTACAAGTTACAAATTCCTAGAAGCTAAACAGATCAAAAAGAATGCAGCTGGGCGTGGTGGCACATGCCTGTAATCCCAGCAGCTCAGGAGGCTGAGACAGGAGGATCAGGATCGTGAGTTCAAAGCCTGCCTCAGCAAAAGCGAGGTGCTAAGCCACTCAGTAAGAACCTGTCTCTAGATAAAATACAAAATAGGGCTGGGGATGTGGCTCAGTGCTTGAGTGCTGCTTAGTTAAATCTCTGGTACTCCACCCCCCCCAAAAAAAGAATGCAAAATGTTAAACAATTGACAAATTTGGTTCTTCTTATTCTGGGTCAGCAAAACTAGTGTTGAACACATTTTGAGGCCAGGATAAGTTACTGGAGTGGAGAGATCAGTTAGTTGTCCTTACATGGGGTTGTGAACATAGCTTCATAATTTTTCTAGCAAATTTAACCTCTTTCATGGTCTCTACCATAGCCCATTAGTAGGCATAACTTTGTTCATCTCATTCTGTGTGTAAGTTTCTTCACCCAGTGTTACTGAGTGTATCAAAGCCGACCAACCTGGAATGGCTAGGACGTCCACTCCAGGATTAAGAATGTACTGCAGATGGGTCATTTGAGACTCTGAGCATGTTACCACTCTGTTTATCCAGAGGTGCAAAGAGGTCCTGAAGCCTGTATCCAGACATCTGCCTTGCTTCTGATCAGCGCCCCTGGGTATTGGGTCCAGCCAGCTCTGTTTGTACTGGAGTGAGATTTAGAAAACAATAGTAGAGCCCTGGAGGATTGAGAGACCTCTTGCTGCTGTTCTCCACCTCTCTTTGGCTTGCTGGTTTTCCCTAGTAGGGCAGAGATCATTCAGTCACAATTCAGGGTATATCAGAGCAAAGACAGTCTGCAGAGGTGGGGTTTAGACCTGAAGCATGAAGTGGTTGGAAGGTGTAGTTTTAAAGAAATTTGCCTGGTAGGATCTCAGTGCTTCCCTTTGACCCAATGAATCGCTGAGGGATGTTAATGGTGAATCCCCAAACCTCAACTAATGGAGGAGGCAGAGGCCTTAATGTAAGTTTTATTACCTGTGGGTAATGATAACGTTAGAAAAGCAGTGGGTGTTTGAGTAGAGTGTTCTCACAGGAGCAGGTGCCCTTTGGGGCCCAGTTGTGCTGAGGGAGCAGCAGGAGCCTCTGTGGAATGTGACACCCCCTTGGGCTGCAGACTTCTACACATGGAATTCAGTTAGGCCATACTGACAGAGGGTGAAGATTTATGCAGAATCATGTGGGCTGTAGATTTTTGAATTAATTGTTGGGGTAGTGGAAGCAGGAGGCTACAGGAATCTGATGAGGCTCCTCCTTATCGTCACTTAGAGAGTCCAGATGAAGTGTCTCCCCAACACAAATTGCCTCATAAATGTTCATCAGGAGCCACCAAGACTTGATTGAGTTCCAGTCTGTTTTATAAGCCCAGTTGGTAATGAAAATGTCTCATTATAGTGTAGAAAATGCTGAGGCAGCTGGCTTCCTTTACTCAGCGGGGCAAAGCTCATGGAATAGATTTTACTAGAACTCATTTGTCAATGAAAAATGTCTCATAACCCACGTGAGCATTCCCATGTTTTATGTAGGAGTTTCCTGTTTCCGTGGTCATGATTCTGGTAAATGAGAAGACGCTTTCCATTTGACTTTATCAAAAGCCATGTCCCTGTCTGTTTGAGACACAAAATTTGAACCTTTAATCCTTTGGCCTCTGCCATTTAGTTCTAGACGCCTGATGACCCAAATAACCAGCAGAAGTTTTAAAATAAACATTTTTCAAGTGTTGAGGGAAAATCCTTTTCATAAGAAAAAAGGTTCTTTTCTCCGTTTTTCTAGAAGTTTTTTATATTAGAACAAAACACAACAACAAAAAAAATCCTGCAGGTGCAACTCGGATTCCTTTAAAACAGATATTTACATTTATACATGATATGTAACTATATTGATATATCACATGCATGTTATCTAATATATATCACATATAATGCACAGCACTTGAGGCCATGCAACTTTTTAAGGTACTTTAATATATTTCCTAGGTTGGAGCAGAAGAAAGGGTTTTTAAAGTATTGTTTGGAAAAGATATATTTCATATGAAAATGCCAATATGTGGATTAAAGTTAACTCTGTCTAGACTGCCTTCAGATAGAAAAGAAGAGGGGAGAAGAGACCTAGCTGTAGGTACATAATCAGAGCTCTTATAAATAAACCATTTAGAGCTCACCTTGAAGTTTTTCCTAATGTGCTAAAGAAATAGTTTTACTGCATTTATCCTTGCTTCCAGTTTTATGTAAATCCTACTAAAAACCACCAATATATGTTTTCAGTTCAAAGCTAAAACAGATGTTTCTCTTTCCTTCTTTTCTTCCGCTGTGGGTGACTTCAGTGGTCACACACATGTGTGCACATAGACTCATGCACACCTGTGAACACACACACACACACAATCTGCTAGTGCAAATAGCATTGCAGTTAAACTGTTTATATCATGTCTGTCCAGGAATAGATCCTTGAAAATTGGATGCAAAGCTACAGGTCAGTGATCCATTTATTGAAAGATTGATGGGGGTCTTGAAAACCTCCCTAACATTAAGCTTGATACAAGGAACCAGTACCAGTTTTTTTCCATGTCCTCTGAGTAGTGTGACAGCTAAGAGTCCTAGCTCTCATGACTCCCTGAGATTTTAATGAAATTCATTTACAGCCAAGTGACCCATCTTGGCACTAGTGACATTTAGGGCCAGACTTCGTGTTGGGCACTGCCCTGTGTACTGCTGGACGTTCAGCAGCTTCCTTAGCCTCTACCTACTAGATGGTTGTCACCTTCCCATTTGCAACAACCAAAAATGCCTTCAGATATTGCCTGATGTCTCCAGGGTGTGTGGGAAAGAGTAGAATCATTCCCAGTTTAGAACCACTGATTTTGAAAGATCAGCAAGATTATTCTAGTTTCTGCTCTAAATTCCAGTTAGATTTGCTTTGAGCTATTTTATTTTATTGGAAAAGAGACAAAGAATCTCAGTTTGCTCCAGAAAATATGGGTGGTTTCCACAGAGTGGTGAGAGGGCTGTGTTCCTCTTGTAGCACTACTTGTGGGCTGCTGTGGGGTGATTCCTGGAAAGTAGTGCTCTGTGCTTCGTGTTTCTTTTTAGGTGACCATTGTGGAGAAGGCCGACAGCTCTAGTGTGCTCCCGAGTCCTCTGTCCATCAGCACCAGGAACAGGATGACCTTCCTATTTGCCAATTTGAAAGATAGAGACTTTCTAGTGCAAAGAATCTCAGATTTCCTGCAGCAGACGACTTCCAAAATATACTTGGACAAAGAGTTTGCCGGAAGCTACAACAGTTCAGACGATGAGGTCTGTAGAAAATACCTGCAGGTGTTGGGGTTTGCCCTATTCCTGTGCCCAAGAGTGTTCGCTTCCTATTTTTTCAGTTCTGCAATCTCTGTAGCTATTCTAAGATAAGCCACCTGCTCTCAGTCAGTATCTCAGCAGGCTCTTGGGTAAACTCAAGAAGTTTGGTTTAAACCTCTTTTTCTACAGTTGCTGGTATTATTAAGTGATTTATCTGTTACATAGCAAGTGACTCTTGCCCACAGAGTGACATGGTTTGGAATGGTACAGAAGTCAGTAAATAAAGTCTCATGTCTGAAATTCAGCATCATCATGATGATTTTATTACAATAAAATACAAATTGCATCGTCCCTATTGAATTAGGCCCTGGACCCACATCCAGGAAAATAGAGCACTGAGAAGACATGGGACTAGGTAAATTACTGAGCAAGGTACTGCTTGTTAAAACAAGTTTTAAACATGGTAAAGTCACATGTAAAACCCCGTCCTTGCCTACCCAGTTTACTTATGTTGGTTTTTTGTGTATGTGTGAGTACATGCGCATGCGTGTGTGCTACTGGGAATGGATGGCAGGGGTGCTCTACCACTGAGCTACGTCCCCGGCCCTTTTTATTTTATTTTTGAGATAGTGTCTCACCAAGCTGCCTGGGTTGGCCTTGAACTTGTGATCCTCTTGCCTCAGCCCTCTGTATTGTTGGGAGTAGAGCACATGCATCATCATATATGCAAATCAGAGAGACAAATAGCCAGACTCTGTTACCAAAAATGCATTTAAAGTACAAAGGAAGGGGCTGAGGCTGTCGCTCAGTGGTTGAGTGCTTGTCTAGCACATGGGAGGCACTGGGTTCCATCCTCAGCACCACATACAAATAAATAAATAAATAGAATGAAGGTATTGTGTTCATCTACAACTAAAATCAAAAAAATATTTTAAAAAATACAAAGGAAACCAACTTTGAGCATTGAAATGCTGCAGCCTATGACCCCAGCCACTGTCTGATCCCTGACAAGATGTTAACTTGCTGCCTTTCTCCCGGTCCTTCCTGTAGCAAGAAACATCAGGAAAACATGGTGGAGTTACTGATAGCTACTCAGAGGACCCGGCGGACGTAGGTTCTGTGCCCAAATTCCTCCAATGTCTTGTTCTGCTCCTCATGAACAGGTGTACTCTCGGCCCAGCAGCCTCGTTTCCTCCAGCCCCCAGAGAAGCACCAGCTCCGATGCGGACGGAGAACGCCAGTTCAACCTGAATGGCAACAGCGTCCCCACAGCCACACAGACCCTGATGACCATGTACCGGCGGCGGTCTCCTGAGGAATTCAACCCCAAATTGGTGGGCACTCTTTGCTCTTCCTCAAAACTGTGGTAGAACAT
The DNA here is from genome assembly GCF_001458135.2 of Marmota marmota marmota. NCBI lineage: Eukaryota > Metazoa > Chordata > Mammalia > Rodentia > Sciuridae > Marmota > Marmota marmota. The sequence continues at coordinate 193,277 of NW_026000057.1, read as the reverse complement.
GACCATTAAAAATAGTTTTTAATGTAAATAAACTCATAAATGTCTGTGTAAATGGTGAAGCAGTTTTTATCTAAATATGCTGTTAGGTTTCAGAGCAGCTTTAAGGGAGGAGACAAGAATCATTTTAACTCTTTTTATTTTAACTACTGTGTAAATCAGCCAACAAATAAGTACGCGCTTTCTCAGCACACATTTTAAAAACATGCATTCACTTTCACTTGGAGGAATAGAAATAAAACTAAAAATATGATTGGCATCCTACTGACCCATCTTGGGGAAGTGGGATTCTGACTGGGTCAGAGAGCTTTGAGGCAGAACTGCCATCTGTGATGGATGTGTGGAATTGGGGGAGGATTCCAGAAAAATCTTGAGTTCTTTGTTCCCACGTGCTCTGCCCAGAACTTGACCACCCCGCTCAATAGGGAAACTGTTCTGACCTTCCATCTCGACTCTCCTTACCAGCCTCGCAGTACTTTGGGGATGTAATAACATTCCTTGTGTCTTTCAGGCCAAAGAGTTCTTGAAAGAGCAAGCCTGGAAGATTCACTTTGCTGAGTATGGGCAGGGGATCTGCATGTACCGCACAGAAAAAACCCGGGAGCTGGTGTTGAAGGGCATCCCCGAGAGCATGCGGGGCGAGCTGTGGCTGCTGCTCTCAGGTACGACCTAGGCAGGGGCTGGAGCATGGGCATCTGAGTCCAGGGCACCCGGGCTTCCCCTCCACCTTCCGTCCTGCACCAGGGGTTCTTTCAAATAGGCAAACCTCCAATTCAGAACTAAAGCTCATTTGCCCACCAGAATCTGTGAATTCTGTCAAAATCTTTTACTCTTCATCAAAATCCAGGACCCAAGGTAAGCAGCCCAGATAGATGCTGGTGCCACTGTCCCCTGAGTCCTCAGTCTCTTCCATTTCTTCAGTGAGACTTTGTAGGAAAAAGAGAACCGGATGTGCCAGAGTACAGCGTTTTGTGATTCAGGGGAATCTCCTCTCTCCTGGCTGTGTTGACTTCACGGAGAATGTTTGAAAGTACCTCTTTTGAGAGCCCTCACTGGGCTGGAAAATAGAGAAAGAGTGGAGGGATGAGAAAGCCCCATTCTTTTTTGGGGTGGGATACCAGAATTGATCCTGAGGTGCCTACCGACTGAGCCACATCCCCAGCCCTTTTTTATATTTTATTTAGAGACAAGGTCTCACTGAGTTGCTTAGGGTCTTGCTAAGTTGCTAAGGCTGGTGTTGAACTGGCCAATCTCCTGCCTCAGCCTCCCAAGCTCCTGGGATTATAGACATGTGCCACCACACCTGGTGAAAACCCCATTCTTGATTTTTGCCTCCTCCTGAGGTCTTTGGTTGTCACTGAGGCCACGAAGGTGGCTTCCTATATATGCCTTGGATAGTATTTCTCCTTGTCTTCAGGGCATATACTCCCAGGCCCCCACTGGCTGCCTGAAACCACAGGTAGTATCAAACCCTGTCTACCATGTATTTTCCTACAAACACATACCTATGATAAATTTAACTTACAAATTAGGCACAGTAAGAGACTAACAAACAATAACTAATAATGAAATAGAACAGAGTATAACAATATTGTATAATAAAAGTTATTTAAATCTTAGGAATTATTAATTTCTGGAATTTTCCATTTTAATATTTTAATCTTTCAGGCTAACCTGCCACTACTTCTTGTCATCCTGAGCATCCAGAGTATCCCAGGGATCTTTTCTATCTCAAACACCAGGGCATGCCTTCAAATTCCACAAACCTTTACTTTATCATAGAAATCAGTTGCTCTTATCTGATTTGACGCCTTAAAAGTAGTCATTCTAAATAAGCTTATGTGAATCATTTTATCTGAACCTGAGGTGTTTTGACCATTATTAAACCCTTTAATTTAGAAAATGACATTAAAGTGAAAAGAATCGTTTTCAGACTTACAGGAAAGCCTTGAAATTTTTACAAGTATTTCTTGAAGTGCATGTAAGTGGTAAAATGTCACACAGTGAGATCTAGAAATGTCTGGGCAATAAGGCAACAGAATCCTGAAAAAATCATTGACTTTGTCTATTTCGTGTGAAATGGGTTTGTTCTGTCCTCATTTACTTGTCGTTTTCATTTTCCTTAAGTAGACCAGCTGCAGCCCTCCCCCCTTATTACTTAAAAGCCCTAATTTGAGTCAACTCACCTCTAATTACAAATGAAGCCAAGAGCCTCACTACACAGTCTACTCCTGTCTTCCTTGAGTTGGGTGAACTGGTCACTCACAGAGTAAATGAAAAAGTCCATTTTCATCCTCCCTATTCAAATTAGAAGTTATTTTCAGCCACATCTCAGATGAAAGTGAACAAGCCCCAGGAATCCTACACAGCCCTGTTGCAGAGATAGAGTCAGGGTGGGTTATATACAGTGTCTCCTTTAACAGTGAGGGCAGTGTGTGACCAGAGAGTGACATGTTTACATATTGCTCATGTTCCCATCCATCCAGTGTGGGGTTCACATGGAACCCAGCTTCTAGTAGGTGAGCCCACCTTGAGACCCAGCTCCCTCCCATGACCCTGAAGGCTACTACACCAGGACTTGGACTCAGTGCAGCACAGCCCCATGAGAACAGAGCAAAAGCCAAGGTTATTTACCGTCAGCCAGGCTCCCCTCCCAGGGCCTGTGTGAACGACAGATTGGCTCTCTTCGTGACCATCTGGGCGAGCCATTGGGTTGGGGACTCTATATTCTAAAGGGTGAACTGTGAATGTTTACCCTGTTTTTATATATGACTTATATTTTTGGTTTTTAATAAAAGCCTTATTGAGATACAACTCACAATTCAACGAAGTATACAATTCAATGATTTTAAGATATTCACAGAATTGTGGTCAGCACGGTTAATTTTAGAACTCTGTCGTCAACCCCTCCTGCCACCCCATGTTTTCTCAGTCATTCTCCATTTCTCCCCAAGCTGTAGGCAGCCAGCTGTAGGCAACCACTAAACTCCTTTTTATTTCTATAGATTTATCTACTCGGGGCATTTCGTATAAATGGAATCCTGCAATAGTTCTTAGTGACTGACTTCTTTCTCTTGGCGTAATGCTTTCAAGGTTCACCTGTGTTGGAGCATGTATCAGTGTTTCATTGCTTCTCCAACCAAATGTTGCCCCCTCATACGGTTGTAATTCACTTTGTTCAGCCATTTGTCAGTTACTGAACATTGAGGTGGTTTGCACTTTTGTCTCCTGTGAATAATGTAAGTTTGGGGGTGGGATGTGTATTTTCATTTCTTTTGAGTATGTACCTGGAGTGGAATTTCTGGTTTGTCTGATCTGTTTTTAACCTTTTAAGGAACTGCCAGGCCATTTTCCAAATCAGCTGCACCTTTTCACAATCCCACCAGCAATGGATAAGGGTTCCAATTTTTCCACATCTTCACCAACACTTGCTCTTTTCTATTCTATTGTAGTCACCCTAGATGTTGAGTGATTTGTCACTGTGGTTTTGATGGCTAATGATGTTGAGCATGTCTTCATGTGCTTGGTGGCCATTTGTATATCTTCTTTGCAGAAAGATCTACTTAGATCTTTTGCCCACTTTTAATTAGGTTGTTTTTTATTAATTGAGTGCTAAGAGTTTTTAAGCACGTTTTATAACACAAATCCATTATCAGATTTTCAAAATTTCCCATTCCTTTGGCTGACTTTTCACTGTCTAGATGGTGCCCTTTGAAACACAAAATTTCTAAGTTAGGTGAAGTTCAATTTATGTTTTTTTTCTTATATCACTCTGTTTTCATATGCTGAAGATTTACGCCAGCCCATATTTTCTACTAAGACTTACAGTTTTTGTGATTCATTCATTTTAATATTTATGTCATGTGAGGTAATGATCTAAATTCATTCTTTTCCATATGGGTAGCCAGTTTTCTCTTGGTCATTTGTTGGAAAACCTCTGCTTTTCCCTGATGAATTGGCTTAGAACCCTTGTCAAAAATTAATAGACCATTAAGGAGAGGGTTCATTTTTGGAGTCTCAGTTGGCCTATTGATGGGTTTATAGGCCAGAACCACATAGTCTTGATTTCTATAACTTTGTAGTAAGTTTTAAAATCAAGAAGTGTGAGTCCTCCAACTTTGTTCTTTTTCAACATTGATTCGGTCATTTGGGGGGCCCTTAAATTTTTCTGCAAATTTCAGTATCAACTAGTTAATTTTTACCAAAAGGGCAGCTGGGAGTTTGGTAGATATTGTGTTGAATCTGTACATAGGTTTGGATAGTTTATCTGTCTTAACAATATTAAGTCTTCTAAGCTATGGACATGGGGTATCTTTCTATTCACTTTGTCTTTGTTAATATCCTCCAGCAATCTTTTATAGCTTGCAAGGTACATTGTATTTATTCTGAATATTTATTTTCTCTTTGCTCATATTATAAATGCAATTGTTTACTCACTTTCATTTTAAGATTGGTTACTGCTAGCATATAGATATGCAATTCATTTTTTTAGTATTGCTCATATATCCTGGAGCCTCAATGAATTCATTTGTATGTTTTCTACAACAATTTTTATTTACATCTCCTGAGCATTAGTGATATTGAGCATCTTTTCACATATATGTTGGATATTTGTCTTCTTTGAAGAAGGTCTGTTCATTTCCTTTGCTCATTTTTAATTGGATTTTTGTTGTTGTTGTTGTTTACTGTTAGTTGAGTGAACTATTAGTTGTATTAGTTCCTTGTATCTTTTTATATTTTGGATATTTACTCCTTATCAGATATTTGATATGAAAAAGTTTTCTCCCATCCTGTGGATTGCCTTTGCTCTCTGCTGATCGTTTCCTTTGATGTGCAGAATTTCATATAATCTTACTTGTCTATTCTATTGCTTTTGGTGCTTGTGCCTTTGAGTTGTGATTGGTGTCATATCCAAAATAATTTCTCTGACCAATTTTGAGAAGCACTTCTCCTGTTTTCTTCTAGCAGTGTTATGGTTTCAGGTCTTCTTCTTTAAGTCTTTAGTCCATTTGTGCTTCTGGTTGTGGTATATGGTGTGAGGTAAGGGTCCAATTTCATTCTTCAGCATGATAAAATCCATTTTCCCCAACAGCAATATAAATTTATATCTAGATTTAAATTTAGCTATTTGCATACAGAGTTTTTCTGTCTTCAAGAATCTTAATACAAACATCTTAAACTGGTGATTATATAGCCCAAGTCCCATCCCTCTCCTGCAGAACTCCCACAGGTAATAGGCTCATCACTACTAAGAACACCCTCACCACTGATTGCAACTTCAAAAATCCCTCCAAGTATACTACAGCCTTTCCTGCTCTTCCATATGCGAAGTCCTTTATAGCTAGCCCTTTAGCAAATAGTGTTCAAACTTAATTTGAGAGACATCTTTATTTTCAAGTAAAATTGTAATAAAACCCCCATGAAATAAAAGCAAAGCTTTTATCAGGTTATTACAGTGGTTAAAGTGGGTGGTGAGAGGAGGACTCAGCCTGGCTTACTCTGGTCACTGCCCCTCTTCTCTTAAGCAGCCACTTGAAATTGTGGAAGTTCCTTGGAGCACAGGTTTATAGCCTGCAAACTTCTACCTGAAGGGGTTTTTATGCAGCCACCTTGCTCTGGGGCTGAAAGAGGACATCAACCTTAGGCTATCCATGATAGAAATATACCACATTTTTCATCTGATTAATATTTTCACATGATTTCATCTTTTTTGCCAATTTTCTATGAGTGACAGAAAAATGAAGAGGTTTAGCTGACTAGACAACAATTACAACGATATAAATCATAAAGTATTAATTTACAGAGCAAGGCAGGGCTTCCGCTTTTTGGATATTGTATCTGTTATGTGTTCGCCCAGGTGCTATCAACGAAAAAGCCACACATCCTGGGTACTATGAAGACCTAGTGGAGAAGTCCATGGGGAAGTACAACCTCGCCACGGAGGAGATTGAGAGGGACTTACATCGCTCTCTTCCGGAGCACCCAGCTTTCCAGAATGAAATGGGCATTGCTGCTCTGAGGAGGGTCTTAACAGCTTATGCATTTCGAAATCCCAATATAGGGTATTGCCAGGTAAGTGCACAGAGAGTTTATACAGAAGAAAATATTGCTCCAAGGCTCCTCAGTCTCAGTGCAGTTGGCAACCTAATCTCTTCCTGGGGGGGCTGTCCTGTGCTTTAATGTTAATGACATGCCTGGCCCCTACCCACTCGATGCCAATAAAACCTCCCAGTTGTGACAGTCAAAATTGTCTCTTGACGTTGCCAATGTCCCCCGAGGAGCAAAGTCACCCTGGGTCAAGGCCTACTACCAGAGACAGGAGCCAGACATGATGCCCTTTGTGGGTCAGCCAAGGTCTAGCTCACTCCCTGGGTCTACCCTCAGCATCCTAAACACACATCCCTTCCCTATATATTGCCACATGTTCCTCTTAAACTGTAACGTCCTTGGAAATTACAGCGTGTGTACGCTAGAGTTGTACTTGAATACACATTAGAATCAATTTGGTTTTACTCAGTATGACAAAAAGAGAAGGCAAAATGTTGCCCACACGCTAAAATCATTTCCTGTACTGGAACCTAAGTGACCACTTGGGAGGCTTCCAGATAATGTGACCTTAGATTGGAAGACTACATCATCATGGAGGCCTCCTGGACCACCCATTTTAGGGCTAAAGGAGGCTGAACTCCTGCTCTTACATCCATACATCTGTCTCCCTCCTACACACACACTCCCCCTCTCTCTCCATTTACCACATTATTTAACTTTTTAAAATAACATTAAATTTAAACATACCCCCAGATTGATTAATTACCCTTTATATCTTAGTGTTTTCTCTCTCATACCAGCATTTATGCCCTGGAAGGCTTGTCTAAGCAGTGTCTCCCATCCCCCTCCTTCAATTCCTATACCAGAGCCTGTTACAGGATGGAACCTGGAAAAAACAATTTTGACTGAATGACTGAGGAATTGACTATAACCACAGCCATGGACTAGAGTTGACAGGTTAATTCTCAAGTGGAATTTTAATAATGATTTCACTCGGGAAAATATTGAGTAAGACTTGCAAGAAAGAGCCCATTATACCAAAAGAGAAATTTTCATTGAGGAAGTCTGATGAACAGACTCCAGGGTTTCCAGAAGATCAAAAAAAGCAAAGTAGTTAGAAAGCTTTTAATAGAATAGAATTTGCATCTATCTTTTGATCTTCCTTTTTTAATTAAGAGGACTATTAAGGTAGTTTAGCTGTTGAGTGGTTATGAGCTCTCTGATAATATCTTCTAAGAAAGTCAGGTGACTTTAGAATTTAAATCACAGTTACTTATCAGGACCATCTTTATCCAGATGGAAATAATGGGCCAGGGCTTTAACTTTGAAAGGTTTCATTATTCTCTGAGGAGAGCCTGGAGCTATGTGTACTTGGTTATAGAAACTGTTACAGAAGGTTAAAAAGGAAATATTTACCTCATTGAATTAAGGATTAAGAACACTGAGAGATTTTTACAGGTTGAAAGCTTTGTCAGATAGCTTTGGGGCAAAGTTTTTGAAAGGAGAGTTTGCCTGTACATGTTTTATGGTAGGGATTCTGGTGAATATTTGTGCTAACAATCCCCTGATGAGGTACTGGCTCAAGAACTAATGGTTTTTACATTTTTAAAGGATCATAAAAGAAAACAAAACCCAGAATACAGACAGCGCCCCTATGTGTCCTGCAAAGCCTCAGAATTTCATCTGGAATTTTTCAGAGAGTTTGATGGCCCCTATGAGAATAACTCAATAATCTTTTTTTAGGTTAACAAAATTGCTTGTATTTTAATATCTATTTGATGTCTTCGAAATGTATTTGATGACTTTGTCTTTCATTCCACTAGGCCATGAATATTGTCACCTCAGTGCTACTTCTTTATGCCAAAGAGGAGGAGGCTTTCTGGCTGCTGGTTGCTTTGTGTGAGCGGATGCTTCCGGATTACTATAACACCAGGGTTGTCGGTATGTGGGTGTGTTACCCTCTCAGCCTGAAACTCATGGGGACAATGGTTTTAGAGTCATAACAGCCAATGCTCCACTTCTAGTCACTAGCCAGCAGTTTCAGACTACTCCAGTTTTCCAAGATGGAAATGAAAGAGCTTAAGTAAATATAGGTTTTAAGGAAAAAAAAAAAAAATCCCATGGATGTGTGGCACATATTGCTGTCACAGATGTTATCTTAGGAAACACTTGATGTGGTGTCACTGCATAATATGTGAGAGCTACCCCAAGGGCTCATGACCATTAGTGGAAAAATAGATTTCCACTGAAATGTCTGTCTGTGTGCTCTTTAATAAAGAAGATGGAGCCTATGGAAAGCAGAGATATTCAAAAAATGTTATCTGGGGTGGGAAACACAGCATGTAAAGTCTTATCCAAAGCTGAATTCCTAAGGCATATTTCAGAACTGGTTTCATGCAAAGCAAACAACCATTGAATTATTGCCTCCTTCTAACCCCTTCATGTATCAGACATTAACTTTAGCAGGACAAGCTCTTCATTCCTGGTATAGTACAACATATGCTTTATGTTACCCTCTTGTGTTCTGTCTGTATTTCTAGATTTTTGTACACTAATATGACTTACGGAAAATAGTCTCTAAAAATGTCAGTCAGTCATTTGTGAGTGTGTGCAGCTTTAAGTTTTAAAAATACACCTGTTTTTTTAAAGTGATGTCATATGTGAGGAGCATGCGTCCAAAGAGTATTTTTTAAATAAAGAAGAGTTTACTGAGTAAACTACTTAGGGGTACACTTGGAGCATCCTGGATGTGTATTTCATTCCTAAGCAAATGTTGTGCTACCAACACAACAGCTAAGCATGTGTCATGAAAATTTTGTAAAGTTTTTCCAACAACCCTTAGAGTCATCACGTTAGTGCTCATTCATGGAAGGAAAACAGCAAGGAGAAGATGCAGCCAGACTTACCCTGGAGACTGAGCTCCGTTGACACTTGGTCTAGTGACACAGTCCTGGCAGAATGGTTATGAATCGGGTTGTCACAGGGAAGCCACTTGTGTGGGTTCTCTGGTGAGAAGGTACAGCTGGTCGACCTGTGCCCTTTGGTGTCACCCCCTCAGGCGCACTGGTGGACCAGGGTGTCTTCGAGGAGCTGGCCCGGGACTACGTGCCGCAGCTGTACGACTGCATGCAGGACCTGGGTGTGATCTCCACCATCTCCCTGTCTTGGTTCCTCACCCTCTTCCTCAGCGTGATGCCCTTCGAGAGCGCAGTGGTGGTCGTGGACTGTTTCTTCTATGAAGGAATCAAAGTGATATTCCAGTTGGCCCTGGCCGTGCTGGATGCCAACGTGGACAAACTGTTGAGCTGCAAGGACGACGGCGAGGCCATGACCGTCCTGGGAAGGTACTGTGCTGCTGTGCCGCGTCCTGCCTTGGAAACCCTCTCTGGCCTTCTTCCCTGTGCTTTCTCTCTTGCTCCCTCATTTCCTGAGTCTTAATGGCCTTGATGATAATCATAAAATCTCTGTGGCTGAGGATTTATTTCCATAGGGCTTTTCTTTTGAAGCGAAGGGAATTTCTTCCTGTTCTAAACTGCTGTTTGTGGAACGGGAGTGAGGAACCGTAGTGGGACAATCCCAGCCAGTCTCCAGTGACATGGGTTTGCTTCTTCTCCAGGTACTTGGACAGCGTGACCAACAAGGACAGCACGCTGCCCCCCATCCCTCACCTCCACTCCCTGCTCAGCGACGACGTGGAGCCTTACCCTGCGGTAGACATCTTCAGACTCATTGGAACGTCCTACGAGGTGGGCCTTGCTTCCTGCCTGATGGTGAATGGTGCCCGAGGTTGCCGGGAGGGCAAAGCTGATGTGGGTCCCTGCACCATTGCTATCCTGTCTTAGCCTGTCTTCTGCTGCCATCGCTAGACACCACAGATGGATAATTTATAAAGAACAGAAATGCATTCCTCATCATTCCGGAGGCTGGGAAGTCCAACACCAAGGTGCAGGTTAGGGCCCTGCCTTCCTACTTCCAAGATGGTACCTCGTATTCCAGAAGGGAGGAGCGCCACGTCCTCACCTGGCAGAAGAGCAGAGTGGAGAGCACACTCCTGCAAGAGGTTTTATTAGCAGTTAATCCACGAGGCCAGCTAACCAGCTCCCATGAGGCCCCACCTCCCAGCCCTGTCACACTGGGGAATAAGTTTCAGCACCAGTTTTGGAGGGAACAAAAGTATTGGAACCACAGCCTTAACCACTGGCTTACCTGCTTCCTTTTATGCTGTGAGAGCTAGATGTCGGAATTGAGTAGCTACCCGCTAGCTGACAGGGTCTGAATTGGGTCTCTGGAGATGGACACGGAGTGGGCGTAGAATTCCTAGGGTCTAATACCTTGGCAGCAAATGGCATGACAGGCTCTGGGCCTTTGGTTCTTTGCTATGCCCACCATGAAGCCTGGTCTAATAGCAGCATCTGAGATTCAGTTCATTTCCTGTTCAGTGCTAAGTACTTAGATTCCTCTGGAGTAGATAGTCTGAGACTCTTAAAATACCCTTCATCAGGCCGGAGTGGACCAGAGTTCGAGTATTCCTCCAGGGTTGCATGGGCTGGATGAGGGAGGAGCCTTCTGGTTTAGTATACTCTGAACTCCATAGAACTAACCGAATTCCAGAATAAAACAAACAAACTTCTGGGGTAGCGGCACCACAGTGCCACCTGCCTCCTTAGCAACTAGTGGTTTGGGTGCCCCAAGGATTCAGTGCCCATAACACTTGCTGGTTTCAAATTTCTGCAGAAATGATTATCAAGTAAGAGAAAGAATTATATTCTGCTTTCTATAGATGTTTTGGGATTGTGCTTGGTGATTCTGTATTCCAGCTAGCAACACACTGGATACAAGAGAAATTGTGAAGCTTTGAGTGAGGTAGAAAGTCTCTCTTTGAGTCAAAAATTAAAACTGGTGTGGATATAGAGAGCTTTTCAGAAATGTATGTCTTTAATCCAATATGGGAGAAAGACTGATAATTCACTTCTTAAATTTTCATTCAGACTCCATCATGTTTATTGATGACATTTTAGTTACATGTTAAAATCATAAATGCAAGCATATTGTAGAAATCGTAGACGACTATGAAGAAAGAAAATAACTATCTTATGAGCATTTTACCATATTTTCCTTAAGTCTGTTTTTATATTTGCAACATATGCTTAAAAAATGAGGTCCTACTAAATGCTACTTTGTCACATTTCTGTTTTTCACCTTAAAAAAGACAAGATGACACACACCTATAATCCCAGTGGCTCAGGAGGCTGAGGCAGGAAGATTCCAGTTCGAAGCCAGGCTCAGCAACTTAGCAAGATTCTAAGTGAGACCCTGTCTCTCAAATAAAAAATAAAAGGGGCTGGAAATGAGGCCTAGTGGTGCCCCTGGATTCAATCCCTGATAGAAAGAAAGAGAGAGAGAGACAGACAGACAAATAAAGAAATTCCCTAATACATTAGATTTTGTTAGGAGGCATGCTTTTAATAAATTATCTGTACTATGCTTTAATGAGTTAACAAAATTTATTTAACTGGTCCCCCTCTTTCAATGGACATTTACTTTGGTTTCTTCCAAATGTTCAGCATGATATAGCCTTTGGTGGTAAACTTATACACAAATACCACATCTCTGATTATTTTCCTAGGATCCTAGAAATGAATTTGCTGCAGTAGATCAAAAAATGAACACGATTTCCAAGCTTCTGCTGCACACCATCCACTTTCTACAAAGGTTGTCCGATTTCTATTCCACTCGTAGAGATTGAGGATCACTGTTTCACTTCACTGTCTTCAAGACTGGTTATTATCCTAAAGTGTTTTAAAAGAATCATTGTCCCGGGACTAGTGGACTTGTGGATAGTACTAAATCAGAGATTTTAGATGATTTATTCATTCAGAAAAAGAGTCCATATGGTCGCAGGCCATAGGCTATTGTGGCTGTGGGGTACTTTTCTAAAGGCATCACCTGAACATGTGCTGTTAGAATTCTGGACCGGAGTAATAAAGGAGGTTGATATGTGGAAATTCAGCAGAAAAGCTAGCCTCATGCCGCAGTGACAGACTGAGGGAAAGGCAAGGGCTGTTCTCGTTTACCTCCTGTCTGGCTGGTCCCTGAGGTGACCTTGGGCTGCCAGACGCCCTCCTGCAGGGTAGAGCAGCGCGGTGCTCTCCTTCCTCTGCCTGGGAAGACTGCCTTCTCCTTTAAGTCACCACCTACACTACCCGGCCTTGCTGTGTGCGGTGCCTGATTTTTTGTTTTCTCTGCTGAAATGGCCGGCCCTGCTCATTTCCAGTGGCTCTCTGCGTCTTCTAGATGAACTTGCCCATCTTCTTTCCCCCTCCTGTCAGATGGTTGGCTTTGGGTACTGCCTGTGCATTAAACCACTTTAAAACTTTTCAGAAGCCAAGCTTTTAAAAACACAAATTGCCAGGCTCCATCCCAGGTCAGTTAAATCTGAATTTCTGGCATGAAGCCCAAGAATAAGTATTTTTTTTTTTAAGTTCCCCACAAGATCGGAAATATCCCTGAGCATTGAGGTTCACTGGGCTAGACAGGGCACGGAGCCACATCTAAGGCTAAGGCAGGACACCTGAGTGTTCTGAGGTATGCAACGAATTTCCTTCTGTTCTTTGGGGTAATTAGCATGAATGTTGAAAAATAGGCAAGAAATGCTGAAAGCACACTCATATTTTGAGATCTGGCACACACGCTCCCCAGGTTGCTGCTGGTTGGTCTGGTATTGATCAGCCAGGTAGGTAGAGGTGGTGACAGATGCCACATGGATGACATCTGTCTGTCAGACCTCTCAAGCTCCTGTGGAAAAGATTATTTGGGTGACTTGAGGCTCTAGTTTTCTTTTGTGTGAGCCCTGAGAGTGAGAAGCAGACAGAGCTGCAGTCTTGAAGTTTTAACTTATAGACAGAGGCTCTAAGGTGACTCTTCCAGATGTTTCCGCAGACACACAGCCATCACAGAGGTTCTGGATGTTCAAGTGCCCTGCCTGGCAGGTTTAATCTGTTGAGCATCTGGGGATGTGTCTGTGCAGAAAGCAGCCTGTGCAGACAGACAGGCAGTCAGGAAGGTGCAGTGTGTGTCTGGTTGTCAGTGATCACTGAGCTGCCCCTAGCTGAGAGCCTGCTCTGTGGGGCAGGGGACTGGTTACATCTTAGACAGCCCTCCCAGGTTTAAAGAAACAAATGCAAGAAATGATTATATAAGTTAAGAAAGGTTGATCTAATTGTTCCAAATCACCAGCTGGAAAGTGTCAGGGCCAGGATCCAAGTCTCCTTAGCATTAAAGCCAGGGAGTTTGTGCTGAATTAGAATGGAGATGGAATTGTGGCTGTGCATATGGGGAGTCTTGAAACCACTAATGGATTGGCAACAGCCACGGGAGACTGAAGAGAGTTTTTCTTCAAGTTCATTGTTTCTGCTTCCTGTGCAACAAATTGGAAGGAGTGGGCAAGCAAAAGAGGTACTGTAATTGTCTTAAAGGAAGACCCAACAGACGCAGGAAATAGCCATTTTCTATTAATTTATTCAGAATGTTTTTTTTTTTTTTTTGGTGGGGGGTGTACTGGGGATTGAACTCGGGGGCACTCGAACACTGAGCCACATCCCCAGCCCTATTTGTATTTTATTTAGAGACAGGTGCTTAGCACCTCAATTTTACTGAGGCTGGCTTTAAACTTGAGATCCTCCTGCCTCAGCCTCCTGAGCCACTGGGATTGTAGTTACCACATCTGGCTAGAAGTTCTTTAGTTGGGATTTTATAAGTGCCTGTCTCATGCCAACCATCATGCCCAGCCCCAGTGTGAATTTTTTTTTCATTCCTTGTTTTTATCATATAGATATTTCCCATCACAGTACAAGTTAAAAAGCTAGTATAATACATTTCCAGTAGCCCATCACTCAGTCCCAATAGTCCTCAACATTTTCCTGATTGTTCCTGTGGTGCTGGGGACGGTGCTGGACCTCGTGTGGGCCAGGCAAGCGCCCTACCACTGAGTCACATCCCCTGTCCTGTTGTCCTGATCTTTGTTTCATCAACTTCCTTTTTAGATTTCTCCTGGAGTGTGTTAAAGACAACTCCAGAGAATGTGTTGTGTCACTTACAAGCCCTTCCTGATCCATCTCTATCAGATATTTGGCAACTGACATGTTTTTTGCTAATCTATGACTGTGACTTTCTAGTTTAATTTTTAAAAGTTTGTTTAACCTTTAAAAAAAGGATATAAGTTAAGTGAGTGGACTATTAGTTGCAAATTGTAATCAGCAGGTTTTATCAGATGCAAAAATGGGTGTTCCCCCTTCTACCTCTTGTCAACAATATTAGGAATAACAGCTACCATGGTAGTGGCTTTACCTGGGTAGGACATGAATTCTTACACCAACCCAAGGAAGAAGGAATATTTTCCCTAATTTTCTGGTGAGTTCAATCCCCAGCACCATAAAAAAAAAAAAACAATAAAAAAATAAAAATAAATTCCAAGCCAAAATATAATAATTCAGGACATCAGTTTTTCAGATCTTATCAGAATTAATGGCCACAAGGCTGAGGATAGGATGATGTCATTTATCCCTTTTAGAGATAATAGAACTTTAGCTCAAGGGTTTCCAGTAGGTAGAACTAGGATTCAGATCCCAGCCTGTCTGTCTCTAGCATGCTTTTCCTTCTTTCTTATGTATTAGAAGCTTGTTGAAGCTACAACCAAGAGTCAGTCAACACATTCAGGATGTTTTACATTGAAACTGATTAAAATAGCTGTGTAATATCCATATTTACCTTCTGTGATAACCCGAGAACTTCTTCTCTAGCCCTTTCTATAGGCAAAAGACCTCAAGAGATTTGGTACCTTGAGGGGCGTAAAATATAATATAGAAATAGCATGTGATAGATTTTTAAATAAAATATACAAATGATTAAAATATATGAAATGTAAACCTGCCTGCTGGCCAAGCACCATGAGATCATTCCTTATTATGAATATAGTCACAAGTTGCGACTTCTCGAAAACTCTGAGTGCCCTGGAGAGGGCAGCCTGCTCTAGAACATGAAGATCCCAAAAGCGAAGCCTTCACTTCACCTCAAGTCCCTGCTGCCCCTTGTCTCCTCCTCCTGACCTTCTTCTCTACTCCTGAGCATCGGCTCCCGCCAGCACTGGAGTCCACATGTGCAGACAGACGCCCCCACCCTGGCATGCCTTGGGTCTGGGGGAGCCTCCTCCAGGTGCACTGAGAATCCCTCTCCTGGAGCCTGGTCTCTGCTTCCTGGAGCTTACACTCACTCTCCATCGATTCTCCCCTTCCCGTCCACTCTTCCAAGGTGGAGACCCTTGCAGGACAAGGTGTTTGGAGATTTTCTGATTATAGAAAGGGCTCTCTAGGGGGATGATGCTCAGCCCCCAGCTAACAGTAGTGAGCCCTGTTCTGTGTACCTCACAAATTAAGAAGCACTTAAAGGCATTTTTTAGCCTAATTTGAACGTCTTTGTCTCTCCCTTTTTTTCTCTTTGTTCCTGGGGATTGAACCCCAGGCACATTACTACTGAGTTCTATCCCTAGCCCTTTTTGTTTTTTAAGACAGAGCCTCACTAAGTTGTTGAGGCTGGGCCTCAAACTTACAATCCTTTTGCCTCTACCTCCCAAACCACTGGGATGACAGGCGTGCCCCACTGCACCTGGTGACCTCATCTTTTTTAAAAACAGAAATAAACCATAGGCCTTTGGATATCAGAAACAATGCCTTCGGGGCTGGGGATGTGGCTCAAGCGGTAGCGCGCTCCCCTGGCACTCGTGTGGCCTGGGTTCGATCCTCAGCACCACATACAAACAAAGATGTTGTGTCCGCCGAAAACTAAAAAAAAATAAATATTAAAAAATTCTCTCTCTCTCTCTCTCTCTCTCTCTCTTTCTAAAAAAAAAGAAAAAAGAAAGAAACAATGCCTTCTTTTGTTTCAGTAAATTTCCTGTGATAGACAAACTTGTTGAGATCATTCGGTGACCTATGGCCTAAGTTTTTATTTTTGTAAGCTGTAACATTTGGATATTTCCTGTCCTCTCTGAAGATTTAGAAAGAAGGAGCCTGTTGAACTTGATTGCATTTGGCTCTATGGTCTCTGTTTAAGATGCGCATCTGTTTTCATTCTGTCCCTGTTTTTCAAGGATAACCTAAATCACAAATTGACTACGCAGCATGGGAAGGGGTGATATGGTGGCTAGGCTGGGCATGCAGCTCAGTGGCAGAGCACTGGTCTGGCATGCCTGAGGCCCTGGGTCTGATGCCAGCATTGGGGTGGCGAGAAACTTTGACATTGAAGAAATGATGGTGGGGGTGGCAGAAACCAGAGAACACAACCTGAGAGGACTCGTCTCCACCTCATTCCTCTATCTGATCCACTTGCTGTTGCTCCAAGTCCCTGGAGTTGGGGGGGACCTCTGCACACAGGGTCGGTGAGGTGGCAGGAACAGGGCTGCCTACCTGCTGTTGGTGTCAATAACCAGGGGCCAGGAGGCAAGAAGGAAGTCCTGCCTGCATGGAAAACAGCCTCTCTGCACATCGAGACGTAGGAAGTTAGATTAGAAAACAAGCCACAGAACCATTCTTCAGATAAAAAAACAATTGAGTAGGAGAAGGGATACAAACGAAGGTGGATGGTTTTGTTTATTACTTAAGGAAAGGGAGGTTTTAGAAAATTAAAGTAATTTTAATATGCACACCACCAGCACTAAATTCAGCTGATTGGGGAAAATATCTCCGTCACATTGGTGCCTTCATTCTTTGCATGGAACCTAGGTGTGCAAAGCCAGGGGGACAGCATTGTGTCCAGACCTTTGTCTTTATTCTTGGCCTCAGGGTAAGCCAAGCCACTTTTATTTGCCTGTTTTTTAGCATTTCATTCTGTCAGAGCTCCTCCAGAAGTGGGGTGTGGCGGACAAGCCCCTCCATATTGATCTCACTTGCTTTTCTTTAGACATATTCCAGGAATAGCCAGCCTGAACCTCAGAATCCACAGCTTCCTCTTAGATGGGGACATTTGCTCCAGAAGAACTTGGGGCCATTGTGTTCTGTCTGTGACGAGTTGCAGAGACCTGGCGCCGAGAACCGTCCTGTCTGACAAATAGCAGCATTCAGTTCCTGTTGAGGAACAGCCATGTGGATTTAGTTACTGTACAGTTCTACAAGAACAGCTTTGGAGTTTCACTTTACAGAGCATCAGAAGACTCCACTAAACTGTCTAGTCACATAGTTAGCTGGTGAGAGAGAGAGAGAGAGAGAGAATACTACTACCCTGCTTAAAGCTTCTGTGGCTTTACATCTCACACACATAAAATCCCAAGGCCTGCGAGCCCTTTATATGAATTCTTTCTGACCTATGATACCTTCTTTGGGAACATACTTAGAAATGGGATTTCTGGGTTATAGGAATACATCTGTTCAGATGCTGCCAGACAGATTTCCAGAACGGATGTACCACTTCATACACCAACCAACCAGCAGTATCTGAGCATATCGGTTGCACCTTATTCTTGTCAACGCTTGGTATTGTCTGTAGCTTTTATCCATCCAGTGTATTTAACCCTTGTAGCCATTGATTCTGTGGGTGGAGCCTCAGGCTTTAAGCAGTTTGTGTGTTTGTTTTCCTTTTGCATTTCTAAGAGATGTAAAATCTTACATGTTCTTTCTCTGCCTTCAGATAGGAAGACTCACTGTGGCTTTTGAAACAGTTCAACAAACTTGCAGGTAGTGGTAGGCATTTTACCTGAAGAGATGGCTCGCTCATCATCTTCTTGGTGATTTGTTGACTTATGGAAGACACGTTTGACTTAGAAACGTCATTCAGCTGGTCACATGCATGAGAATTTCCAGATATCTCTTTGGAGTCACCAAACAGCTTTAAATGGTCAATAGAAGTGTAGTCCAGTTGCCTGGCATGTGACAAGTCAATTGTCCTTGTGTCACAAATGTGTCAGCCAACTTGCCCACATGATACTCGGTGCTGCAGCAGATTTTTTTCAGAAACACTGATATTGCTCCTTTGCAGAAATTTGGAACCATTCGGGCAGACTTAATTGAACAGATGAGATTCAAACAGAGACTGAAAGTGATCCAGACGCTAGAGGACACGACCAAGCGCAACGTGGTGAGTCCTGCGCCAGCAGCAGGGCCTGCTGTCCCCACCCTTGCTCCTGCTCCTGCCAGCTCATAGAACTTGGAGGAAGGAGGTTAGGGGCTTTCCCAGTATGACACTTTTGGGGAAATTCACCATGCTCTTTCTTTTTTATAGGTACGAACCATTGTGACGGAAACTTCCTTCACCATTGACGAGCTGGAAGAGCTTTATGCTCTCTTCAAGGTGAGTTTCAAAGTAGACCCAGGCCTGCCCAAAGGAATGGAGGAGTTTGCTTTAATGATTCAGTGAGTTCTTGATTCTGCTCTTAACTCATTAAGGGGTGGTATGAGTCTTCATATGCCTACGTGGCAAGGTACAGCTAAGAGTGCAAAACCAGACCACTTAGTCGGAAAAAGAAAATAAACAGATTCTCCTCACCAGCATAAGCTAATGTCTTAGCTCTTTCCTCTCCAGATGATACCATCACTGTTTTGTTTGACAAGCAAAAAGGTTATTTGCCTTCTAACACTTGTCAGAAGAATGAGAGTAAATCTGCCTAAAATTCTCAAAATTTATAATTTCCTATATTAACCTATAAAGTGCCCTTTAAAAAGATAATTTATCTATAACTAGAACAAATTTGTTTAAATGCTTCAGGAAAAGGATCATGGATTAAATTCTTGGATTTTAATTTTAGTATTGAGCCCTACTTTCTTACCCACCCCCCACTGCTGGGGACTGAATCCAGGACCTAGCACATCCTTGATCCTTGAAAGAAAATACTATGTTAATAACTCAATTAATGTAAATATTTTTCTTCTAGAAAAAAAAAAGGTTTTGTCATAAACATTATTATTAACATCATAGGAAATGGATAGGGGAAAATATTTAAAAACTGTCTTTGATGCAGATACCAGTTTTATCACCATCTGTAGTTGACTGTCAGAACTAAATCTGGCTACTTAGAGCAATGCAAAGATGGCACAGGAGAAAACACAGAGGAAGAAATAGCAGCAGGGCCAAACACCAATCCTTCTAGATATTGTTGACTTTGGAGAGAAAGTTCTAACATTCCTTCCTGCCTGTTAGCCACTAGAGGGCGCCAGTGTCTTATTAAATATTTGTTTCCCTGGTGCCTGGTAAAGTATCCTCCCCTAGAAAGTGTGCTAAAGGTGTGTATCAAATACCTATATAAATTAATAATTAATAATCAATATGTTAGAGTCCCTGAATTCTTCTGAGAGGACACAGAGGCCAGGAGAGATGGAGAGACTCTAGTTTCACAGCCGATTAGGATAGGCTACAGCGGCATTACCAACAGAGTAGACCGCATGCCCCCATCAACCTCTGATCAGCACCTGAGGGTGACGGATCCTGCACCAGCTCAGTAAAATTTTATACCTGTTAAGCACCTGTAGCTAATTGCTCAGTGTAAACTGGTTATCCAAATCAAGGGGTCCCTGTTTCATAAGGGAAATATAATGATCCAGTGGAGGTCAGATTGTAAAGGGATGCTGAAGAAATCTGCTTCACTGGAGGGAAGAGTGGAAGTAGCCCCTGGAGGCAAACAGACAAGAGGTTTTGACCGTAGAAAGATGCTGTAGGACAGCCAGGAAGAAGAGAAGAGCCAGGGGCTGTCCCAGATCCTGAGATCGTGGAAGCCACTTCTCCCCTGGGCTACTGCACTCTGCTCTGTGCACCTTTAGGTGTGTGTCATCTGACCCTGAGACTATTGCCTGAAGAAAGCAAGCTTTTCTCATGCTCACAACCCCTGCCCTGGAGGCACAGTGACCAACCCAAATTCCCTAGGTCTGTATCACTCCTGAAGAGAACCTGAGACCCTTGGCCCCAGCACTGTGGAATTAAAAAAAAAAAAAAATCAGTTATGAAGCTTTCTTGAGTCTTCAACACATTTTAATTAGCTTAGAATCATTTCACAAACATTTATTGAGCATTGTGGTATGCCAGGGACTCTGCCAGATTTTTTAGTTCTGAGAAAAGCCATTTCTGGCCAGGCACAGTGACACATGCTTATAATCCCAGCAGCTCAGGAGGCTGAGACAGGAGGATCGAGAGTTCAAAGCCAGCCTCAGCAAAAGTGAGGCGCTAAGCAACTCACTGAGACCCTGTCTCCAAATAAAATGCAAAATAGGGCCGGGGATGTGGCTTAGTGGTGGAGTGCCCCTGATTTCAACCCCCAATACCGCCCCCATCAACAAAAAGCCATTTCTGGGTGTTTTCCTGCAAATAAAAAGGAATGTTTCATTTTTCCAAGGAGCTCACTGCTTAACTTTGGGATAAAACCTGGGTAAATGGCTGCACCTGATACAGATTTGATAGACTATGTGGTTTGGGGCCTTTTGTTTTGGTCTTTCTTGTACACTTTCCATATTGTCCCTTCTGTTCCAATCTCCATGCCCTTAGTCCCCAAGTGGTGTCAGAGGGGTCTCATCCCTGAATGAGGAGAGAAGAGGATCTTTGCAGGCTGTTTCCTCCTGATTGTTTTGGGTCCCTTGTAAGCACCAACACTGTGTTCAGACCTGGCTCAGAATAGCCCAGGGGCTCTCTTAGGGGGAAATGCTTTGAGCACCCTTATCAGTGATGCAGCTGAGCAGAAAGGGGCTATTTGATCCACAGGGGCTTCCTGGGCTCCCCCCAGGATAGTTCAGAGTATGGCTCAAACCAGCAGGCTGCTGGCGCCTCTGTATCTCCGCCCACCCCCATCACGTGGTGCTTCCACCCTGTAGCCAGGAAGGTAGTCTAAGGCCCTGGGGGACCTTGACACTGCTTCCTTTTGTCTGCCATCTGCTGGAGCTGCATTGCAAAAAAAAAAAAAAAAAAAAAAAACCGGCTGATTCTGCTCACCACTCCCTTCTAGATTTTTAGCTACAGTTCCCAGTAAATAATGGTGGTTGCTTTAGACATTGGTCTTCCGAGCACCTTTTCTGAGTGCAGAATTGAAGTACTCATGCTCACAATGGAATTCCCCCGCTCTTCAGAACCTCTGGGCAGGGAGCCGTCTGCTGTGGAAGAGTTTTATTCTATTGCATTTGCTCATGGTGAGATGCCCAGACAGTACACTGGGGAATAAAGTAAAAATAGAGTCCTCCTCTTCATGCTCCTCTGGCCTCCCCACCTAGAGCAGACTGTTAATGTCTGTGTGGGGGTGGCCCTCCTTCCAGACATTTCTACCACAGACTTATCTCGGTCACCTTCCTAGCATAGATCATTCATACTTCTCCCAGAGTCACCAGTGACCTGGTGCCTGAAGAGGCTGCCTGGTTCTCCAGGGCAGGATCTGGGAGTGGTTCTACCTAGCCCTTCTATACTAGGCATTTTTCGGGAGGTGTCTGCAGAGGCGTGAGGCCAGGAGACCACACTTGCGGATGGACGACGGTGTGACTGTGGTGATAGTTAAGTGTTTGGGGGCCACAGTAGCAGAAGGTAATCATCCCGCTCATTCTTTCTCAGGCAGAACATCTGACCAGCTGCTACTGGGGCGGGAGCAGCAACGCGCTGGACCGGCATGACCCCAGCCTGCCTTACCTGGAGCAGTACCGCATCGACTTCGAGCAGTTCAAGGGGATGTTCGCCCTTCTCTTTCCCTGGGCGTGTGGCACTCACTCTGACGTGTTGGCCTCCCGCTTGTTCCAGCTCTTAGATGAAAATGGCGACTCCCTGATCAACTTCCGAGAGTTTGTCTCTGGGCTAAGTAAGGATGGGCTCTTATTGCAAGTCTGAGTTGGGATGGGACAGAGATGATGGAGGAAGAACCCCAGGGTCCCTCTATGCTGTTCTCTGGGTCGCAACCCTGCACGACCCCTGCAGGTTGGGTCTTGAGGACAGAGAAGCACGTACATGGCTTGCAAACTGATTGTAAAACGTGTTTCTAGTTAGGGCTCTAGTATATGGATAATTCATTTTCTTCATTAGGCAGCTGTCAGCCCAAGTTCAAAACACCATGTCAGAGAATGCACAAGGCAAGAAACGTTAACGTAGTCTCTGTGACCTCACCCATGGTAGGGTGACCAGGAAAAAGTAATGTCTAGGTGGTATAACTTGTCTTTGACAAAAGACTATCATTGATTTGATATAATATGCAATCATCCACAATTTTATGACATATAATTTCTTAAGAATATTTCACAGTGTTTTTAATAAAGGGCTGAAGAAACACAAGATCACTGCAGGCTGAATGGAAGTCGTTGGTCTCCACTTCCCGGGGATGGAGGACACACGCCCACGCCCTCCACCTCACCAGCAGCTCCTGAGCTGCTGCTGTCCGCCAGCCTCTTGCCTGGCTCCTTACTGCTTTTTTCTTATTGGATTCTTGCTGCATTTATAACTGGGCAAAAATGCTTGGCCCAGCTGATGTGAGGCGGTGGGTGTAGCAGGCACTATGTCAGGTTGTCAGGATGGAGTCAGAACTCTTTAGCCCTAATTGTGCCAGCCCAGGACCGTGGGCCACATACTTTAAATGATAAGCCCAAGGAAAGATGAAAGGGCAGGCAGGCAGCCAGCAAGGATTCTAAAGAGCACCCTAACTCTGGAACAGTAATATCTAGGAGGTACAAAGGTCAGGGGAAGTGGAGAGTTTTTGAAATGGCAATGTTGCCTTAGATGTTTAAATGATGTCCACGTTGGAAAGCTCTTTCCATGTGCCTATGGTGGGACTTGGAGGAATTCACCTCTGCCAAGGACAGGAACGGTTCTGAAGCTTTGGAACTTGAACTGTGTCACTTAATCCAAACAACAGCCCTTTGAATTAATAATGATGAAGGCGGCTACCAGTCATGCAGGATTTACTCTGTGTCAGGCGATGCTCCAATGGTTTATGTGTTTTTAATTTGCTTACAGGGACACAGATACAAACTTGGTGTTTGAATCCAGGCAGCCTAGAGGCATGGTTTGTACTGTTACTATTATGCTTGATTACCTGTCTTAGGCTCCTGTAACAAAGTAAATTAGACCAGGGAATACATAAACAACAGAAATTTATTGCTTACATTCTGGAGACCAGGAAATCTAAGATCAATGCAGCGGCATAGTTAGTTTCTGTGGAGAGACTGTTCCTCTCATAGGTGGCTCCTTCTGTGTGTCCTTGCATGCTAGAAGCACAAACAGCCTCCTTCAGACCTCTTCTCTGAGGATGCTGATCCCATTCATCCAATTCCTTAGGCCCTAATCATACCCCAGAAGCCCCATATTCCTGACACCATCACACTGAAGCTCAAGTATCAACACGGGACTTTTAGAGACATTCGGGACTTTTAGAGACATTCAGCCACAGCATTCCCGTCTACTTACTGTTATTGTTCCCATTTTTCAGCTGATGAAATGAGAGTTCAGAAAAGTAATTTGCTGAGACATTGATTTTCAGGCGATCAGTAAGAAATCTGTTATGAAGCTGGACCAAGAGGCACAGTTAGGACATACTGGCCCCAGGGGTAAAGTAAGGCCCACCTGTTTCCAAAGCTCATCCTTTTACTACTGAGATAACAAAGGGAAATATCTTCTAGAAACTGTCCAGGGAAATAATGATTGAGAGTTGACATAGAAAGAGGATGTGGTAAGAAGACAGAGGAGAGTCAGGCTTGGTGGCACATGCCTGTCATCCCAGTGGCTCAGGAGGCCGAGGCAGGAGGATTACAAGTTTAAGGGCAACTCTGCGATTTAGCAAGGACCTAAGCAACTTAAAGAGACCCTGTCTCTGAAAAGGACTGGGAATGTGGCTCAGTGGTTGAGCACTTCTAGACATCCCCACTACAAAAAAAAAAGGAAAGAGTATACAAACTGGGTCAGATGAGAAAGTCAGAAATGTTGGAGATGCCTGACCTGGGAACATAAATTGCTCAGAAACCATAGCTTAGGACAGAATAGCTTCCCTGAAGACCTGAAATATCACTGCCTAGAAGAGGCCATGGGTCTGTTCTGTTTGGCTTTAGCAAGGGGACCACGGGGAAGTGAAGTGGTTCTGAGCCATTTTCCAGTCATGCATCTTCTAGGATCTGACACAAATTTATGGGCATTGTCTTCCCAAAAAGTGACACATGTACATAATCACAAAATGTCACGTTTTATGGGGTTCATGGACCTTATAGTGAGACCACAGGTTAGAGGAATTTAGACTAAAGTAAAAGTTGCAGAGGGACTTTCAGTGTTGAGAGAGTGCACCTGGGACTGGACGCCTCTGGCTGTAAGGAGCAGCTCTCTGTGACTGTCTAGCAGAGGCGAGACTGCACCCTCCCCTGGGTGGGGACAGGAGAGCCCCAGGATAAGTGGAAGGTTGGCCCAGGCAACCTTTCATGTCCCTTTCTGCCAAGATATAGGATTCCTCCTCTTCTTTTTCCAAATCTGATCATCTTTAGGCACTCTGAGAATATATATTAAGGATTTTCAAATTCCAGGAATAAATGTGAACTTTAAAGAAAAAAAGAAAGGATTCTTGAGATTGAAACTATAACGACATAGCAGCAAATACATCAAACTAAATTAAAATGAAGAAACTTTTAGGAGAACTCAGAAATGACTAAAAAGGATTTCTAAAATAAGTAATGTGAAGCAATCTCAAACTTATTGTGCGTTTATTTCTGAATTCTCGTGGTTATTTAGGATGTAGAGATCCAGTTACACGAATTTCCTCATCAATAACCGTACTTACTACATGTCAGGCACTATTCAAAGTGCTCTATGTGTGTAACACCCATAGTCCTTGTGTTTCATGGAGGCCTGATGTCAAGATCATGGGTAGAATCTTCTTTTATGATCTTACCTCACAGAAGGGAACTGAGGTACAGAAATGCTAACTCTCCCACAGCACATAGTAGGTACAAAGGATTTGAAAATAAGACTCCTGGTTCCAGAGCTCCTAACCCAAATATGTCCTGGACAGACTTGTTGTCACACAGTGTCTTGGTTCCACTTTGTATTACAAAGTGGACTTTCCCCTGGAGCACAATGCTTGGGAGGATCACTAGCACACACAACCTGGTTCACCCTGGTACTTATGTGACTTCTAGGTGCCGCATGCCATGGGGACCTCACAGAGAAACTCAGACTTCTGTACAAGATGCACGTCTTGCCTGGTAAGTGAGCTACACAGACAGCATACGTGCCAGAAACCAGGATCTGGCCTGAAATCCACCCCCACCCCATCCCCAAACACACACCACACAGGTTTTCTTTTTCTTTTTTTTTTTTCCTTTGGTGTCAACTCTGCCTCTTTTTGGTATGCAAAATCATTCATTGGTCACTGTGGACACACTGAGACAGATGATGTGAGTTCCTGAATCAGCTTGTGCTTGACCATGGTCTGACGTATGAGTTGTGCTAATAGAAAACAGCACGAGCATCTGCGAGAGAAATGGGGTCACCTTTGGGGAACCAGGAATGTGAGAGAGAAGATGACACTGGGAGGTGCTGGGAGCCTGTCTCAGGGGACCCCTCTTCACATTGGCAGGCACAAGTGGACACCATAGTGAACTTTTGAGTTCAGTGTTAAACAAGGCTGTTCTCCGCTGGGATGTATCTAAGCAAATACCAGAAGTACAAAATAGAGACTGGCACTGAGGATAGAGACAGGGAAAACTTTAGATTTGGGGATTTTGTTTATAATATACAGTGACCTAAAATTGGTTTATAAAGCATGATGCCATGAAATTTGGGGATTTTTTTATAAAAAGGAAAACATAGAGTTTGGTATGAGGCTGTTTAAAAAGGAAGATAGGGTTAGAAATGGAGTGATTTCCACTAAGGTTTTAGAGATGGTAGGGTCTCCCAGGCCCCCAGTAATGGGCCTCCACCCCACTCTTGTAACTTTAGCTTTTCATTCTCCCCATCACTTTCTCACGTAGTTCAAGCACACTTTGATTGAGTCATGTCACTACAGTATGACAGTTGTTTCCTCCTTCTGCAGAGCCATCCTCTGATCAAGATGAGCCGGATTCTGCCTTTGAAGCAACTCAGTACTTCTTTGAAGATGTCACTCCGGAGTGTACACATGGTAGGAGACCCTTTCACCAAGAGTACTCTACTTCTCTTTACAGAGCCCTCTGTGCTTAGAAACAGACTTGCCTTGGAAGCTAGTCAGTTAAGAAGGTGCAGATGTCATAGTCCGTCAGCAAAATCCCACTCACTGTCTATTTCGTATAGCACATAAACCAAGAATATTTTTATATTTTAAGTGGATTTTTAAACCAAGAATAAAGTATTTCTTGCCATGTGAAAAGTCTATAAAATTTAAATTTTAGGGCCTACAAATAAAGTTTTACTGGAACACAGCCGTGCTCATTCACTTACACTTTCCCTATGGCTGTCTTAATGCTCTAGTGGCAGAATTAAGCAGACCATATGGCCTGCAAAGACTGAAATACAGTCAGCTTTCTGTGTCCACTGGTTCTGTAGCCACAGATTCAACCAAATGCATATTACATATTCTGAAAAAAATGCATCTATACTGAACATGGACAGACCTTTTTTCCTGTCATTATTTTCTAAACAGTACAGTATTAACATTTTTCATAACATTTACACTATTAGGTATTTTAGGTCTCTAATGGTGATTCAGAGTATACCGGAGGTGCACATAGGTTAATGCAAATACTGTGCCATTGTACATAAGAGATGAGCATCTGTGGAATTTGGTATCAACGAGGGTATCCTTAGTGCCCCACAGAAACCAAGGATGACTGTATTTTACTATTTGACCCTTCACAGAGGAAATGTGCCAACCTCTCCTCTGTGTGATTATTAGGCCTATGTGTGCGAGATGCAGCTCATTGTATATATCTCCAAATGCGTGTATTCACTTCTGTGCTGTCTTGTCTTGGGTGAGTCCAAGCACCGTTCCTCAGCTTGCTACTGGACGTCTGCCTAATTCCTTGCTCAGCTTCATCCCTTCTTCTAAGTCTGAAAGTAAACATCAGGTTGTTCCTGAGTTCTTTGGCCTCTTAAATCTTGCCATCCCAGAATAAGCACAACTTAGACCTGCCCTTAAACTGCAAGCACCTAAGTGAGTGGATAGAGAGGTTGAGCCAGACTCACTTCTCTTAGGACTGACAAGTTGAGGGGAGACATCCGGACACTTATTTAGGCCAGTGCAGGCAGTTCTGCATCTCTGAGCCTCAGTTTCCCTGTGTGAAAATGGAGAGGATCATTGTCACATTAGGTGCATGAGGACCCAAGGAGATAATGTAGGAAGGCTTTTCCCATAGTGCCTTCACACATCTACAATATTTTTAGTATCGTTAGCCATAATATTCTGACTACAAAATGTTAGCTATATCTTTCTTAGTGGATACATATTTCTGGAAAGGAATCTCTTGTTTGGGAAATGCTTCAGGAATGGTCACATGCTGATAGCATTTTATAGCCTCAAAAGATTCTTTTTAAAGAATGTTTTTTTTTTTCCCCATTCCAAAAGCACTATTGCTTTGCTCTGAAAATTGTAAGACGGTAGATAGAACATGTAAGATAAGCTAAAGATGTCTTAAAATTCTAACCACACAAAGGTAGCATTTAATATATTAAAACATTTCTTTTCAGTATTTTTCACATAATATACGTAGTCAGGTATACACACACATACATACACACACATCAAATGACCTATACAATTTTTGTTGTTGTTGTTTTGTGTGTGTGTGGTGCTGGGGATTGAACCCAGGGCCTTGTGCATGCGGGGTAAGCACTCTACCAACTAAGCTATATCCCCAGCCTCTGTTGTTGTTTTTAAATGTCTGAAAAACTGTGTGTGTGTGTATATGTGTGTGTTATCATCAATTATACACATAGAGCTTTGTGTCCTGCTTTTCTGACTAAAAATCCAGTGAGAATGATAGTTCCACTAAAAATTCTCTGAAAGCATGATTTTGAAATGTCTACATGATATCTGCTTCATGGGCTTACATACATTAAATATTTTTTTATATCTACTTTTTTATTAAATTATTTTCGACATTCAGAGGAGAGGAATTTCCTGGTGACACATACTACATTATCCTCACTTTGTCTGAACAGTTGCTGAGGATAGTCTGACCTCACTTACTGTGAAGGTCACCTACCTGGCCAACCGGCCTCCTCTGGGCTGGCCAGAGAGGTGCTGCAGTCCACACATCCTGCAGATGGCAAACTGAGTCTTCATCTGAGGACCACTGCCTCTGCCTTTTGAAGTTCTTACGTGCCCTATAATTTGCTGTTTTAAGAAGAAAACGGAAAACAATTTCAAGTGGGTTCCTTAAAAGTCATATTTTTGAAATGCCAAATTATAAATCTTGAAATATTTTATGGCACATAACAGTTTAGAAAAAAGTATCTTTCGTCTATGAACATAGATTTTAATTTCCTTGGAACAGTGAGTTCCTGGTCTTTTGCGGGGCCTGGCAAAGATAAAATCAATTTTCTACCTACAAAGTTAAGAGGATAATAGCACAGAGAAGGGAAAGAAAGCACATTCATGGGAGTAAGCACCATCTTTATTAAATTCCAAAGACTGTGGAGCTTCAACTCTTTAGTTTTTAGTTGTACACAGAACCCCAGCTGTGAGCAAGAAATCTGGGGGAGTCCTTCACTTAGAAATGGGACTGTCAAATAAAATATGAGACCTTCAGAAAAATTATAATTTCAAGAAGTAATTTATTTTTAGTGTAAGTATGCCCCATGTAATATTAGGGATATACTTATACCAAAACAACAACTACTACAACAAAGTATTCATTGTTCATCTGAAGTTCAAATTTTACGGGGTGTGCTGGTTTTGTTATTTGTTTTATTTGCTAAATCAGACAGCCCTACTAGAAGTCTGTTTTCCATAACACGGAAATATTGTATAACACAACATTTTTTCTTCTGGATGTTTCTTGGAAGTTGTTGGATTGGATAGCAGAAGCAAACACAGTGCTGATGATGGCTTTGTTACAGTGAGTCTGAAGCCGGACAAAGGTACATGTTTTCTCGTCTGTGTTTCCCTTCTTGCCAAGCGAGCCCTTGTTTCTTGACCTGCAAACACTTACCTTTTCACATTTGGGTTTCAGGGAAGAGAGCAAATTCTCAAGAAAATCGTAATTACTTGAGACTCTGGACTCCAGAAAATAAGTCTAAATCAAAGAATGCAAAAGATTTACCCAAATTAAATCAGGTAAGTTCTTACTTTCTAATCCTGAAGCTGTTTTTTCCGGTCATACATCATCAATGTAGAATAAACACCCTTCAAAGATAATGGTAACCTGGGGGCATTTGATTAGTATCTGTTTGGATCTACTTTTTATGCACCAAAAATATGCTCAGTTGTAAGAAAATGATCTCCTCAGAGAAAATTTGAACCCCAAAATACTCAATTTTGAGACTACACACATCTCATCTCAATCATTAAAAAATACCCTGAGAGTCTCAGAAGAAAAACCCCTGCTGTTTTCATATTGCTGTGCTCAGATATAAAGATGTCTGACACAGGTTTTCCTTAGAAAGCTAAAGTGTAATGAGGGAGAAAAAAAAAAAAGATGTAAGTAATTATAACAGGATGAAAACGCTGTTTCCTAAAAGCAGGACAGATAATCATCTGCTAGGGGCATTGCTTCTGCCTGGGGAGATGAGGGGAGTGTCCTGGGAGAGGACCTGGGAGCTAACCTTGGAAAAATGGAGATGAATTCTAAAGTGTGGAAGTGTGAAGAGAGCTAAGTCTAGGGTTTCTTTGAGATGTCAACAGGGAAGACAAGGGGGCAGCGAAGCAAAAGCATGACATAGTCAATCTCCTCATTAGGTGTTGGATAGATGGTTATTACTTATTAGTTCCACTTTCATGGATGTTGAAACTTTCAAATTAAAAAAAAAAAAATGAAAACTCCCATAAAGAGACTAGAAACGTCGTACCCATCCTCCTCCTCCGGGGGGAACTTTCTGGGGATCTCTGGAGTCTTGGCTTAATGGGGTACCAGTCCTGTCTCTGGGCGCCCCACCCACCAGATTTCACTTTCTTGGGGTCCTTCCTGATCGCTTTCCAGGGACAGTTTATCGAGCTTTGCAAGACAATGTACAACATGTTCAGCGAGGACCCTAACGAGCAGGAGCTGTACCACGCCACGGCGGCGGTGACCAGCCTCCTGCTGGAGATCGGGGAGGTGGGCAAGCTCTTCATCACCCCGCCGGCCAAGGAGGGCACAGGCGGCGGGCCACCCTGCCACCAGGGCATCCCGGGCGTGCTCTTCCCCAAGAAGGGGCCCGGGCCGCCCTACGTGGTGGAGTCCGCGGAGCCGCTGGCCGCCAGCCTGGCCGGCGACGGTGAGGAGCACTCCCTGGGCGGTCAGATGGAGGACATTAAGCTGGAGGACTCCTCGCCCCGCGACAACGGGGCCTGCTCCTCCATGCTGATCTCCGACGACGACACCAAGGACGACAGCTCCATGTCCTCCTACTCGGTGCTGAGTGCCGGCTCGCACGAGGAGGACAAGCTGCACTGTGAGGACATCGGGGAGGACACGGTGCTGGTGCGCAGCGGCCAGGGCACGTCGGCGCTGCCCCGGAGCACCAGCGTGGACCGGGACTGGGCCATCACCTTCGAGCAGTTCCTCGCCTCGCTGCTCACCGAGCCCGCCCTGGTCAAGTACTTTGACAAGCCCGTGTGCATGATGGCCAGGATCACCAGTGCAAAAAACATCCGGATGATGGGCAAGCCCCTCACCTCGGCCAGTGACTACGAAATCTCTGCCCTGTCGGGCTGACTGGGCGCCTGCGCAGCGGAGGGGAGCGACTGACCTATGTTCTGTGTGGGGGTCTCTTTTCCTTTTAAATTAAATATTTGTTAGTATCTGGCTCGAAGCCTAGTGTTTTCATAATGTGATACAGTAAAAACTGTGGCGAAATATCTAAACACCTCAATGTAGACACTGTACTCTCTTGCTGGGGGAGGGGGGGTTCCCAGAATACCGCTTATTCAGTGAATTCCCCCCAAAACAGATGAATCTGTCAGTGACGTGTGTTATAACTTATTAATCTTGCTGTTGAACTGTACACATGGTTTAAAAAAAATAGTGCTGTTTAATGCTAAATAAGGCAGCAGTCATTTCTGTATTCGGACTTTTAAATAAAATTAGAACTGTAAGAAAAAGGAAATGCCACAAACACGCAGCTGTTCTTGGCGAAGGTCTTGTTGGCTGGGGATATCCTGCACCACTCTAGCAAATATTAAGAATATTTTTCAAGATTTGAAATATATTTCCTAAAAATCCTCTATTCAAAAACCACATCCAACAGATGTTCCCCATTAAGGGGAAAACATTTGGGGTTCCAAACAATAATGGAAGTGTAACTGATTTTTTTACATGGTGGCAAGGGCACTAGTACTTGATACAAATACCAGACCAATTTTACATTAACAAATGGTTCTGATTATTTATGTCATCTGGCCAAAATCCATGGAAAGGGAACAGTCTTTTGTTACAGAAAATGTTCATGTGGCAGCAGAGAGGAGAGAACTCAGGATGGGCTTTTTCATTTTGTTTCATTCTGTTTTTGAAAGAGTAGAAATACTGATGCTTCTGATACTGGATTTTTAGCTTCTTGTTATGCAAATAAAGCAAAAAAAAAAAAAAACCCAAAACAATGGACTGTACCATTTCCATACTCTCCATAGATTCCAGAAGTTGTACTGTGTATGGCATATGACCATCTTTTTGTTAAATCGATGTAGAGATCATGTAAACTGAAAAAAAAAATCCTGCAAGGTAATGTAACTAGATGTTTTGAAACAGGGCTTGTCACCTTATATAAAAGAATAGTATGCTCTATTTCCTGAATGGATGTGGAAATGAAAACTAGCACACCTGCACTTTGAATTCTTGCTTCTTTTTTTATTGTTGTTATGGTTTCATTTTTTACAGATGTTGGGAGGTTTTTCTCCTTCTTGATGAATTCAAAATCATGTTCACATTTCCTTTGCTTTTTCTGAATATTCCTTTCAACACATTCCTTTATTTTATTATACCTTGTGTCCTCGTTTTAGCTGTTGCTGCTGTAATTTTTTATTTTGTTTACAGAACGATTTTTAAACTGTCAAATGATGTAGAGTTAACCTCAAATAGGATAAATGTGAAGAAATAAAATACTTCAGATATGGCTTTTTATCTTTGTGCTTGAGTTCCTGCCTAAGGCAATGATGTTATTTCTTTGACAAGTTGGTAGGGAAAATTTTATTAGGCAACCAGTTTGACTAAGTTAATATTTATAGGCAAATATTTTGAGATAAGAAATAAAACGTGTGTCATTTTAATGAGTGCATGTGAAATAAGGAAAAGAAGTGTGTTCTATCATCTGATTTAAAATAGTTGTCCCAGGTAAGTAAGAACAGGTTGGAAATTTTTCTATTTAATCCTGATTAGTACACTAATTTGGTCAGTTTAATCAAGTATCAGTTTAATTAGTAACCATTTGGTCAGTTTAATCAAGTATCTAGCCATTTATTTGATTTGACTCCAAGATGGTTACACTGCAGATGTGAGCTCAGTGTCCCACCCCAGTGGACTTGAGCCTCCACCTCCAGAGCCTTGGGCAGTGGAATATTGGGGAGCTTTCACATAGGAGCACTTAAAGGGACAGCTCCTGACAGGGAAAGAGAACAGACCACAGTGAGGGAAATGAGGGTGCCCAGAACAGGGGTGGGGACACAATCCCTCCAGCACCACCTCGCACCTGAGTCTGGCCAGGAAGGGGATAAGTCATGTAGAAGTACCACAAGCAGCCCCAGGCAACACAGCCTCCCCCCAAGGTGACACAGGCCAGGAACCCTGGCAGCAGGCAGAGGGCACCTCTACAGCCTGATCTCTTCAGGCCAAACTTCTCTAGGAAGGGTGGCTAGAGTTCTGCTTCTTGCCTTCTAGGCTTAAGACATTCTCAGGGACCCCTAGATCTTAGCAGAGTAGCCTTGGCGGGGACGCCTGACTGAAGCCTTGTCTTAGTGCAGCTCCACTTCCTGAATTCAACAGGGAAGCCCAAGGGGAGGGGCCAGCGCCACCTGACCTCTCCTACCTCCAGGGAAGGGCTCTGATGGTGCATTCTTCATTGCCTATCTTGTAAGAAGGCTCTTTTGTTCCAGCATCACCTTCCAACTTGAGAAGAAAAGGAAGTGATGGGGTGAGTGCCAAGAATCCAAGTATTTCACTCTAGCTTCTGCTTTACAATGACTCCTCCATATAACATTTAAGTTCTTTGGCTTTTTTTTTTTTTCCTTCTTTTTTAGTACAAGGAATTGTGCCCAGGGGTGCTTAATCGCTGAGCCACATCCCCAGCCCTTTTTATGAGACAGGGCCTCGCTAAATTGCTGAGGCTGGCTTTGAACTTTTAATCCTTGTGCCTCAGCCTCTGGAGTTGTTGGGATTATGGGCTCCTCGGGATATGGCTCAGTGGTTAAATGCCTTTAGGTTCAATCCCCTGTACCAAAAAAAAAGAAAGAAAGAAAGAAAAGAATTCAGCAAAGACTCCAATCTTTATCTCCTGAATCCCTATGACCTTAGGTGTTGGACAGATGGTTTATTACCATCTATTATCTATTACCTATCGCTATTGTATCTGAGAAATATGATGCATAACTTTCCAACTGGGTCACTCCCAGATCTCAGGACTCCTGCACAGGACACTTAGTTATTTTATCTTCTCTGTGAGGTCTCTCACTGATGCTCCTGTTCAGCTTGATTGTCTGGTTATCCCTTCACCCACTATCTTCCCAACTCAATACAATTTCCCTGATCCTGTGTGGCTACCACCCACATTGGCCACTCCATAACCCCCTAATGAATTGTTAGAAACATCTGCCTTCTTCACTCACATCTGGACTGCTGATTAGTAGAGAGCCAGGGGAAGAAATTTCACATTATAGATTCATGCTTCAATTTTATGTCTTTTTCTCCTCTGATGAGTCCTGAATGCCAATCAACAATCCCTGATCCATATCCACTCCTCCTACTCCCCAAAACATTTTAATTTTTTTTACTAGTCTCTTCAAAACCCCAAACCCCACATGTTCACCCTCTTCACTGGAAACAGATGGTGAGTTTACAGGAATGGTTGGAGCCATCAATTGCCACCGTCAACTCTGAGCCCCGCCACAACAACTTCCCACGTGAACCTGCAACCTCCCTTCCTCTATCCTCTTGCTGGGAGAAAAGAAATCAGCACACTTATCCTCCTTTATCTTCCACACCATCTTCACAGTAGATTTATTGGCATCAGATAGTGAGAATATGTTCTCAATCTCTTCACTCTGTTATCCAGTAGTTACTGCCTTATCTAACTGTGTTCAATAAGGCAATAGAACACCATGCAAGAGTCCTCTACATGAGTTTCTTCAACTGTGGTCTAACCTTGGCTCAGGTCAGCAAGACTGTTGGACTTGCCACTGCACTGAAACCACTCTTGTTGAGGATACCAGTAGCTCCCTGCTGCCGGATCCAGTGAATTCTGATTCTTTAGTGGTGGTGGCTGTTATTTTTGTAGTGCTGGGGTGGAACCCAGGGCCTCACTGAGCTACACAAGCTCACAGGGCCACACACCCAGCCTTGGCTACTAATTAACTTATTTCTTCTTTCTGCAGAATTTAGTTCTATTGACTCTCCCTTATTAAAATCCTCTCCTCCCTCACCTGGTCTCTGTGATGCCAATATCTTTGAAATATTGACAAATACAACTAGATGCAATAACACATGCCTGTCATCCCAGCAACTCAAGAGGCTGAGGCAAGACGATCTCAAGTTCAACTCCAGCCTCAGCAACTTAGCAAGGCCCTTCCTCAAAATATGAAATAAAAAGGGCTGGGGGTATGGCTTAGTGGTTAACCGCCTCTGAGTTCAATCCCTGGTACCAGTAAATAAATAAATAAATAAATAAACAAACAAATAAATAAAAGAGAGAAAGAAAAGAAAAAGAAATATTATATTGACAAATCCTCCACTGACTTTCCTGGCTTCATTCTTAGCCCAACCTTCAGTGACAACACCACAGGTATCTGCCCTGCGCTCTCAGGTCTTGCCTGCAATGAGCTCACCCACTTCCATGAGTTCAGTGCCACTCTCTCTATTCCTGACTCCGCAATGCTCTCCCAGATCAGGCTCCCCTCCTGAGCCATTTCATTTGTTGTGTGGCCAATGGCAGCAATAACACTGAGCAAATGCAGTCCGTGCTCTCTCTTCCTGAACACAAGTTGCTTAGGACACACCTCCAGTTACTAAGTCCCACCCACCTTCTCATCATCTTCTCTGCTCCTCTTTTTCCATCACTTTGCATCCAGTCATTGTCTGTTGATAGGTCCCACCCTTCCCGTGGCATCCCACAGAACCTCATTACCATCTCTTCTATTTTATCCCACTAACATCTAGGTCACTGTATCCCATTAGGGGGCAGTGTTGGGCTAAGGATGGTCACCTCCTAATCTGAAGCCCACATTGCATATATTCTCACTCAAGTTTTATTTGTCTGATCAAAACTAAAAGCACAGATTGCCCCTTCATGCTAGAGACAATTGGGGCAGAAAATAGGGCAGAGCTATGAATTCAAGGGTAACAAAAATGACATTATCAAAGATTTTGGCCAAAACAATTGTTCCATGCAACTCTAAGGAGCGTTTACTCTGTGACCAACACAGGAAACCAATGGAGGAAAAGAAGAGGAACCAAGAGGGAGAAGGTGTCTTTCCTGACACACATGTTACCTAGTATCGAATATTTTCACAAAATTTTGTTTCTGCTTAAAATGTAATTTCCCCTTGAGTTCATGGCCTTAAGCTGGCAAAATCCCCTCCTAGTCCTGCCAGAGCCAAGTTTCTGCCAGCACAGGCTGTCTCAGGGGTCACAGAGCCCTCCTCCACAGCCAGCCATGTCTGCCACCCTCCCTTCAGGGTGCTGGCCAGGACCCCAGCGACTCCCTGGTGGCCTCCCCTGCCAATCACAAGCTCTCGGAGGAACGTGGGCTGGAGGCCAGTTTTTCTCCATTTGCTCCACGATCATGCACAGAAAAGATCAGGTCACCCTTCAACCTTGGAAAGATCTTCCACTCTCAGGGCACTCGATTGGATGACACACTTTCTTTCTTCTACAGAGGAGGCCAATTCTGTTGCTCTTTGAAAAGCTCCCTTAAAAATATTCAAGATCTGAATTAAAAAAAAAAAATTCAAGGTTTGAATGAAGAAACTGAAATGAATGTCCGAAGGATCTCAATGAAATGAAACAACCACTGAAGGGTTCAAGTGTGTGACCTTAAAATTAATATAGCCTGGGCCCTGACTGAGGAATGGATGCAGTCTGAGCCTTCTACTAAAAGCTCAAAGGCGGCACCACCAGCAAAGAAAGAGGGATTGTTTTCTTCCCCAAACTTGGATAGATAGATAGATAAAAAGAGAGAGGGAGAGAGAGGGAGAAAGCAAGAAACATGTGAGAAGAAGACCCAGTGAGCTCACTGAGGAAAATGGATTTCAAAATCATCAGGAGTAAAGGAGGCTTGTACCCTCTGAGGGGGTCTCTGAAGGTCACCTTTGGATGTGACATCCGAGGTATTGAGATATGTGAGGGACACTGTGAGCTGAGCCTGTGTCAGCAGGTAATAGCGCTGGCTTACCTCCCATGTGTTTCCTGGGCCTCCCTCCCCATCCACAGATAAGGAGCTTGGAATGGAAAGAGCTACTGTGGCCCTGTCTCAAGTCTCTCACCTGAGAGCTTGAAGAACACCAGGAGTGGGAGTGTGGTGGGGATGTCAGCAAGGCAGAGCGCAGCTCTCTGGAGCCCCTGGGGAGAGGAAAACATCCTCCCACACACTCTCCTGTCTAAATGGACTCCTGACTCTCTTCTTTCTCTCCTCCTCTCCTAAAGGCAGGGGCCATTGAAACTTTTGTGAATTGCAAAGCAGGCCCAAGATTTTAGTGAACCCTTTGATCCAGAAGAGGAAAGGAAGGAATACTGTTAGGGTCTGTAAACAAGTCAAGACGGCGCCTGGCATTTTGCCAGAGGGAGTGGTTTGTGAAGTAACGCCAGTGAGCCATTAAGTGTGGAGATTCCTTATTGGTTGACTGCTGTATCTAGTTTATGTTAATTAAGATAAGCTGTGTGGAATGTATATATACCCCTCCGGTCCTACAATAAACGGCTCCCACTTCTGCTGTATCAATCTACACAAGTTCCACGTCACCCCCCCCACACCCACCCCGTTAATTTGCCCAGCCAGCAAGGCTGCGGCAGAATACCACTACACAGCCACTCCTGAAG
Organism: Marmota marmota marmota; assembly: GCF_001458135.2. NCBI lineage: Eukaryota > Metazoa > Chordata > Mammalia > Rodentia > Sciuridae > Marmota > Marmota marmota. The sequence goes on along the minus strand of NW_026000057.1, from coordinate 155,904 downwards.
GACCAAGGAGATGGCCATCAGGGGAGCTGGGCTTCTCTCATTCAACACTCGCCTGAACCTAGAAGCCCATGGTCCCTGCCTGGACAGCCCTGAGCCCCTCCTGGGCCTGCACAGCCTTCCTCCCGTCCTCCTGAGAGCAGATCCATGAGTCCTAGACCTGGGCACCCAAGGCAGAAGGTGCCTGTGAGTTGCCTGACACGTGGTGCTCTGGTGCGTAAACTGGAATTTCACATCCCTACGCACAGGCTACCCGGTGAGATAGGCAATGATGGAGGCTGCTACCCGTTAGTATGAAATCAATTTATATTTGACCATAAGAGTTGACCATAACACTATACGTAGGTAGGGTGGAGCGAGGGACAGAGGGGCTGTCTGGCTCCACGGCTGGTCCTAAGCTAACACTGTAGGCCTCCAGGTGTCTAATCAATGGTTCTAACACCCCTAATGGCATTACATTGCCCCAAACCCAGCTGAAGCCTACGAGGGGTTTCATTTCCTATGCCAAGTCCTAACTTGTGTATTTTGTGGGTGACTCTGGGGCATTCTCTGGAATCGCCAACAAAAGGTGCCATGATCAGTGAGCCAGGTCCACCAGGGCAGCAGGACAGAGAAGAGCCATACGATGCCTGCTGAGGACAAGCATTTTAATACTTCCCACTCCTGTGCCCTTCCGACTGGGTCCTATGTTACCCTGGAAAGTCCTACGGAGAGCAGAACAGGTCAAGGCTAGACTCCTCTTGGAACATGCGGGTTTTATTTTCTGGACACCAGAACACATCCCTTCTGTTAACCCATGCTGATGGATGGTTTTGGGCCATGGCTTAACTGGAACCCCTCCTTCTTCTAGAAGCTGCCCCTCTGTCCTCATCAGGGCCTTTCTCCCGGCACCCATGCGGCTGCAGTAGCCCCACTTTGCCCATCCAAGCGACCTCAGGCACTTGGGAAGAGCTGATGGGTGACAGAGGATTCCCCACCTTCCAGTCTGCCCTGTGTGGGCCCAAGTAACTGGAGTAACAGATCCAAATAGTCAGAATTCTGAGCTCTGAATCCTCCTCTGACAGGAGGTAACTGAGACAATGAGGTTCTACACCCACAGTACAGAAAAACCCCCATTTACAGACTATCATTTTTATGTTTTAAAAGATATCAAAAATTACTCGGTCCAAAATCCCTAATTATTTTGAAAACTTTTTGAAGCTTTTTTATCTTATTTATTTATTTATTTTTATGTGGTACTGAGGATCGAATTCAGTGCCTCACACGTGCAAGGCAAGTACTCTACCACTGAGCTACGGCCCCAGCCCCCAAGTGCCTAATTTTTCCAAGAGAGGAACTGAGACTCTGGGTGTTTAAACTCTACTTGAATTTTATAGAATAAAAAGCAAACCCAGCAATCTTTTGCTACAACTCTGCTTGATGGCCAATATTTCTACCCAGCCCTGACAAAAGATACTCAGCAGTTTTTCCTCTCAGAAGGTGTGTCCTGAGTAATTTTCCCTAGCACAGGCTAGACAGATGGGGGACAGAGGCTTTTGCTATAGCCACAGGCCACCATGTCCCCAGGAAGCATTAGAATCCATTGGATCATGGAAACACGAACTTCTCTGCTGCTTCTCACTATTTACACTAAAGACAGTCCCCTTAGTTTTTAGCTGGTAGCAAACACTGCTCAGTCTGCACAAAAGGCACTAAGGTGTAAACTTATGGCTGCAGAGTACAGTGCAACCCAGTCACTTTTAAGAGACTGGTCCAGGGTGTCTCATAGATGCCAAAAAAAAAAAAAAAGAAGAAGAAACAAAGAAAATTTAGGAGATGTGTGTGAAAGCAAATACTCTACCTGTTTTAGATCCTTTGATATCCTTAGGGATTTCCAGTATAAAACAATTTTATAATTATTAGTGAGCTACTATAAGTTAAATCGACCTGTACTGTGGCAGATGAGCATTATTGCAAAAACAACTGGAAAAGTTGGATAAGATACCAAAACACTGAATAAAACCCCCTTGCATAAGAAAGTCATTAAGGAAGCAAGGACTTCAGGGATCCAGGTCCTGGACAAATTGTGTGTGGAGGTGACCACGTCATTTGGCTCAGCTTTCTCTGTTAAGAAATTCTCCAATTATTTGTCAGTTCAGGGGAAAGAGCTTAGTATGTCAAATGAAGAGGCAAAGATGCTGATCAGATATTTGGACAGTCTCTTGAGGCTAAACAGACAAAAATCAGAGTTTGAGAATGATAAGGCACAGAGGACAGATGGAGCTCATGTCATGGATGGAGGGCAAATGAAGAGGCTTGAAGCATATTGAGGGCCCCTCTCCCTTCTGGGGGTTTGCTGATTCCCAGGCAGCACACGAGCAAGAGGTTGACCTCAACTTCTCACCAGACCAGGGAGGTAAGAATGAGGTCTCAGGGCCAGACAAGGAGGTGATGCCAACACCCCAGGCTGCTGGCTGGAGCTCCTGCTAGTCTGTATCCCAAGAGTGTGACCCCACACAGAGTCTTTATCAAGACTGACACCCAGGAACAAGTTCAACCTCTGTCAGGGAGATCTCTGTCTACTTTCACCGAGTGTCAAAAAGAAGGTAGATCCTCTCTGGATGATGATACCATCACCCAGAGCCTCTGCCATTTTTCATATATAATACCTGGCATTAAATTTAAAAGTCACTAAGCATACCTTGGTGCAAGACTAGGGAAAAACACAATGGGATCAAACCCAAAGACGATCGGATATTGACGTTTGTGACACAGGCTTTTAAAAGTTTGTATTTAATTTGTTTAAGATGAAGAATTTTATGAGAGTAAGATGTGAATTAAAATTCCATAGCAGATAAAATAATAACTAAAGTTAAAAACTCAGATAATAAATTGTACAGAAAGTTAGATGCACCCCCCCAAAAAAAAGTTGATGAGCTAAAAAGAAAAGTCAATAGAAATGTCCAGACAGAAACAGAGAAAGAAAAAAAATGGAATAAAAGATACTGAAAACAGTATCAAATAAATGTGAACTTAGGGAGAAAGGTCTACAATATAGAGAACACAGAAAACAGTATAAAATAAATGAGGCTTAGGGGAGAGGTGTGAAATACATTATTGCAGACCCAGAAGAGGAGGAGAGAGGATGGACAGAAAATTTAGAAGTCATTTTCAGTAGCATCAGAATTCATGATTTACCTCAAAATAAATCCAACAAGATGTGTGTGAAGACCTCTTTACTGATAATTATAAAATATTGTTGAAGAAATGTAAAGAGGGAAAAACTAATGAAAGCAAATTTCATATTCATGGATTGGAAGACTGAATATTATAAAGACATTTGGCTCAGCTTTCCAAGCAAACCTATAGTAAATGTTAATTTTGTTTTGCCTTATTTTAGTGGAAATGAAACCTGGTTCTAAAATTAATGGGAAATGCAAAGGATCTAGAAGAACCAAAGCAATCTTAGTGGAGTTATAGAAGTACCAAAACTTTATTTTAAAGCCATGATGATTCTGGCAACATGTGAGTGGCACAGGTGAGACGGACAGACTGATCACATTCGACTTACAACAAAGGCTACAATGAAGAGCATTGAGAAAAGAGTGGTTTTCTCACATAATAGTGCAAACCATTCTGTGTGAAACAAAGATTTTTGACCCTTTCTTCAAGTCAATACTGATAGTGCTTATTTAGCAAATTCAAGTAGAAATCCCAAAGGATTTTTTAAACTTAGCCACAGTTGCCACATCATTTGGAGCCTGCGTAAATGGCCTCCCATTTCTTGCCCTCCCTAAAGAGATTCAGAAATGGCTGACTAGCTCTCTGTCTTCAATCCTGTCTTGGATTGGAAAGCCAGCCCTCAAGGTCAGGCAGCCTGGTGGCTGGGCCTAGGCCCAGCAAGGTCAGTCCCAGGAGGCAGTCAGATCGTAACCAGGAAGCCTTTGAGAAAACCTGGGCCTTCTGCAGGTTTCCTGGGGGGCAGGAGTGAAGGGCCATGATCCCCTAACTCTTCTTGGTACTTGAGTCCTACTGGACTTCAGTTTGTCCTGGAGGGGCACGGTCAAAGACCTCACTGGTCACTAATCATTCATCTCCGTCTTGTCTTCCTCTGCTCTTTGCCCTTGTTCCCATTCAAGTTCTAGCAAACTGATTTGCAGTTGAGTGAGCCCTTATCTTTTACCTGAAGCAATAACAACAGCTTCCATTTAGCGTGGATACACTGCACAGCAAGGGCTTTACATGCAATCTGTGATTTATTCGTCTTATAACAAAGCTGAAGGGAAGTGTTTATTATTATTATTTATTAAAAAAAAAAAGAAAGTTAGGAAGTTGCCTAGTTTGATGTAGTGAGCAAATTGTACAGCGAGGATTCCAATTCAAATCTTCCTGTCTGCCATGTTCATGGCCCTGTAATACTCCAGCTCCCATGTCATTGACACTCCATTTCTGGAACCTCAGCCTCTGAATCCTAGAGATTTGCCTGGCCTTGGAAGGGAAGTAGTGCTTGCAGGTTTCAGACCCTTCATTTTGTACTCCTCAGCTCAGCTTAGCAATCAATAACCACCCAGAGAAGAAAGGACCCTCACAGATAGGCGAGGTGCGAGGGGAGGAAGGAAAAGGCATGGAGGTGCTCAGTAATACACCTGGAATCCCTGTGTGGTCATTCCCTTCTCGGAGCCCATCTCTCTGTTCAGTTCTACACTTGTGATCACCTCCTGAATTAGATTCAGGTTTGTTCTTTTACTTCATTCTGGTTTCTGCTCAAGTGCCATCTTATTAGTGACACTTGTTCTGAGTAGTGCATCAAAATGACAGCTGACAGTCACTCTCCATCCCTTATTCTGCATTATTTTTCTACATAGCATTGATTATTACCTAAAATATTGTCAATTTACTTACTTGTTTACTATCTTTTTCCCCCCTCTACTTTAATCCTAATATAATTTGGGGAGGGCAAGTAAACTGCTTTATCTATAGGGCCTAGAACAGTTTTTGAAGCATATTGAGTGTTGAAAGTATTTGTTAAGCAAAAGACATATGATGGAGTTCCTAAATCATATTCAAAAGGGTGAAATAGGAAGGAAAACTGAGTTAACAAAAACCTGTTCTAAATGAACTTACAATCATAGTCTCTAAAAAGAGGGATGGGGGTGGATACAGTTTCACACCCAAGAGGGGAATGAAAGCAGCAGACCACTCCAAATTATCACACCTGTTGACTTTATGCAAAGTTTTAGAATCCAGCCTCCAGGACAGCCAACCTGTAGTGGGGCCTGAACCAGCCCTGGGGACAGGAGGGCAGGTGGGAGGAGGGCTACTGTAAATGTCCATCCCAAGAGCCTGAGAGGAGGTAAGCGGTATTTTCAGGCCCAGAAGAGATAGCAAATATTACAAATATCTTCTCCCACCTTTTTAAGCTTCTTTTTATTATTTTTCTGCTTTTTTTATGATAGCCACAATAATATAAAAGCTCTACACTTCATATATTTCTCTAATATTAGCAACTCTGCCTGTTTCCAGGTCAGAGCCCTCAAAATCATGGGAAAAAAAACTGATTTGTGCTGGCCAAAGTTTTGGTTAACACTTAAAAGACTGGCTGAAGTCAAAAGACCTAAATCATTTAGTTGATTATAGGCCAGGCCATATATGACAATGTAGGCAAGCCAGAGATCTGGGGTTCATAAATAACCAATGAAATCAAGTGAATCAATCCACTTAAGAGACTGAAGCCAACTGTCTCTACATAGTCAACTACATAGTCACTACCAGTTACTAAGGGCAAATTTGGAAAGAACAGGTTATCTAAGGGAGAGAGGGACTTTGTTGAGTTGTTAAGAAGTCCCAATCAAATTACTTAGCTTGAATGGGACCAAATTAGCTCATTTGAAACTTGGGTTGTGCTTGTGTGTGCCTGGCAGGTGTAAGGCGGAAGGAGACAGTGATGTAGCATCTGGGTGCTGAAACTCTCCTAGTCCCCCAAGGATACACGTGCACAAATAAACAATCACCCAAAAAATGGGAAGAGCCATGTGGGGGATATGTGCAGGGAACCTGGAATCTCTGAAAGGTACCTCACCGCCGGGGGACTGCACAAGGGAGGATGAACTGGAGGAGGTGATACTTCCTCTGAGTCTCAGGGGTGAAGAGGAGTTGGCCAAACCCGAGGAGAGAAAGCCCTTCCAAGCAGGGGACGCAGCCTGCGAGTGCAACGCAGGTGAGAAAGAACACCCAGGAGAGAAAGGTACCTGCGTGATGCGGTGGGGTGTGGAAAGCATCGCTGACTGAGTCGATTTTAGCTGCATTCGTGGTTAACTCTCAGAAGTTTTACGTTGTGACCTAGCAAAATAGATCGGAAGTTTCTTGTTTCTTTTTACCAATTTTGTGTGATTCTAATATGCTTTTCCTATTCCAGGTCGATAAAAGTAATCTTTTATATTTTCTCTAGTACTTTTATTGTCAGCTTTTTCATGTAATTTTGTGAATGATGTTAAAAAGAGATATCCCTCTGTCTGCAATGTTATTTTTTCCCCACATTTCAAATTACAACAAGTAGACAATAGTCGAATCATTCAGAGTCCTAGAAGTCTCTTTAATTTTGTTCTCAATCTGACAATTGATTTGAGGGTTGGTTTATCATTGAACTTTCTTTTTTTCACATATGGTGAAAACAGTCTCTTTGGTGTATAGTTCTATGAACTCTACCATATGGTATCTTCATAGAATTATGTAACCACCATCGCCATAATGATGAGCCACTGGAAATCCACGTCCTCCAACCCTCCTCATTCAAGCCCTTCTTATTAAAACCCTTCCCCTCCCCCTGGAAACCAATGATCAACTGTCTTCCTCTATCCAGTGCCTTTCCCCAAATGTTATGTAAATGTGCTCACCCTGTGTAGCCTTTTGAGTCTAGCTGCTTTGACTTAGCATCATTCATTCATAAGCCATCTGTGTAGCTGCACATAATCAGCACATCATTCCTTTTTATTGTGAGTAGGATTTCATCCAGGTACAACTGTGCCATGGTTTGTTTATCCATTCACCAGTGAATTTTCCCAGACACCCTAATTTCTAGACACTGATAATCTAATATGGGTTTAAGGAATACAGCCTGTGCTATACTACCCTTTTCTATGTACTATGTCTTCTTTTTTAAAAATACCATTTTATCAAATTGCTGTGTTGTTCTGTGTGTGTGTGTGTGTGTGTGTGTGCGTGTGTGTTGCTAGAGAATGAACCCAGAGTCTGGTGCTTGCTGAGCATGTGTTCTACCACTAAGCTGTACTCTCAATCCTAAATCAACATTTAAAATGCTTTGAACCATCATTCTCAGGATATTCTAGAATTTTTAAAATCTTTGAACATAAAGTATATAAACTTGCCCCCCCCCCACTATTTTGATGTAACAAGCTCTTGCTTTGTTTTATCATGGCAAGTAACTAATAGATTGTGTTTTATCAAAGTTTTTCCATTCATTCAATAACACACAATTTTTTAAATAAAGCTATACTGACCACTCATAAGTATATTCACATGTGATACTTGGCCTCTTAAAACTGAGCTTTTTATAACTAAACTAGTAAACTATAAAAATAAGAAAATTGATTATATATATGTATACATACCCATACACAATATATACATGATGTTCGTCTTGATACAGGTTGAAATTTGCACTGTAGTATAGAAAAAAGGTTATTATTAAAATAGTGTAGTGTCCAGTTTTTTTTTAAATGATAAACTAGGTAAACTAGGGCAAGAACACAGCATAGAATTATGTCCAAAATGAAAATAAGGGGCTGGGGGTGTAGCTCAGTGGTAGAGGCCTTGCCCAGCATATGTCAGGCCCTGGGTTCAATCCACAGCATCATCGCAGAAAAAAGGCAAGGTTCATTCATACTGGAAACTACCTGGTAAGATTCTGTGCACCAGTTATCAATCCCAGGGAGTAGAACACCTCGCACAGGTTAGTGACCCCAGGGGAGGATCTTGCCGTCAGAGTAGACAAGGAGAACACACGGCAGTCCAGCCCTGGATGGAGTGATGCTTTACTTACACAGAGAGAAGGCACAGCAACATCGGCTTCAGTAGTGTTCTCCCAGCATGAATGGGCTCCATGCACCCCTCTAGTAGAAAAATTCCCATCTCTCCCTGGTAGAGTCTGAAATATTGAAAACTGGGAACACAGATGCACATGCTTAAGCAGAACAAAAGAGAACACACTGAGTCTGAAACAGGGAAAGAGACTCCCGAACAAAGCAATGAACTGGGCAGAGACTGTGGGGCTCTTACCTAGTGATGAGGAAGCCTTCCAAGTCAAGGGCTCTTTTGAGTAGCCCATTCAAGGTCCAGAGATGGCAAGCAGAGGGCTGCCTTCCCCAGTACCATCCTGACCATCTGTGCCAGAGTAACAGCTTCTCCCAGCCAGACAGAACACTGGATACGCTAGTTTGGCCCTTGGCCTTTTTTCCTTGTAGAAGCCAGACCTGTGAGAGTCGCCACCTAATAGAAAAATATGGAAAAGTTTAAGCTCAAATTCAGACTTCAGTATGTAGTGGAGCTTCTAAAACAAATGTAGGAACTGCAAGACAAGTAAACTTAGTGGATCTGGGATAAATTTAGGTAGAAAAGCAAACAATTTACCAACGTGAAAGGTTTAAATAAAAGACATAATTTGAATAGAAAACTAATAACTTACCACATAAATATACAAATTCTTGAAAGAATGTAATGGATTTTTGTTGTTGTTGTTGTTGTACTGGGGATTGAGCCCAGGGGTTCTCTACCACTGAGCCACATCCCCAGCACTTCTTGTTTGTATTTTTTATTGTGAGACAGGATTTCACTTAAGTTGCTAGGGCCTCGCTAAATTGCCAAGGCTGGCCTTGAACTTGCAATTTCCTGCCTCAGCCTCCCTTGCTGCTGAGATTACAGGTGTGCACCACTGCACCCAGCACAATGGATGTATTTCTTTATTATTTTTAAATATATTTTAAGTATATTTTATTGGTTCTAATTAGTTATACATGACAGTAGAATGCATTTTGACACATCATACGTAAATGGAGTATAACTGCTCATTCAGCTGGTTGCACCTGATGTAGAGTCACACAGGTCATGTGATCATATATGCACATAGGGTAATAATGTCCAATTAATTCTACTATCATTCCTACCCTCATTCCTCCTCCCCTCCCTTCACTCCCCTCTGTCTAGTCCAAACTACCTCTATTCCCCATTATGAATTAGCATCCACATATCAGAGAAACATTTGGCCTTTGGTTCTTTGGGATTGCCTTATTTCACTTAGCATAATACTCTCCATTTCCATCCATTTACCAGCAAATGCCATAATTTCATTCTTCTTTAAGGCTGAGTAATATTCCATTGTGTATTTATACCCCAGTCTCTTTAGCAGTGGATGTATTTAAAGTTAAAAATTGATGAATGTTATTACAATGCATAATATTGTATAATATTCTGATAGGATTTTCTCATCTATCATGAAGAGTTTCTTTTTTTTCCTGAGTATAATCTCAAGAAACCAGGAGCTGGCATCCGGCCACTGCTGCTTGATAGCTCTAGTGCTAAGAAATGCAGTTCTGTCAGGAAAGGCATTCTCCTGCCTTTAAGTTTCAGAAGTCCTGCTGAAAAAAGAGGGAATCATATTGCATTGCTTTGTTTCCTGTTTGCTGTCTTCTCTAGCATGGTCTAATACCAGATAGCATTGTTTGGGTCATTCGGACTCCCTCTGTTTGGTGCTGCTTATTCTCTTACTTTGTGCATTTCAGTATTCACATGCCTGGAAGCTGTGGATATTAACGCCCCAACGCTTCTGGGCTCCGCTCCTGGATCTGTAGGTTCTCAACGTGGAGGGTTTCTGGGGCAGAGCTCTGGGGTGCACAACGTGGCGGGCGTGGGCTGGAGGGCTGGGCACAAGAGGGTCCTTGCTCTCCCACTTGCCCAACGAGAGATGGAGGTGGAGGCGCCTGGTTCCGAGGTGCAGGGACAGGATGCTTGACAGGAGCTGGCGTCTAGCGCAGTGCCCCAAAGCCAGTGCACCTGTCCTGGATCACCTGGTGACCAAGTTCCTTAGCAACTGGCCCAGCTCGGGGAGACCCTGCCTGCTGGAGCCACATTCAGAAAGAGTCTAGGAGCCGGTGGCAGGGTGCCTTGTCCAGCTTCTTTAGCTTTTAATTTTGATTAGTCTGCCCTGACCTGCTTTATACCCAATGTCTTGAGGATGCTATTCTGAGCTTTGCATATCTTGTGGCTGACTTTTCCATAACTACCATTCCTCTGATCAGTTTTATTTTCTTGTCCAATGTTCTATACATTTGGGAGGTTTTCTCCAATAGCTGATTTAAATTCCATTCCCGCCTCTGAGACATTGGCAAAGGCAGAGGTGCTACTTAATTTCTGATTCAGAGCTCATTTCTGAAGGCCTGGTAGAAAATTTAGTTTTAGTTTTCATTGGACTTCCTCCTCCCCAGGTCATGCTGTAGATCTTACAGCGTCAAGGGTGGAAGGAAGCTCTTTAAACAGCCCATCCCTTCAGGGGCATGCCACAGGGAATGCAAACCAAAACCACAGTGAGATGCCATCTCACCCCAGTTAGAATGGCTATTGTTGCCGGGCACAGTAGCCCACTCCTGTAATCCCAGTGGCTCAGAAGGCTAAGGCAGGAGGATCCTGAGTTCCAAGCCAGCCTCAGCAACTTAGTGAGGCCGTTAAAACATTCAGCAAGACTCTGTCTCTAAATAAAATATAAACAAGGGCTGGGGATGTGGCTCAGTGGTTAAGTGCTCCTGGGTTCAGTTCCTGGTACCAAAAAAAAAAAAAAATAGGTATTGTTAAAAAAGTAAAATATAACTTTGGGGGAGGGTGTAGAGGGAAAAGAAACTCTCATACATTGTTGGTGGGAATGCAAATTAGTGCATACAGCCATTATGGAAAACAATAAGGATGTTCCTCATAACAACTCAATATAGACCTAACGATGGATCCAGCTACCCCCCCCCTTGGGGGTATAATCAAAGGAAATGAAATCAGCCATATCAAAGAGATACATATCTGCCCATATTTATTGTGGCAGTATTCATAATAGCTAAGATATGAAATCGACCCAGCTGCCCTTCAGTGGATGAATGGATATGGAAGATGTGATCCATACACACAATGGAATGTTGTTCCACTGTGAAAAGTATGGGAATCCTGTCATTTGCAGTAAAATGAATAGAACTGGAAGACATAATTAAATGAAATAAGTCAGACACAGTAAGACAAGTACCATGTATTCTTTCTCATGTGTGGAAGTTTAAAATGGGCAGGGGAGGGGAGTTAACCTGAGTGTGGAATAGTGATTTCTAGAGCTTAGGAAAGGGCAGGTTGGTTAAAGGGAGGGTGGATTTGATCAGCACACAAGGTGTTAATGTAGTATGCTGCACCCCACTAATGTATAGAAATAGTACATGTTGATTAAAAAGATTAACTCCCTTTCTAGGATTATGGGAAAACAAAAGCTAGGAATAGAGTTTTTTCAGGAAACATGTCTTTCCATCCTACCCTCTATCTCCTAAAACAGGGAGGTTGGGGAACCAGTTATCTGTTTGAAAGAGATGAAGGAAAAGAAGAAAATATAGGGAGGAAAGAACTCTTACAATAACTTTTCAAGATACTAAGTGGCTCTACACAAGGGTCTGCTCATCTCTTTCACCCCCTCGGATTTCTATGTGGCCGTCGACATTTTGAGTTCCCCGGGTTTCTTCCTTGTCTCCAGGTCCCTGTTCTCTCAACTTCTCTGCCATCTCCTCCTCTGAATTTTCACCTTTACAGGATCGCCCTTGACTTTCTGCTTTTGTTTAAAAAAATCTCATCTTCTTCTTCATTTTAAACAGGTCACTCAATTTCTCTTACATTTTCTTCCAGTTCCAGAAAAAAGATCTGTTAGCCACTATATGTCTTCTTTCTCTGTTTCTCTGTTTATTCATTTCCCAAAGAGGAACCTATGCAGACTCAAAGCTTGCTAAATAAATAAATAAGCCTCTGCAATTTGTTTCTGTCACCTGTTAAGGGTTGAGTTGTGTCCCCCCCTTTCAAATTCATATGTTGCAGTCATAATCTCCAGTATTTTAGAATGTGGCTTATAGCAGATATAATTAGTGAAACTAAGATGAGCTCATTAGAGTGGGTCCTAATCCAGTTTGACTGGTCCCCTAATTGAAAGGGGAAATTTGTGCACACGTACACACACACACACACGCACACACACACCATGGGAAGACGAAGGCAAAGATGGGGTGGTACATTTTCAAGCCAAAGATCTCCAGAGATGACCAGTGATCTACCAGAGGCTAGGAGAGAGGCACGGGCAGATTCCCTCTCAGGGCCCTCAAGCTCTCCCTCCTCACACCCAAAAATCTGCCAAAAACATAAAGTTCACTTTGTGGCTTACCCCTAAACACCTCCTTGTTATTTATGAGATAACAGGATCAATTCTCTGGAATTTTCTGACTCCAGCCTAACTCCTGCTTTCTCCTGCCTTGTCTGCTCTGTTCCGGAATCACCAATGTGCGTCTGGGTATCCAGACTCACCAGGCCCCTCCCTGGCTCCACATCTTGGCTGTGCCGTCACAGCTGTCAGGCAACACGGTTCTCCCCACTTCTCTGCCCTGTCCCCTGCCTGGGTAACTCCCACTCAGTCTTCAATGTTTGGGTCCATCTGTAACTTTCTTGGGAAGCTTTCTATTATGGTTTGAGTATGAGGTTCCCTCCCCCGAAAGCTCCTGCTAATGCAGCAATATTCCGAGGTAAAATAATTGGGTTATGAGCACTGTAACGGGTCATCCCATCCTAGATTGAACGGACTGACTGGGTGGTAACTGCAGGCAGGTGAGACGTGACTGGAGGAGGCGGGTTCCTGGGGCCGTGCTCTGGAAGGGTTCAACCTCCCTGTGGCACCTTGGTCCTTCTCTCTCTCTCTCACTGCTTTCTTGTTGCCATCAAGCGAGCAGCCTTCCTCCACTGGGCCTTCTACCATGATGTTCTGTGTCACCTCAGGCCCAGAGCTGTGGAGTCCGTTGACCATGGACTGAACCCCTGAAACCAGGAGCCAAAATAAACTTTTCCTCCCCTAAGTTGTTCTCGTCAGGTCTTTTGGTCACAGAGTGGTAAAAGCTGACTAAAACACCTCCTAAATGCTCACAGTACTCCTCCTCTTTGACCCCCAAACACCTGGGTACATGTTTAACACTGCACTTACCTTATGGGATTGCAACCCTCTGTTCAGGTGTGCATCCCCCGGGACTTTAGCACAATGGTTGCCGGGGGTACTCAGTAAAGGTATGTGTGATTAGGCACTCATTGAATAAACAAAGAGTTCAAGGATGTCTGCTCAATGGAGAGATGCCTCCAATACAAATCCCCTTTGTGCTCTACCAAGAAATGGCAAACAAGGGTGTTTTTAGCAAAGGATCTTAACAAAGAGGAACACCCCAAAAGATCGGTGACCCCAAAACATAATGCCAAAGAATGTTTTCTAAGTGATCTGTTTTATTATGACATTCTGTCAGGCAAAGAAAGCCTCCTGAGAGCCATCAAAAGATCATTCTACAGATTTTAGACAATAATAGGAAAAAAAAAAAGCTTCATTCTTATCTGTGAGAGTCAGACATTTAAATCATCATATTTGTGTTTCCAAATCATCATTTTCATCATATAAAGAAATTCACAAGAAAAAGCTCTTATAGAATTTTTTTTTTCTATCAGGGAATGAACCCAGGGGCACTTAACCACTGAGCCACATCCCCAGCCATTTTAATTTTTTTATTTAGAGACAGGGCCTCGCTAAGTTGCTAAGGCTGGCTTTGAATTCCCAATCCTCTAAGCCACTGGGATTACAGGCATGCGCCACAGCGCCTAGCACTCTCATGGAATTTTAAGCATACAAACGTATGGGCACACTGTGAGGCGTGAATACACACTTCCTCAGTGGTTTTTCCCTCCTTCAACCACGGCACCCTGGGCATCTCAGATGTGGAGACTCTGGGTCCCCTTTAGGAGGTTCCCTGTCACCTGCCCTCTAGCTAACATGCTCAAGCAGCAAGTTAAAACTGTGAGAGGTAGTGGTTTCTTCCTTATTCCCTCTCCACTGTGCTGTAGAGGAAATCAAATCCATCTTTTTCCTGGTGTCTGTACCTCATCTTTCCTAGACACTCTGGAATAATCCATGGCCACATGAGGGTTTCTTCACAGAGGCAGGGTCCCAGCAGAGACGGTCTCCTGGCTTGTCCCCCAACTTCCGTACACTGCCTGAAATCAGCCAACAAGCACAGACACTCTAAGGAACTCTTCCAAAGTCACCTCAGTTCATCTCTGCTCCTTCCCCCAGTGTCTGTCACGTTCACACTTGGGCTGCAATCCTTCACCTTTCACACCACTCCACAGTGTCCACTTGTCTGGGAGATTAGCAAGGAGGGACTAGAGATTGGAAGGAGAGCCCTGGAGTGGGTCTGTGACCTCTAACCTGGCAACTGTGTCCTTGTTCAAACAGGGACTGAGCAGCCACTGAGCACCAGGAGCTGCAAGGCTGACTCGAAGCTGGAATGTCCCCATTTCACCTTCATGTGGCTCCTGGGAGCTCTCCATAGAGAGATCCAGGAGCCTGTCCTGCTTTGCCTAGATAATAACTGTCCCTGATTGGACTATAGCACCGTAGGCTCATAGGATCTCAGGGTGGGAAGGGACCTCAGCAGAACAAATCCAGCCTGTGCATCAGACATGCCTTTCAGGGTCCGAGGACTGTCATGTCCTGTTCTGAGTCATTTTTTTCCTTTTCATTCTCTGGTCCCCTCACTGGTCTCCATTTTTACAAATCTCATTTGTCTTTTCTAAATACAATCATATAATTTAATTGTAGTTCTGAACAGCAACTACAATCATATGTATTATAAAGCACTAATTTACATAAAGATCTATACTTGCCTAATTCAGTTAACAAATGCAGCTTCGTAAGTTGCTGACTACAGCTTGTATACGCCCTCATATTAACTTGCAAACGAACCCAGGAACTGCCTCTAAGTTATAATACACAGCATAACTGAAAGATTTTTCTTGGTGTTGCTATTTTATGAAAGTCAAGCATTTCTAAAGTAGGAATTTAACTATTATATCAGGTTCCAGGAACTTCCTCAGCCCTTAGGGTCATTACCAAGGTTATACAGGGTTTGTGGGAGTTAAGGAAAGGCACAAAGCACCATTAGCAAGCTCAAGGAAATATGAGTTGTGGTAAAAATAAAAATACAGACTGCTTCATGAATTCATGTGTCATCCTTGAACAAGGCCATGCTAATTTTCTCTGTATTGTTCCAATCTGAATATATGTGCTGTCAAAGCTGGCACTGAATCTCATTTCTCTAAATCTCTTCCACCAGGTGCTACCAAAGATGAAAAAAGTTCTGTTTAAGCTACAAGTGGCATTATGTTTATGGATGTCTTTGAAAGTCCCCTAATAATATCAACAAACCAAGTAAAAAATACATGTTCCATGTGATTCTTTAAAAACTTTTGATTTGACTTACCTAAATAATTACTAGGGTAGCTAGTCCTTATATACCTTCACATCATGGGAAAGTATCAGGCCACACACATTGGATATCACATAGGAGCTGAATCTAGAGGTTTGTAGACCCTCTGTGCCATTTCCTGGTTATGTGACCTAGGAGAAATCACCCACCCTCTCTGAGCCTCTGAGTTTCCTGTAAAGTGGGGATAACAAGAGTATGCAACTCGAGGCTGCAATGAGAACTAAGTGTGTTAAATTCTGTACAGTCCTTAGAACAGAGTGTATCATGTGGGTGATGTTACAGAAGTGTTAAGTTTATGAAATAATACTTCATGTTTTATGAGAGTTATGTACCCCATGTATATAAGTACATCAGGTGCTTTCCTCAAAGAGTGACTTATTAATGAGAACAACCTAATGGTGCAGGAATATTGTTTGCTGTTGCATCAAAACAGCAAACAATTTGAAGTTCAGTGGAATAAAGTAATTTGATCATTCTTATCTAGTCAGTATCTCAGAATTTGAACATAGGGCCTTTGTTCTCTCAAATAGTAGGCCATCTGCCACCTTAACCAGAACAGAAATGGAATATTCTCCTTATCACAGTTCGGGAGTCCCCCTGTCTCTGGGATGAGCTAGATCAGGAAAACCCAATCTTGTCTTCTCCCTACTCTTTCTCTATCACTAAGAGCAGTCTCCTTTCCCAGTTTCACATTAATTCCAAATAGAGGACACTTATGGACCATCAATAATGCACAGCTTTTCAGACAATCCCAGATATGCACATATAGATTCCAAGTGTATACAGAATGATGCATATCGCAGTTTAAAAATGTTAAAGTGTGATATGCATCATTCTGTATACACTGATTTTATATTTGGGTGAATTATTTTAGGGTAGAAATTCAGAAGCTGTATTACTGAATCAAAGAACTTAGATGTTTTCTTAACTCAATGCATACTACCAATGGGTTTCAAAAGAATTGTGTCATTTATAAAGCCACCATTAATACAGCATTGATGTTATACTTATTATCTGTTTAAGATTCATAATTTTTAATTATAACATTCACAAGTTATTTAATTATATTTGTAATATTAACTCCAAATTTATACTATGTATAAATGTTACAATAGTTATTATATTGATAAGGACAAGGTATTAATTTACTAGATGAAAGATGCACATTTTTTTGTTAGTTGTATCAAATTTATCTTTTGCATGTGTTTTTTAAGTTTGTTTTTCCTCCTTTATAAATCGTTCCTTCTGCCATTTGATCATTCATCTGCATAACTACACTATGATACAACCTACCTTTGGCTGAGGAGAGCATTGAACACAGTTCAGATACAAAGGCTTGTTTTGTCTAGATGCCCTTCAGTGGATGAATAGATAGAAAAATGTGGCATATATACACAATGGAATTTTACTTAGCAATAAAAGAGAATAAAATCACGACATTTGCAGGTAAATGGATGGCGTTGGAGAATATAATGCTAAGTGAAGTTAGTCAATCCCCCCCAAACCAAATACCAAATGTTTTCTCTGATATAAAGAGGCTGATTCATAGTGGGGTAGGGAAGGGGAGTATGGGAGGAATAGACAAACTCTAGATAGGGCAGAGGGGTGGGAGGGAAAGGAAGGGGGCAGGGGATTAGCAAGGATGTTGGATGTGATGGACATCATTATCCAAAGTACATGTATGAAGACACGATTGGGTGTCAACATACTTTATATACAAACAGAGATATGAAAAATTGTGGTATATATGTGTAATAAGAATTGTAATGTAAAAAAAACACCAAAACAGGTATGAAGACATGAATTGGCGTGAACATACTTTATATACAAAGATATGAAAAACTGTGCTCTATATGTGTAATAAGAATTGTAGTACATTCCGCTGTCATGTTTTTAAAAATATAAAATCAATCAAAAAATGGCTTGTCTTGCTTTTGGATTTAAGATGAACACATTTTGTCCAGTGGCTCCTGATTGACCCACCACAGTTTGAGCAAATGCACTTGTTCATGTTCCAAATTTTAAAAGAAGGACTGGGAATCGAGTCCATTCGGAATTTGCTGCCACCCCTTTGCAGCGTCACAGAAGGCCGGTGACCCTTGCTCACACTGCACTTCTTTACCTCTCCACTTCTTGTGCCAGAACAGCAGAAATCTGACCCTTTAGGATGCCACCCTCTCCCCTACTATTCTCTCCAACCTGAGACAAACTTTCTCCTACTTCCCTGCACCTCCCGGAGGCAGTGAGGTCAGTCTGCTCCAGGGAATCCACAACCGTCCTTTGTCTTGAACTTCTGTGACCTGGAAGGGTCTCCTTGCCTAGGTTTTCAGTTCTACTTCTCCTTGATCCTTCATAGCCAGCATTGTACCTGGCACATCCCAGTCCCCAGTCACCACGGAGCTCCACTGATGCTGTCTCCTGGAGAAGTCTAGCCCAGTATCAATATCCCAGAAGGTCATGCAGTCATTCTTCTTTACATTTTCAAGCAAATTAACCTCTTCATCCTGTCTCGGGTCCTCTCTCCCGACCTGTCCTCATGTGTTCTGTATCATGATCTATTTTTTAATATTTTTAACTGTGTCTCTGACACACACCCCTTTTAGTAGTCATCCTCTCTCCTTCTCCTTTAGTTTATCATACTTTGCCTTTAAAATAGACCAGCACATGTTTTATGCAAGCCAAAACAACTTTTGGTGCACTCTGTTTCTTCCTTACAATTGTACTGGGACTTCATTTAAGATTCCTTTGCAGTGTCACAGAAGGCCGGTGACCCTAAAGACTCGGCACCTACCATATCATCCAGTTCCTCATCATGATGGTAGGGTTGAAGGAAGGGGCAGAGAGAGCTCATGCCCTCCCAGCTCCCCAAATAAATGAAGTTGCTGTTCTACTCACCCTGTCCTACCTTAAGACAACACCATTTGATTTCATCTCATGTATTCATGAACTTGGGCAGGGTTTGACTGGGTGGTTCTTCTGTTCTGCTGGCATTGACAGAGATGACTTAGTGGTAATGAGCTGGCAGATGGGCTTATCTGGTGGGGTTCAAGATACCTGCTCTTAAATGTCTGGTGCCTTGGTTGGAAGGGACAGAAATACCTACATGGGGCCTCTTCAGCAAGATGACCTCAAAAAAGTTTAATTCCCATCCCCACATGGTACTGGGAATTGAATCTGGAGTGCTTTACTGTTGAGCTACATCTCCAGCTCTTTTTATTTTTTATTTTGAGACAGGGCCTTGCTAAGTTACCCAGGCTGAACTCAAACTTGCAAACAGGCTCCCTAATAGCTGGGATTATAGAAGTGTACCATATGCCTGGTGGGAAGTTTGATTTCATACATGGTGACCCAGGGCTCTGAGAGCAAGTGTCCCACTGAATAAAGCAGAAGCTGCAAAGACTTTTATGACCCAACCTTGGAAACCACACAGCTTTGGTGTTGTCTTATTCCATTGGTCAAAGGACTCACAAACCTGCCAGAGGCAAGAAGAAGGGACATGGACCCTCATTTTTTTATAAGAAGAATGTTGTGAATTTGCAATTATATTTTTAAAAACCATTCCATATAGAACCACCATGAAAGATTCAGGAGTAGGGTACAGGTGAGAGTTGGGGACTAACTAGTTTGTTTTGAGGGTCCCTGGAGTGACTAAGGAGTAATGCCCCTCATACATTTAGTTAGAGTATATTGGATACACCCAATCTCTGCTTGGCTTAACTCCACAACAATGGGTCCCTTAAGGTCACAAAGAATGTTAGAACCAAATCTAATAGAATTTTCTTTGTTTTGTTCCTTTGACACTTATCCCAAACTTAACACTGGTCAAGACTCAACCTTTCTTTAATTATATATCTCAGATCCAGATTCCAGTACTGGGAAAGCTACTGTTTCTTATCCTAACTGTGCCTTTGGGATGCCATTCTTCTCGGAGAACTCTGGGTTCCTCTATGGTGGGGTCCTTGTCCCCTTTTCCTAGTCCCATGCAAGTGCACCCCTTTCAACACGTCCATGTCACTAACTCCCAAGTACCTCCCCAACTTCAAGTTCTCACTCTCTTAGCAAATTATAGGCAACTTCCTGTAGTAGCTGCTACACATGTAACAACACCATTCTTTCCAAATAATTTCAAGATTTTAAATGTTGTTTTCATCTCCTTGCCTCTAAAATCACCTACCCTGGGCTGGGACTGTGGCTCAGAGATAAAAGACTCGCCTAGCATGTATGAGGCCCTGGGTTCCATCCTCAGCACCACATAAAAAAATAAATAATTAAAACAAAGGTATTGTGCCCAACTACAACTAAAAAAAAAAAATGAAGATCACCTTCCCTTCCCAGCTGCCTTATGACAATAAGTTTGCTACATCACAGAACCTGCTACCCATTAAACAATTTACTTTTGAAAAATCTTTGATTCCACATCTAAACTTTCATAAAACTGTATTGTCTATTAGATGAAAAGTGACATTTATGTGAGAGCATTTTACAAGCATTTCACAGGTATGAGGTGACAATATAAATCTACAATTACAATAGATTTTCAGGATCTGCTCCTCATTTGACTTCTATGGGCGCATCTCTTTCCAACTTTTTGTCTTCCCCCTCCTTTCTCTCCATGACTGACTTCCCAGTCCATCAGGCCACCAGAATACACTCCTCCCTGTATACCCTGCTGTACATCTTCACGCATGCATCTTCATTTGCCTTAGTGGCTCTTTATTTCAACAGGTCTTTGTAGAGGAGAAACCTCTCTGTCTTCTTTCTCTTATTTATTGTGAGTCCACCCATTGGTGCACATGGCCTTCCTCAGGCAAGCCCTCGGAGTGTGCCCTCCCTTGGAAATTGCTTAGAACTGGGTTCTTGCCAGGCAAGGTGGCGCACACGGTGATCCCAGTGACTCAGGAGGCTGAGGCAGGAAGATGGCCAGTTCAAAGGCAGCCTTAGCAATCTAGTGAGACTGTCTCAAAATAAAAAATAAAAAAGGACTGAGGATGTGGCTCAGGGGTTAAACACCCCTGGCTTTATATCCCTGGTACCAAACCAAACCAAACCGAACAACAATAACAAAAAATAAAACTGGGTTCTTGCAGAGAACACACCCCTTTTCTTATAGAGGATTTGAGAATTATTCTTTAGGAGCTTCGTGTCTTAATTGCTCTCCTCTGATGACTCCAACTTCCATTCACTCTTTTTGGGTTGCATTCAGTGTTGAGTACCAGCAGGACCCAGGACTCACTATGGATGATGGTAATATCCATGGGATCTTATCTTGAGAGGTCTTGAAAGATGGCGGCCTGATCTTTTTTCCTGCCCTCTTTCTTTCTCCTGTTTCCTGTGGTTTCCCACTTACATTTTTTAAGGGGCATTTTCAGATGTTTTCAAAATATAAATAAATCCTTGCACAATGGTAGAGGTATGAAAATCTTCTGCCACAAAAACACACATTAGGGTATTTGAGTTATCACTATAGTTAGCAGGATTCAGACCTTGGGCAGCTCTGGAACCACATTTTATACAGTAGGGAACAAGAGTCGGAGTAAAGATGACTTTCCCAGGGTCTCGGAGCTGGTAAGGTGGTAGAGCTGCACCTGGAGCCAAGCCACCTGCCTATTGCTTGTGTCCCTTCCACTGTGTCCCCTAAGAAATGTACCTACAAGGAGCAAGGGATAGCTCATTTTGTACAGTGCTGTAGCAACTTGCTGACCGCGTTCTAGGGCGTCTATAATCTCATTGGACTTTTCCCTACAAAAAGTAATCAAACATTTTATTTATTTATTTATTTTTTGAAAGCTTGGTCTTTACGTGGATGTTTTTTTTCCAAGTCTGATTTTGGTGATGGGAAAGTGTCGGGAAGGAAAGAGAATGGTGAAAATAAATGGAGAGAAATGGAAGCAGAAAACGTTGCCAGGTGCCAGCAAGGAGCCCAGGGAGTATGAGGAATGCCGCCAGCGCCGGCCACTTGTCTCTTCTAGGAGGCTTGGCGGGGACCTTTTAGCAGGAGCTCTGAGATCGCGCTCGCTGGGGGATCTCCCACCTGCTCCCCTCCCCAGCCGAGGGTCCCAGCAGGAGAGTGATAGAGGGTGCCGTGCGCCTACTGCGAGGAAGGGGATGTCTGCTTGTCGCAGATGCGCTTTCGGGGTGACGTCCGGAGCTTGGCGCAGACGGTGGGGTCCCAGGCCAAGGATTTAGTGATTGAAGGGCGGCTGGGCAGGCGCTGGGCGAGGATGGTGTGGGAGGTACCGGCATCCAGAGCACGCCCCTGCCGGTCCCCCCGCCCAGGTCTTCCCGGCTATATATGCCACCGCGGGTCGGCCTGGGNCTCACTCAGAAAGCGGGGCCAGGCGCCTGGCAAGAGCGAAAGGCTCCAACCTCCAAGGTGGAAGTTCTTTTCCCTCCCGGCCTGGGCGCAGCGGGTCACCCTGGCGCGAACGTCGGGGGGGAGACGCTCGGGCTGGGTTGCACCACTGCGCTCCGCCTGCAGCCGTCACCTCTGGACTGCCACCTCCCTGGTGGTGGCTGTCCCAGAAGTCAGAGAGTGGGCTCGCTGCCCAGGCCGGGAGGGAAAAGAACTTCCACCTTGGAGGTTGGAGCCTTTCGCTCTTGCCAGGCGCCTGGCCCCGCTTTCTGAGTGAGGATGGTGAGCCCCACAGCCTCCGACGTGCACCCGACCATGGGCATCAAGATCGTCTCAGCCGGAGTGTCAGCCTGCTTGGCGGATGTGATCACCTTCCCGCTGGACACCGCCAAAGTCCGGCTACAGGTAGCGAGCCAGAGGCGGATGGCTGGGGGTCTCGGGGCAGAGAGAGGATCGCCCGATATGGTGTGTGTCCCTTTGATGCAATGTTTGGGCTCAACCACCCTTTCAATAAGGGAAGGATGGTGGCAGCCTTGGAGAGCGGCTTGGCTGTCTGGGATTGGATGCTTTGGGATGGGAAACTGAAACTTTTCCAGGGACTAGTTGAACCAAGGTCAAGGATGATGGGTTGACCATAACTACTGCCAAACCCCCCAAAAGTTGGGGGCCCTAAGAGTTCTAAGCACCAAAGTACTAACCCTAACCTGTACTTTTCTCATTTCCAGATCCAAGGCGAATTCCCAGTCTCCAGTGGTATTAAGTATAAAGGTGTCCTGGGAACAATCACCACCCTGGCAAAAACCGAAGGGCCCATGAAACTGTACAGTGGGTTGCCTGCGGGATTGCAAAGGCAAATAAGCTTCGCCTCTCTTAGGATCGGCCTCTATGATTCTGTCCAGGAGTTCTTCACCTCAGGGAATGAAAGTAAGCAAACAGCCTTACTGGGGTTCCTGGGAGGGGCTGGGCTCTTTGAAAACGTGACCTGGGAGGCTGTGGTGGAACTCAGTGGTAGAGCCACTTGCCTAGCTTATGGGAGGCCCTGCCTCTATCCCAGCACCACTAAGCCAACAAATAGGGTAGTGGTCTCCATAACAATTTGGCCACAAAATATCAATATTTGAATTCTTGTCCTTTCCCCAGGTTCATAGAAAGTAAAACAAGTCTGCAAATCATTTTTTTTTTCAGATGCAAGTTTACTTATAAAAATCACCCAGACCTTGATGGAAGTTTGGGGTCTAATTTAGGTCTCCCTCTGGAGAATATGAATGGGCTGCAAAGTTCCCTAAACAGCAAAGTATATCAGAAACACCTCTGGAACTTGTTGAAAATCCAAATGAAATCTACCATGGCCCTCTGAATCTGAATTCTCAGGCTGGGGACCCAGGAATCTGTACTTTCTTGTACAAGCTTTCCTGGTAATTTGGATATCTAACATGAGATTTGTGAAGAAAAGGCAGCTAGAACTTGAGAAGAGAGTCACAGGACAGGAAAAACTCATCTCCTTGTCCAGAGGGTCCTAGGAGTCTTTTACCGCTAGGGAGGGCCAGATAATAGAAGGTATTATCTGTGTATCTGGGTTTGTTCAGGGGAAGGCAAGGAATCAGATGATTCCTGAGTGCCAGCGTAGCCTGAGCTCCTGTCCATTTAGCCAGGAAGTATGTAAGTCCTTCCAGTATCCTGGGCTTTTAGTTGAGATACATCACAACTAAAAAGATACTGATATTATGATCCCTTGGCAAGTGGGGAAACTGAGCAATTTCATAACGTGCCCAAGTTCACATACCAGGAAAGGGGCAGAGCCAGAGTTCAAACCCAGGCAGTCCGTTCTCTGACCCCAGCTATTAACCACTACACCTGCTGCCCTCTGCACCTGGCATATGATCCTCTACATCCTTCAATCCGGACAGCAATGCCATGAGTAGAAGGTATTATCTGTGTATCCAAGGAGTCAATTGACACAAAAGCACACAGTACATAGTAGAGGTGCTGTCATGTGGAGTAGACAAGCCAGGGAGATGTGCTAACAAGGAACCATTGAAGTCACTCCTTGGCTTGATGTCATCATTTGTCTTCAGTAACTTTTGAATACTGGTATATGGGATAATTTAAAATTATTATCTATCTGTACAAATATAACTTAAACTTATCCACACAAGTACTCTCAAAGTGAAAATAAAGTCTGTATGTTTCTAGATCGACACTGAATTGTCCTAGGTAAAGATGAGCATGAAACACAAAGGATGTAAAGCTGCCCGTTCAGGTGGTTTTCTTCACAGAATGACTCTTCTAATCCGTCACTGAGTACTTCAGGCACCAAATGAATAAGATAGATTTTGGTACTATTCTACGGTGCAACTATTTGGTTCCTTTGGTAATCTTTGTTGAACTGCCAACATGCCAGAAACTGTTAGATGTGCAGATGTTCATGGTTCATAGGGGACTTGTGGGGAGGAGGAGCCAATAGATGACTGTATTCCATGGCACTTGCTGTGTCACAGTGAAGGGAAACACACCTAGCTGCGAGGGCGTGGTCATACCAGATTTTCCTAAAGTTAATGTCTGAATTGAGTTGAAGGATCAGTAGGAGTAATCCAGGCAAAGCGGTAAGAAAAGCCTTTCAAGCTGAGTGAAGTTAATGTACAAAGATTCAGACAGGATGGAGAGAACTTGCAGAGCAGAGGGGCAGGGCATGTTGTCCAGGAGGGAGAAAAGCAGGAAGGAGCACATCACAGGCCAGGCTAATGCTAAGGAGTCTGGACTTTGTCCTGACACTGGTGAAAAATCATTGAAAAAATACTAAGCAGGGAGATGGCATAAACACATCTGATAGAATATATATAAAGAAAGGATAAGAAAGGGGTAAGTCAGGAAGTAAGAAATAATCAAGTGATGCCCCAAAGCATTGGCTATAGGGAAGGAGATGTCAATCAGAAAGATTTAGGAAGTGCAATTGACTGAACTTGGCGAAGGACTAGAAGGATTAAGGGAAAGGTAAGATGGGTTCTGAGTTTCTGGCTAGAGACACCACTTCTTCAGGAGGGAATATAGAAGCTGTCTCATGGGGGGAAGATAGATTCAGTTTAGGACTCACCCAGAAATGATGTCCAGTAAGCACACACGCTTAGGAGACAGATCTACGTGAGATTCCAGGAAGCAGAATTACAAAAATACGTAAAGGGGTGGAAGGACTGAGGAGGAGCGGAGGACTGAGGAGAAAAAGGGAGCTCGGCCTCTCTCAAGGGGCCTACCTGTGATGAAGAAGGACAGGAAGGAGGGAGACTGGCGTGTAGGGTAAGTGAACCCGAATGAGATCATAGACACGGGCCTAAGTGAAGGCAGCCTTCACCTGACATCAACACGTGTAAGCTCAGCTCTTGGCCAAGCAAATGTATGCTGTGCCCCTCCCCTGACTCAGGCAATGGCAAGGCCCTACTGAGGTGGATGGCTTAAGGCGTCCATCCTCTGGAGGAGCACAGCATGTTTCTGGGAATGGGCTGGTTTGTTTCTGTATTCCTTTAATAAGTATAGTTGTGACTTCTCATAGGACCATTAAGTATGAAGGAAAAATCATGACTTTCTCAATTAATGCAACTACTTCTAAAGAATAGATCTGTGTGCTCTAAATGCAATGATTTAGCTGTGAAGTGTAAATTGTTAATGTTTAATGAAAAACTCCCTGTATTCCTGTCAAGGAAATTTTTGAGAAATTAAATTAAAATCTAGAGAAGAAGAATTAATGTTAAGAAGACAGATTAGTGCTTAGTACTGGGCAACTTGTTCTTGTTCCTGTGTACAATGGTTTGTGCTCTTACTCTTGTTTGATTAAAATTAATAGCAAGTTAACCACTTGCTGTAACCATGGCACTGGTTCCAGTCAGTAAGTCAAGAAAGAATAGTCAAGGTATAGGCCAATAGTTGGGACATTTCTAACTATTATTAAAAGTTAACTAAACAGAAACAGCTCAAAGCAAAACGCAAACTGAAAGGAAAAATGCTTTGCTTATGCCTAAGCCAAGAGACATTCTTCTTATCTAATTGTAGCTAGGTAATATTTTGTTTCTTTGAATAATGATTCCTGTTTTGTAACCACAAAGTACTGTGAGCCTGCCAAAATGAAAAGTATATATGATCGACTTCACAAGTAAAGATTGGGGATTCAGCACCTTCACTTTGGTGTCTGTGTTGTTTCTCCACCCCCACTTTCGCCGACTCCTCACCATCTGTTGGTCTCCTGAGACCCCCTGTTGGAGCTGGACTCCGACAAATGTACAACCAGAATAGAGATGAAAATTTGCTTCCAGTTTTGTGTATTTCCTCTGTGCTATCCAGTGTGTTGAGGGCTTTGTCTATATTATTTTAATTCACACCATGATTTTATGAAGTCAATATTATTATTGACTTCATAAATATTATATGATTTATGAATAATATGTTATTATAATTTATAATTATTTATATAATTAAATATAGAAAAAATATATAATCATGTATAATATTCATATAATTATTTATATATAATATTAACATTATATATAAATAATATTAGGGATAATAATATAATATTATTTATATATAATATTAATATTATGTATAATATAATATTGTATAAAGTTATCATATAATATTGATTTTTATATATTTTATATAATATTAATATTATATACAGTATCATATAATATTAATATTATATATAAATAATATTATATTATTATCCCTGTTCACAGATTAGGAAACAGAATTAGGAAGACTGATGAGTAAATGTTATTAGACCATAACTTTATATTTCATGATAGGAATAAATATTGGGCTTCAAGACACTTTGTAGTTGTATTAAGTGATACCTGTCTTGTTTTGTTTTGTTTGCGGTGGTATTGGGGGTTGAACCCAGAGGAGTTCTACCACTGACTTGTACCCTAGCTTTTTTATCTTGAAACAGGGTCTCCCTAAGTTGCCCAGGCTGGCCTTGAACTTGTGATCTTCCTGCCTCAGCCTACTGAATAGCCGGGATTACAGGAGAACGTCACCGGGCCCCGCTATATTTGATCTGTCTTGAGTGTCATAAGCTAATTTTCCAACATTTCAAGACAAATATCACCTTCTTGACTTCCTTATTCTTACTTTCATCCTCTTTCTATGGTGTAGCCTACTACTATGTGATTACCTAAGTTAAGGCCATTGTCTACTGGGCTTCTCCTAAGACCAGAGTCCAATGATTAGCATCATCTTTGAAAGGAGGAAGACAAGCATCACAGGTGACCGGTGCCTCCTCATAGTTGAGAAATATTGAAAAAGACAGCAAAACACAGGAGGAACTATGCTGAATGCCAGAAAGAACGAAACCACTGTCCATTTAGACATTTTAACTTTTTTCCTTGAAAGTTTTTATTTTAAAAAAAAAAACTTTCAGGCAACTGAATTTTCCTAGCCCAACTATGATTTGGTCCATTGTTAGTACATGGTCAACACATGAACACACAATTGGGAAAATAGAGAAGATGTAAAAATAGAAAAACACTTAACCACTAAATATTTAAGAGAAATAGGAATGTATTGGGGGTTTTGAATTTGTTGTCTTGAAAAATCATTTTTTCTCTCTGTACAGCAACACCCAGTTTGGGAAGCAAAATCTCAGCCGGACTCACAACTGGAGGAGTGGCAGTGTTCATTGGGCAGCCCACCGAGGTCGTGAAGGTCAGGCTCCAAGCACAGAGCCACCTACACGGGCTCAAACCTCGCTACACTGGGACCTACAACGCGTACAGAATTATAGCAACAACAGAGAGCTTCAGGAGTCTTTGGAAAGGTAACTAACTTCTAGGCGCATTTTCTAACTATTAAAACACATTTATCCAAGAGTACTTTATTAAACTTTGTCTTTTGTTTTTTTTTCTCCAGGGACTACTCCTAATCTGTTGAGAAATGTCATCATCAATTGCACAGAGTTGGTAACATATGACCTGATGAAGGGGGCTCTTGTGAGAAACAAAATCCTAGCAGGTAGCTTCCTATTGCAGACAACACACACATTGACACCTCTATTATTTCATCTTGGAGTTTTTATATCCATGTTCTACTGAATCTCTTACTTTCTCTTTTTTTTTTTTTTTTGGTACTGGGGATTGAACCCAGGGGCACTTAACCACTGAGCTACACCCTCAGCCCCTTTTTATTTTTTTTTATTTTGTTTCCTAAGGCTTTACTGATGTTGCTGAGGCTGGCCTCAAACTTGAGATCTTCCTGTCTCAGCCTCCTGAGTCTCTGGGATTACAGTCGTGTGCCACTGTGTCCAGCTGAATCCCTTATTCCTAATAGTCTTTCCATTTTAGAACTTAAGCAATTTTGAACATTAAATATAATGTTTTGAGAAGCAGAGAAAGAGCTATAGTTTTGCTGCAGCAAAATTTTTCGCAATAAATTTTTGTTGTACTTTTGCTGCTACAAAACCAAAATTCAACTGCCCTTCATATCATCATTATTCTCATTTAATACTAATGTATGAACTTTTGTGAGAATCATATTCCTTCTATGGCAGAATTCAGGAGGTAAGTCCCTCCTGCATTGTAGCCAAAAGTGATTTCATCTTCCATAGGATAGTTCCTCAAAGTAATATTGTTTCTAGAGACACTGACAGTCTCTTTTGACAATGACTTTCATTCAATTAAAAAGTGTCAGATGCCCATGTACCAGGTGTTATGCTGGGCCCCAAGGCCACAAGGAAAACAGTTATTCTCAAGGGTTTACAATCCATTTTGCCAGGTACTATTGACCACCCGCCTAGCTGCCAGCAGGACCTTGTGTTTTATGATTAATTATAAGACATCCACGTTGATCTCCTGTGACCAGCAGGGTTACAATGAGTCTGGTGCTGACCTGTCCCATTGACACATTCTAGATGATGTCCCCTGCCACCTGCTGTCCGCTTTCGTCGCTGGATTTTGCACCACACTTCTGTCCTCGCCGGCTGATGTGGTGAAGACCAGATTTATTAACTCTCCGCCAGGGCAGTATACCAGCGTGCCCAGATGTGCAATGACAATGCTCCACCAGGAAGGGCCGTCGGCGTTTTTCAAAGGGTAGGTTGTGCTCTTCTGCATCTGCGTGGTGTGCAGGGCGCTGTGTGCCTTGGGCTCGGTCTCACCTGAACAGCTGGAACCTGGCTTTCCAGCCTTAGCATGCTCAGTGGACTCAGTATCGACTTTTCCTTGCCACGGGTTTCTCCAACCCACCAATTCCACTGTCCCAGAAAAGAAACAGCTGTAATGGTAATAAGTTCTCAGCTTTGCTTAGAGGCTTATTCAAAATCAATATCCTTCCTGTTGGTTTCAGTCTATTGGAAATGTAAGACCATATTCTAATCATTAAGCCGTTCTTAGAGCAGGAGACCTATAAACTAGAGGAAAGAATAATAGAGGGCCATGAGAAAATAAGATTTGGTTTTCATTATTTTAATTTGATAGATTCAACTTTGACAATTTTATTAAGGCAAAACTAGAGAAAAGTCATCGCTACCCATCTAGAAAAGTGATGCAGAAAATGATGTGGCTTAACTCATCTAGAAACTAGTATTGAGTAACAGGTTGTTTTTCCATAAAACTACATCATATGAATCATATCATGTCATAAATCACTTTCCTAAGAAAATATAGTATGAATTTAATTTCTGAATATTTTCAAGAAGGTTTATTCTAGTGATAGTAAATGTCTCAAACCTTGTAAAACAAGCAGGAAACTGGTAGTGGTGGCACACGCCTGTAATCTCAGTGGCCCAGGAGGCTGAAGTTGGAGAATCAGAAGTTTGAGGCCAGCCTCAACAACTTAGCAAGGCCCTGAGGAGCTGGGGATGTAGCTGAGTTCAATCCCCTGTACCCCACCCCCAACCCTAATGAGAGGCATTAAGCACCTGTACCATAAAAGCTTTAAGAATTTCAAACAAGCTAATAGAATGGTGACATGCACTTTTCTAGATTTGTACCTTCCTTCCTGCGACTGGCATCCTGGAACGTCATTATGTTCGTGAGCTTTGAACAGCTGAAACGAGAATTGATGAAGTCCAGGCAGACAGTGGACTGCGCCACGTGATCAGCTTCCAGAAAAGCATGTAGTACATCAGAGGGAATTGCTGATTGGATCACTAATAAAAACAACCCCCAAATGACCCTATTGGTCTTAGTTCACTCTAAAAAGACAAAAAAATTCTGGTAGACAGTTTGGGACTTTCTTTTAAAAAAAATAGGAAAGGAAAATTTTGTATGATTTTTATTGTCAATGCTAAGAGGAAGAAAACATTACATTCAGTATACACCCTGGGAAATGTTAATGCCCAGATAAGTTACTGCCTTCGTTTGATCATTTGGGGGATAGAGTTCTATGAGCAAATATAAAGAAGTTTAACGTGTCTTAACTATAGTGTCAACTGGTGGAAAAGGAAAAAATAAGTGCATTTTACATTTATAAATACTTAAAGATGAAGTTATCACAGAAAATTTTACTGCTTTATTTATTAACCACAGTTGTCAGTTAATATTCAATAAAGTATTGCTAATATCTTTTAAAGTTGGTCTTTTGGGATCTGCACCTGGATATAAGAGGAGAGTTCACCTCGAACACAACATTATCCAACAGCAAGTGAAGGTATTTAGAATCAACTGGCAAAAACTGACGGAATGTGGTTAATATAGATTTTTCAAGTCCATGCTTTATGGCAGCTATAACCACTTTTAATGTGAGGCATTGTTGGTGTTAGACTCATGGTATCCGTCATGGAATCAGAGAATTTTAGAGTTGGAATGTCCATTTGGGCAGACAGAGGAAGCATCCAAGATTCCTATGATGAAAAGTAAAACTTCATGTGATCTTTCCAGAAGAGCCAAACTTATTATCCATATGTATAAGTGAGCTTTTTATGCTTAAAAATGAGTGCAGAAGAGACAAGGAAAGCAGAGACCAGAGATGAATAGAAGTATAAGACAAGGCCAACCTTGTTTTAAACCCTAAACAAGGACTGCCAGGAGGACCCAGGAGCCTATAGACATCCAAGCATTATTCTGTTTTAATCAACCTTACATTACATTTATGATCACAGCTTTCCTTAAGACTTCACACTTAACTGTGTCTGACCAGTTTGTGTTGCTATTACAAAATACTGAAACTGGGTACTTTAAAGAGAAAAGAAGTTTATCTGGAACATCTACTCAGCTCTGCTGAGAGCCTCATGGCCTATGGCATCGCAATATAGGGAGTGCATGCTGAAGAGAACACATGGTGAGACAGGAGGCAGAGTCTGGGGAGAGGCCAGGCTTGCTCATTTTATAACAATCCATTCTCAAGGGAACCCACTCCTCAGAGACTCAACCCATATACCAGGAACCCCTCAGGACCTAATTAACTTCTACCAGGAACCTCCTCTTAAAGGCTCCTCCACCTCATCACTGCACACTGGGGACCACCCCTAGAGCACAGGATCATCTCAGGGACAAACCACACTCAAACCATAGCACTTTCCTTCCCCATATGTTACAGGTAAGAGCATCTTGTGGCAGATGCTGTCAGGCCCCCTCCATACAGGATTCCTCTTAACAAATTGGTGCATGCTGGCCTGACTTCTGGTTGCCATGTCAGCACCTCCTGTTTTTAGGATCTTCTCCCAGCTTTGCCCATCCGCTCCGGGCATACTAGATGACTGGGAAGTAACACCCGTAGACACAGCCTGGGCCAGTGACTTGCTTGAGATGGTGAATCAGTATCTCAGTTCTCTGGACCCGCCCCCACCCCCAGGTGAAATACAGCTGAGCCATCAAATGATCAAACGCCAGTGGCATTTTGCTTGATACAAAGTCCCTGTGAGGGCTGACTTCCATTCCCTCTCTCAGTTCCCCACTCCCTTATCAGTGTTTCCTGGGGTCGCCTCCCAGATGAATTGCAAATCCTTTACTCAAGGTCTGATTCTGAAGGAATCCAAACCAAGACAAATCACAAACTTAGTTTGGCAAATTCCTGGTATGCAGAAAAGTCAGAAGACACACGTGAGAGTCTGACATTGTATGTAGTGGTGAATAGAACCGGCTTGGGCGCTGCCCTACACAGAGGAACTAGAGGGGATTAGATGTGGTATCCAGTCAGTGGTATCTGGCCATTTTCTGAGTGACCTCCTTGTCCCATAATAAGCAGTCTCAGTAATCTCATCTGGTAGGGAATACAACTTGGGGAAGAGCCCCTAGAGGGGGCTTAAGAATCACTATGCAGTGATTTTTTTTCATGCAAAGTAAATCGCAACAGTTGGCCCTGGGTTCAATCCCAAGTACCGCACAAATTTTAAAATAGAAAAAAATTACATTTCCTGCTTTTTTTTTTAAAGATCTCTTTTGAAAATGGGATTTTTATTTTATTGTAGACTATAACTCATAGAATTATGAATATAAAAGTGCATAAATCCAATGAATATTTTAATGTCTTATAACCAAGTGAATAAACAAGTAGCCACAGCAAAGCTTAAGAAGCAAAATTGCAAGCACCCCAGGTTGGCCTCTACTCTCACAAGCACCACTCACAACCATCCTAATTTCACATTCACAGTAAATGATTTTTTCTTAAAACTATAGATTCACCATTAAGTATTTATCCCTAAGCAAAGGAGCTACTTTATTTTTGAACCTTATTTAAAAAGATTCATCTAGGGCTGGGGATGTGGCTCAAGCGGTAGCGCGCTCGCCTGGCATGCGTGCGGCCCGGGTTCGATCCTCAGCACCACATACAAAGATGTTGTGTCCGCCGAAAACTAAAAAAATAAATATTAAAATTCTCTAAAAAAAGAAAGTAAAAAGATTCATCTAGTATGTTTTTATTTGTAGCACATTTTGACAAATATATTTTAAGATTCATCCATGTTGTTTGATATAACTGTAGTTTGTACATGATCAGTGCTGTACCATGTTCTATTGAGTGACTGTTCAAGAATTTATCCTATTTGATGAACACTTGTTTCTATTGTTATAGTGCTGGTATTAATTCTTATGATGTATTAGTTTCCTGTTTTTGCTGTAAGAAATCATAAACAAACTAGGTGACTTGAAACAACATGAATTTATTATTGTATGGCTTTGTTGTTGAGAATCTAAAGTGTTTGGGCAGGGTTGTGTTCCGCTGCGGGTTCTAGAGGACTCTGGTCTTCAGCTTCTTGAGCCACTCCTTGGCTTATGACCACATATCCACTATCTCTGCTTTATTGTATCACCCTCTCCTGAGTCTCCCATCAGCCTCCCTTTTCTATGGACAGTTGTGATTATCTCCCTCTTCTATGGACAGTTGTGATTACCTTGCATCTGGATAATCAGATCATCTCCCATTCTTAAGTCCTTGATTTAACGACATTTACTAGATCACTATTACCATGCAATGTCACATTCTCATAGGTTGTGATGTGTACAACTTGGTCATTTGGGGAAGGGGTTATTTAGTCTATATACATACATATATACATATATGCTGGGGTACACAATCACCAATTTCTATAGGGTAGCTACCAGGGTCAAGTTTCTTTACTACATGTGATAGACTGGATCATTGTTGAAAAAATATTCACTCCTCTCTTCACCTGGAAATGGCCTATACCTCCTCACTACATTCAGTGTGGCTGTGTCAATTGTTTTAGCCACTGGTATAAACAGACATGACGTAAACAGAACATTTAAATGTATTTGTATAGTTGGCTTGCCCACAGGCACTCCAATAATCTGCCTTGAGTGTAAAACGCCCTGGGAAGCTGCTGATCTAAGGGGATGCTGGAGACCTATGGAGCAGTTTGATGCAGATAATGTCCCTCTAGGTACACACCATGAATGAGAAGAAATGAGAAAAATAAATGCCTTGAATCTACAGTATGCATTAAATCTACTAGATCAATATAAAGAATAGCTTTTCAATCCTTTAATATGGTATGTATGACTATAGGCTTTTAAAATTGTTTTCATTAGTATTATATATAGTCTTATCCTTAGGGATATGAGTTTTGTGTTATATTTATTCCTCTGTACTAGGTACTTTAAAATGCAAATAAAAACTTTCGTGACTATTTTCTAGTTTAATTTTGCTGATATATAAAAATGTAGTTGATTTTTTGAAATAGTATCCTTTTATTTACAGGACAGTTCTGGGCTGTACTCTGTAGGTCTATTTGGGTATTCGATATATAATTCTCAGTTTTAAGAATGTTAGAAATAGTGCATAGCTTTTCTCAATTGGCACATAAAATTGTACATATTTATGGGGTACCATGGAATGTCTCAATTCATGTATACATTACATAGTGTTCAAATCCAAACTCTATCTCCTCAAAAATTTACCATTTCTTGTGGGACTATTCAAAAATTCTTTCTTCTAGCTTTTTTTGAAAGAGTTCCTTATCATCTATAATCTATTTTTATATTGATAGCTAGTGATTTGCCAAACTTTTAATTTATATATCATTTCTTTTGAATTTTGTTTCTTTCCACCCATTTGTCTTACTGTACTAGCTAGGATCCCTAGTACAATGTTGTAACAATTTGGATTTATATGGCAAGTATTGATTCCTCTTACTTTCCCAGTTGATTGTTTTTCTCTGCTCCATTAACATTGGATTTGGCCACAGGATTTGTCATGACCAATGGAATATTAGTAGACATGTGAGTGAAAGACTGAAATGTTTGAGCAATTGGGCTTGTTCTTGTGCGTCTGCCATCACCACGAAAAAGAGAAGGGTCTCCACTGGCCCCAGAAGAATCGTCACATGGAGCTGACCAAAACAGGTCATAAATCTATGGCCCTGATTTCAGGGCAGCTGAATCCAGCTAAGATGATCAGACCTGACTAGCTAGCCACAGATGTGTGGAGTAAATGCTTTCTGTGTGCAAAAAGAAAAAAAATTATATATATATACATATATATATATATACACACACACACACATATATAAATATATGTACATATATATATATAAATTCTTAATTTGATCCCAATGTTTCATTATGATGTATACTGATACATTTTGTAAAATTAGCCTTTAAGATACATTTTCTATATTTTCTGTTGTTTTCAACATGAATGGAAGTTGAAATAAAATATTTTTAAAAATATTTTTTTGTTAATAAACCTTTATTTTATTTATATGCAGTGCTGAGAATCAACCCAATGCTTTGGACATGCTAGACAAGTGCTCTGACAATGAGCTACAACCCCAGCCCACATGGAAGTTGAATTTTTAACCAAGTCCTTTTGCTGCGTCCAAGATCATTATGATTTTCAAATGTTAATGTGGCAAATAGCATTAGTTTATCATGATATTAGATGAACAGAACCACAACTGATCACATATTTAATTCATAGTATGTATGTACACACACACATACCACCTATATATACACACATGCTAAGTCAACATAATAAATTTGGTATGTTTCTGGATTCAGTATGCTAACATTTTATTTAAATCATTGCATCTTAAGTTACATTGGCATAAAATTTTTCCTTCCCATACTGTCCTTTCTGGTCATCAGATTATGACAACTTTGGGTTAGGGATGTGGTTCTGTAGCATAACACTTGCCTACTATGCATCAGTCCTTGGCTTTGATCCCCAGCACATCAAATTATAAAAAATAAAAATTATGAGTTTTCTGAATTGCAGAATGTACAATATTATTTGGAGTTTATAAAAAATGACACCATTTTAAATGTGTTATTTAACTCAATGATGCAAGCAAAGTTTTCAGTGGAAAGGTTTTCAATTCAGTTTAATGGCTCTAGAACCTTTCCTTTCCCTTTTTAAAATTGTATATTTTGATGTCATATTTTAAAAGAAATTTATTTCATCTAACTTTCAAAATCTGACAAAAGTTTTTCTTAATAATTTTCCAATATTTGTAGGCTGTCATGATGTAATCTTATTCATTCTTCACATAATTATTTGCTTTCTCTTTTTTGTCTCACTGAAGTATATTCATATCCGCCTTTTTCAAGCAACATTTTATTTTTGATCTCATGACACATTTGTTTTCTATTCTCTGCAATTAAGCTCTACCTTTAATAGTTTCTTCTCTAATTTCTTTACATTTGTTTTGTTCTTCTCAACCAAACTTCTTAAGATGCTGTCTTTAGCTTTCAGTCTGTTTTCTAACATATGCATTTTTTGTTATAATTAGTAATATTAAGTTCTGCTTCAGCCTTATTCAGCCAGTTCTCAATACAGTATTTTTGTTTATTTCAAAATTACACACACACACACACACACACACACACACACACACACACACGAATGCTACCCAGCTGTAAAAAACAGAATAAGGACGCTATGTATTAATATGAAAGTAGCTCAAAGATACACAGCATAAAGTTAAGGAAAAAATAGTACAGTACAGTATGAATTGTCCCTCCCTTTTGTAAAGGGTGGGGTGGAAGTAGTGGCGTGTTTTAGAATGAAGCAAATATACAGCATCATAATCTCCTTTTCTCATTAAATTAATAACATCTTAAGTAGTAATTTGTGTGTGAGTTAAAAAGTCACAAAAATAAAAATTTCTGTATATTCTAATTCACCTATGGCATCATGATAGATGATTAAACAAGATAACATTGTTTTATGAATATAAATAACTGAAATAAAGGTAGGACAAGAAGACAGCAAGTGCATCAATGGAAAGGCTTACAACAATTTCAACAGGTTTTTATTTGATCACTTAATATCACAAACAAAATGACATCACGTTTCACACTATTGCTTTTGCTTAAGAAATCAACCGCTTTATCCAAGTAGAAAAAAAATTAATTTAAGTTGCCAACTGGCAATTCTTCCTGCAGGGAACACTACTGTTTAAATATTTTTTTAAATACTTCAACAAAAACACAGAATTGCTCTCTAATAGTACTGTAGTCGCTGGGTCTTACCTGCACTACACTTTTAATGCTTCTCATCAAAAGGTGAAGACAGAAAAAACACAAATTCAAGTCATGGTTTCTCTCAGAGTATTAACAATTCCATTAATCTTCATCTACAAATTGCTTGTGTGAACAGATTCTTAAGTATGAAAGTGGAAGTTTAGGCTCCCCAGACTTGTTCAGAGAGGCAGGTGAACACATCCTGAGAAAATCAGCTGCTGGTCCCCAGTCACCATTTTAAGGAAGATGATAAACGTTATTGCCCTGCAAGCCACAAAGCTGCGTGACCTTTTCTATCCCAGAATAAGCATCCCTTTGCATGCTCATATGCTATATATCCTTTGAGCAGCTCTTTGATCAAATTCTATTTAACTGAATGTTCTCAAAGGGGAGAAACAGTGCGTGCATAATTGTATGAACGCTAGAATAATAAGAATGTACATACATACAAGTGTAAACACATACAAAAAATTAAAGATGTTCTTAGAAAAAAACCAAAACAGACATTTGTAAGAAAAAATGTGTTTCCTAAACTATAAATGGTTTAACTGTAATGGCCAGTTTAAGATACTGATTTTAATCTCTAGCTATATTGCCAGAGGTTGGTGTAGGTTCACTGATAACCTCCTGATTTCTCCTGTTTTAGATTGTCTTTCAGAATGTATTTAAACTGCAAATGATTAAACTGTATTTTTTTACACTACTCCTGCCACTGATGTAATCTCCTCAACCTGGCATATACAAAAATTCATTTCCATGTTGATTTTACTTTTTGATGCTAAAACTAACATAATTTTCCTGCTACTTCAATGCCATAATATCCTATCACTACTTTGGCATTTTACTAATCATAGAAAAGGTGAGATTCTAAATATGGATTTTTACAATACATAACATTCTAACATACATTTCAAAGTAAGGGGAAGGAGGAAGGAAAGAACATTATATTGTCCTTTTCTTTATGTCACTATGACGCGAAGGTCAGAAGGCTCATGCTACACTACACCTGGGAAGAGCTTGCCTTCCAAACTATCAAATCTGAGAATCTGCTGGTGGTCATTAGATCAACTGACAACACGTGTCTGAAATAGTTATAGTTATTTTAAGAAAAAAACAGGACAACACCTGTAATGTACAGAGATGAATCTGAAGAACATGTTATGAGAAAACTTTATAATGACTTTTTTTTTAACCCCATTCATTTTTTTCCCTCTCTAAAAGGGGAAAAACTTACTTAACAATATTCCCGTCCATACTTCAAGCATTCTTTTAATAAGCATCCTGACAAAGGTTAAATCAGATCAAGATCTCAGTTATTGAAAGATTAAAACATAAATATTTTCAGCACAAAAATTAAAGACTAACTGAATTGCTTTCCATAGAATAGTTAATACGTTAACAGAATGAACTTCATGGTTAACACCTGATTTGTTTGGAATTCTGCTACACATCAGAAGACTCCAGCTGAAATAAAGAGCATGAAAACACTTGAAAAACAGCTGAAGATATTCCCAAAGGGTGAGAAGTTCTTATAAGAAATCAATTATGAACTTCCTATAATACTGAAAAGCTAAATTGTCACTATTATGACAAAATGGACCAAGTTTTAAAAAGTTTTATTTTAAAAATCGTTTTAATGCATGTACTTGAATGTATGTGGTATAAAACACTGCATGTGTTGCTTTCTTACCACTCTTGACAAGTTTGAAGAGAGATCTGTCAACAGACATGAGCAAACAGTTGAAAAATACCAAGTCTTGCTATATCACATACAAGTCAGTACTTAAACAGTATATTTATGTATGTGTGTATGTGTGTCTGTGTGTATGAAAGATGTGCAAAATATCATCATGCTTTAAATAATGTCTTTAACAAGTTGAATTCCATAGGGTTTAAGGAGGACTTAGTTATCACATGAACTTTCCTATCTTTAAACTCTTTTAGTTTTGCTGAGTACAAACATGTAAATCACATCAAGAAGAAATTTCCAATAGGATCTCATCACATGTAATCCTTGACAGCACCTGCTGCCCTCCTGAGATTTTTTTAGGAGAATAAAGCTATACAAAATGCACAGTCAAGCTATTTTAGTGTCCCACAGACAGTTAACAGAAGGTCCATACTTGCTATCTCGAAATACCATGGAGTCAAAGCAAGAGTTCAAAGTAAGAGAAGCAAGAGTTAATGGTTCAGTCAAACAAACCAATGATACTTAAAAAGATTATTAAAAAGCTTTAAATTTTCTTCTTAAATTTCCAAGACTGCTTTATTTTAGTAGAAACTGCTGAATAAAATTAAAATTTTCCTGGGCTGGAGTAGCTCAGTGGTAGAATACTTGTCTAGCATGCGTGAGGTACTGGGCTTGACCCTCAGTATGGAAAGAAGGAGATAAAAAAAAAAAAAAAAAAAAAGGAAAAAAAGACTTTTAGCAAATGCATTGCTTTTCATAAGCACACACAGGTAGAAGCCCTCACACCAAACCACGAAGTAAATAAGGTTCTTTTCTACAATGGATAAAAAGCAAAGCAAATACTGAAAATGAGAAAATGTCAGTAAGCCTTAACACTGTGATTTTTTAAAGCACTATTTAAAAACAACAAAGCTAGTCACACCATCATTCTCTCATTATCTGTTATGTTCAGTAACCAAAGACAACAAAAAAGGAGGTCATGATTCTTGATCCTGTCTGACATCTCTGCTCTTGTTACCACTAATACAGTGACATCAGGACAAGTAATTGAGATGCAAAGAAAGTCCTAAGGAAATACTCTTGCTGTTAATTAGCCTAGAAATAAAAAGAAGACAAAACAAATTAAAAACAGTTATTCTAGGCCAAAACACTTAAAGGGTTTTGAAAAGGATACCAATTTGATAGCTATGACATGTAAGAATGAAAACTGACTTGTACACATTTTAATCAACCAATTTAATATAAATACCTGATTTATACTTTTCCACAATGGGCTAAGTCCCAAATTCCAAACTGTAGCTGACATGGCTCTACAGAGGGGATCTTTGGAAGCATAAGGTACCTTTGGAGAACAGTGTATAAACAATTGTAAACATACACTGATTGTCCACTAGCTTTCTTAAATAGAATTTCTGAAGTATTTTCGTAGGAAATTATATATAAGAGTGTAATTGATCAGATACTTTCTATTACAACATATAAATTCTGTTGTGTGTGCAAAATGTGGTAGAAATAGAAGATACTATGGATGATTTACATTTTTAAAGTAAGTGCTACATTGCAATCCATTAAGAGTCCTTTAATCTTTTCATGAAACTTCTCTCTGTACAGGTTGAAATACATAATGCTTTCTGGTTCTTCTTGAAACCAAAATTTGTCAAATTCATAGACAAGATAACCTGCAGTTAAAGAAAAACAAAACATAAAGCCCTCAACAGTAAAACCACATTAAAAACATCTTATTTCTAGGAAGCATATAATCACCCTTAAATTCCACAGTCGGATATAATCATCAAAAATAGCTGTAAAACTAAAAGAAATCTGTGAAACTTTGTAAGAAATAGTATCTATGTTCAAAATATACAACAATTCAATAGAATATTCAGTGCACATTTACTATTTGTCTCAAAAAATTACAAAATCTCTCAAATTTGAGAGATATAGTACTTTAAAAAGATACCTTGGAAAAAGGAAAAAAAAATATTCCCAGCGACACCTGAAGCACAAAAATGAGAATAATGAGAAAATGTTGGACTAGGATAAAGAAAAACTATTCCCACCTGATTTCTAAATGTAAGAGTTATTTTTTCTATGAACTATTAGCACTTTCTCTTTTTGAAAAGAATACGTGAAGTACAAATAGGTTTAATATTTTTGTTATTTCAATACCTTCATTACAGTAACCCAAATGAAGCTCAAAATGTTAAAAAAGTATTTTGTGAAACTAAACATATGAGTTTAAATGTAAATTTAAAACCATTCCTAAATCTTATTTTACATTCAACCAAATATATTTATTAAATAGTTTTAAATTACTTATACAGTGCTCACCATATGCTCATTTTCTCTTTTAACAACGCTGTGCTGTAAGCCCAGTGTTATTTCCTCCATTTTACCAAAAAGGAAACAGAGGAGCACAGAGGCCAAATGATGTGCCCCAAATGCACAGTTTGTAAGCGGTCTTGGATTTCTGTTTTCATTAGAGCCTCACTGTGCCTTCCAAAGGGACTTTCAAGAAGGGATAAAAGTGACTTATTTCAGCTAAGTCAGGAAAATAAGTCAATGACTTTATATAAAGTGTGCCTAGACTATTACTATTGCCTAGTATGAGGAAAACAAATAGAAATTCCATTTTAAAGAGAAGCAAAGATTAATATTAGGAGCCAGAATGTTTCAATTACATTTTACTTCATAAGAAGGTTACCTTAAGAGAGATTTCAGGTTGGGGCTGGGGATGTGGCTCCTTAGTAGAGTGCTTACTTAAGCATGCCTGAGGCACTGGGTTTGATACCCAGGAATACCACAAATAAAAATAAACAAACATCAAAATAAAAAGATCTCAGGTTAATTTCTTGATGTAAGATAAAACAGATTTTTGTCAACCAGAATATATGAGAAAAATCAAAGAATGAAACTTCCAGAAAAATATCCTCTGCTTCTGGGTACCAAAAGAGGGACTGAGAATGGTAAACTTGTAATTGTTTTTCAATGCTATTTCCTATCTTTATTTCATTCAAAACTTATTCTGTACATACATTAAGCAATAGTATATGGGTAGAAATTACCTGTAATACATGAATTGAATCTATGCTCATCTCCACTCCTAATACATTGGTAGAGAAGTACAATATAAAAATCTAGAGATAAAGTTCTGGATAGCAGGAAAAATCAGCTATTCATCAAAGCTTATGATATACTTTTTAAAAAATATTTCTGGTTATTAGGTTTGTGGCTATTTCCCCCTCCTTATGGTAAGTTGCTTTTGCATTACTGTCAGCAATGTGATCTATTCAAATGATTACACAGGCCTGGAACAAACTGGTCAAGTACTAGAAATTTTTGCTTTACAGAGAAGTTGCTGGTCTATAATGTAACTGAGTGTCTGAGAAAGCCTGCCCTGAAAACTGAGACTGCAATAGTAATCTGATTTATGAAAACATCAGGAAACATAGGACAAAATGATATCAAGATTCCAGGAAGTGGGAAAGACATCTTGGTCAAGCCTCTTAAGCCCTACAGAAAGTAATGGAAAAGAACTATCTTCATGAAGCATATATATTGTCCTTTCGACACTCAGAGGGTGGACTCAATAGAAGTTACTCATAAGAAAGTACTAAACCTAAAAATTCCTGCATGGTTGTACTTAGGGGTGAAAAATAAGGAAAACACAAGAAGGGGGATTAATGGTAAAACAACATGAGGGATCTCACTAAGGTGACAAAAAATGGTCTAAAACTGCATTCTGATGATGACTGGCTAACTTGTGAAGCTCACTAAAACTCACTGGAATATACACTTAAAAAGGAAGAACTTTATTTATATAAGCTATCCCCCAATAAACTTATTACTGAGTTATAACTTTTTAATCATAGAAAATGGATATGTCATTTTTTTGGAACCACCAATCCAGAAGTCCTGCTCAAACAATGGCACTCAAATCCTGCAATGGGGACAACTGGACAGCAGCATCTGAAAGATGGAGGGCCTGAGCCCTTTTTGCTAGACCTGTGGTCAGCAGCTTGCCAGGGTGAGAGTGGACACCTGCTCACAGGTCAGAAGGTGACAATCGAGATAAGAAGCTAAGGTACCACTTGTTATTCCCAGCCTTTCATACAAAGAATAAAAAAGGAAACAAAAAATGGCCAAGAGAATAAAGAGAAAGAGAGAGATAAATGTGGGAAATAAAATATATGAAAAGAAATAAAATATATGAAAGAATTAATTTCTCTTGGCGAGGATGTGGGGAAAAAGATACACTCATACATTCTGGTGGGACTGCAAATTGGTGCAGCCAATATGGAAAGCAGTATGGAGATTCCTTGGAAAACTGGGAGTGGAACCACCATTTGACCCAGCTATCCCTCTCCTTGGTCTATACCCAAAGGACTTAAAAAGAGCATACTATAGGGACACAGCCACATCAATGTTCATAGCAGCACAATTCACAATAGCTAAACTGTGGAGCCAACCTAGATGCCCTTCAGGAGATGAATGGATTAAAAAAATGTGGCATATATACACAATGGAATATTACTCATCAATAAAAGAGAATAAAATCATGGCATTTGCAGGAAAATGGATGGAGTTGGAGAAGATAATGCTAAGTGAAGTTAGCCAATCCCAAAAAACCAAATGCTGAATGTTCTCTCTGATGTAAAG
This sequence comes from Marmota marmota marmota, assembly GCF_001458135.2. NCBI lineage: Eukaryota > Metazoa > Chordata > Mammalia > Rodentia > Sciuridae > Marmota > Marmota marmota. The sequence continues at coordinate 112,734 of NW_026000057.1, read as the reverse complement.
TGGCTGATTCATAATGGGGTAGGGAGGGGGAACAAGGGAAGTATAAATGAACTCTAGATAGGGCAGAGGGGTTGGAAGGGAAGGGAGAGGGCATGGGGTTAGAAATGATGGAATGAGATGGACATCATTATCCAAAGTACATGTATGAAGACATGAATTGGTGTGAATATACTTTGTATACAACCAGAGATATGAAAAATTGTGCTCTATATGTGTAGTACGAATTGTAATGCATTCTGCTGTCATATGTAAATAAAAAAAGAAAAAAAAAAGAAAGTTAATCTTTCTACAGTTTTTTCTTCTGGGAAGGATTCATAATGCTGGAACTGATTTGTGCTAACTGGGCCCATTTTCCAAATAACAAAATGATGTGTCTTCAGAAGACAAGATTTAAAACTATTCCTTTAGTTAGAATAGGTCACTCCTGGGAAGAAAAGCCTTAATTAACACCCAAACTGTCCACTGATACAAGTACGATGTCATGTATTATAAAGGAGATAGGAAGAGTAGACAAATGCAGGAGAAATTGAGTAAGTAGACAAAACTGAAGCAGGTAAGTAGGCAGGAGAGATCGAGAAGGAGCCATGAATGATACTTTCCACACAGAACAGAGGAAGCCAACTGGGCCACTTAGTATTTAAGTAGCTTCCCATATCCTCCCAACACGCAAATGATATTCCAAAGCCACAGAAATACCAAGGAAAGTAGAGTGCAAAGCTAAGCTAGATCTGAATTCTTTGCTTCTAAGCAGTAGATTTAGAAGAGGGATTTGCTCAATTAAACTACCAGTGTTCAAATATTATCTGAGTAAAAGTTACTGTAATAAAGGAACTGCTCTAGTATTAACACCAAATTAACACCAGGCAACCTAACCTTGAAATAAGGGGGTGAAAAGTTCCTTTAAATTTATTTTCCTATAAGAGTATTAAAAAAAAATCTGCAAATGATCTATCATTGACTCCTTAGGGAGTATTCGAGAGGGAAAATTCATTTTGTGGTTAACTGGAAAATGAAAAGCTACAGAAAAACTACACAAATTCTAAATTTGCACACTTGAAAAATGTCACAATTTTTTTTTTTTAATAAACAAATATAGAAACGAAGTACCAAATACTCTTATGGACCATCCCATTACTTTCCTGGCTTCAAAGATCAAAAATAACAAAATAATATAAACTTTACACTTGATAGAGGTATCAGATTAAAATACACACTAATGGTTTAAAAATTCTCTTAGAGCTAACTTTCTTATTCTAATACTCACAATAAAACTGGTGAAAATGTTCCATTGTTGGTACACCAGGAACACAGTTGTAGAGATGAGACTTCAAAGCTTCATTCTTCAGCAAGCTATAAGCCATCTCTGTGAGATTGATTCCAACTATTGCATAAGAATACCTATGTCAGAAACATCACCAGTTATACCAGCTAGCCAAATAGCTCATAAAATAAATTTTAAATTATGTAAGCAATCGGTAAAATTAAAATTGCTTCATTTCTAATACACTACTGATTTTATAACAATCTCTATAAAATAAGAAAAATAAAAGTGAATGGATCCAAAAATTTTTTTCTAAAGTCTATTCATTTTCTGAGTATAATATAAGAAATAAAATAAAGTTCTATTTCATGACATCTAAAACAAAGAGAATTACATTCAACAAATCTCACTGGTTTCTAAACTACACTTAATAATTTGATATTTTCTTCTTCATCATAAGAATATTTACTTATTTTTATGATCTAACATTATTTTTTCCAAAGATTAATTTCATCAGAATATAAAAAGATAAAACTAATTAATTACATGACCTCAATTTGCATTTCACTTAATAATTTTCAAAGCTATTTCCCATTTTCCTATTTTGAAGCTATTCCTATTTTCAACTCCATTTTGAGAAAAAAAAATTTTTTTTTTGATCTCAGGAGATTGATCTCAGGGCTTCACACATGCTAGGAAAGTACTCTGCCACTGAGTTATATCCTCTTTATTTTGAGATATGATCTCACTAAGTTGCCCAGACTAGCCTTGAAATTGAGATCCTCCTTCCTCAGACTCCCAAGTGGCTGGGATCAGGCATGTGACGCCATGCCTGGATTTTAAAAAATTTTCTAAAGACCCCTATTCTCCATTGTATAGATTAAATTATATCTTGTGATAAAAATATATTGAAACATACACAAAATTGGTTTATGGTTATATTTTTTATTTAAAAATAATATAACATGAAATATCTTTCATAAAGTTTTTTTTTTTTTTCTTCTTCTTGATTCCAGGGATTGATCTCAGGGCACTCAAACCACTTAGCCATAGCCCAAACTCTTTTTTATTTTATTTTTTTTTAAATTTTGAAACAGGGACTTGCTAAGTTGCTTAGAGCCCTACTAAGTTGTTGAGGCTGGTTTTGAACTTGCAATTCTTCTGCCTCAGCCTTCTAAGCTGCTGGGATTATAGGTGTGCATCACCATGCCCACCTTTTATAAAGTTCTGAATAAAACAATTGCTTTTTTATTAGTTCATTAAAGCTATACACAATATTGGGGTTCATTTTGACATGTTTATACAAGCATGAAATATACTTTGCTCCAATTCAGTCTGTAGAACTTCCCCTTTCCCTACCTGCCTTCCTCTCCTGTTTTCTACTCTACTGAACTTTCTTCTTAAAATAATCTCATTTTAAGAAATACCTTCAAATTCACTTAATCATGTAATCACCTTAGCAAGAGACTAGTTTCTCAGTGTCATCCAGCTTACCCTAATTTTGGATGATTTGAGCGGGAAAGAATCTGATGAGCTTCACTGGTGTAATTTTCACTGAAATACCTAAAAAAAATAAGGAAAATAATGAAGGAAGTATATTGTCATTCAAATTCAATATATCCAGAAGCCACTGTTACTGTCAAAATGATGGTCCTTATCTGTGATCTCAGTGACTTGGGAGGCTGAGCAGGCGGATTGCAAGTTCAAAGCCAGCCTCAGCAACTTTTTGAGGTCCTAAGCAACTTAGTGAGATCCTGACTCAAAATAAAAAATAAAAAGGGCTGGGGATGTGGCTCAGAGGTTGAGCACCCCTGGGTCCAATCTGCTGTACAAAAAAAAAAAAAAAAAAAAAAGTATCTAATGGTAAAAAATAAACATCTATACAATAAGGTAAACTATTATTTACAAATGATCTGCATTTTGAATTCCTTACTTCATTTCCCCCTTTCTACTTACGTCCTTTTCCTTCTTCCCTACACACATTTTTAGCCTTTACTTGCAGATTCTTCTTCTTTGCTGTTTCTACCTCCTAATTTATTTAGATTTCTTCTGTCTCCTTTGAATGCATTGTGTGGCCTCCTTTCTTTTTTCTACAGCTGACTTGTCATTCAATGATCTAAAGTCTTGTTATTATCAAACCACTATCCATCTTTCACAGCAAAACAATATTTTAAGAGATCACATGCCAAAGGCCAAGATATTTAAAAGATAATATATTACATAAGGAAATTTTAATATCTTGCTTGTTCCTTTGGAACTGTATATTTGGATATTGCAATATCATAGCTCCATATGCAGGAAAACAGCAAAATTATGGAGGAGTCAGAGCTGATTTTATATTTTCACTCATTTCTAGTATATTGTTGGCAATCAAATAATTACAAATATATGCGAGTCCTGGTCATTTTTCAAAAATTTGACAGTAGTTCTAAATAGTGTGGAAATATTATGAATCATTTAAAGATTTAACAGAATCCCTACCCACAGTCTAGAGGCAAATCCTATTAAATTATTTATACTTTAAGCTAAACTAAAATCTTTTCTGATGAATGCTAACCATTCTTTTTACATTATCATGTTTTATTATATGTAATTATTTCTCAACTTTGAAACAGTTTTGTTGTACTTGGTTTTTTGCTTTTTTTTTTTGGTACTGAGAATTGAACTCAGGGGCACTCAACCACTGAGCCACATCTCCAACCCTATTTTGTATTTTATTTAGAGACAGGGTCTCACTTAGCATCTCAATTTTTCTGAGGCTGGCTTTGAACTTGTGATCCTCCTGCCTCAACCTCCTGAGCCACTAGGATTACAGGCTTGAACCACCATGCTTGGCTATTGTAATTGTTTTTAAGGACTATTTTGACAGCCATTTTTAAGAAAAGGGCTATTACAGTTTTACACAGTTCTTGATTATCATTTTATTGTACTGATAAATTCCTTCATGAAAAATTCATGGGCATTCTAGTGAAAGTACACTAACCTGTCAAGATACATTAAAATTTTTTTAAAAAATTAAGATTATTCTGTTTTCTCTGTATAAAGAATCAGACAATAAAACTTAAATACTTATAAAATTTAGGGAGTACAAAAAATTTAAGTACTTTGGTAATTGAAAAAATTGCAGGAATTGACATCCTACCATAAGTTTTTTTGTTTTTTTTTTTTAAATACTGGGGATTGAATCCAGAGGCAATTTACTACTAAGTTATATCCCTTGCCCTTTTATATTTTTAATTTTGATACAGGCTGAGTTGCTTAGGGTATAAATTGCCAATGTTGGCCTCAAACATGCAATCATCCTACTTTTGCCTTATGAGTGTTAGGATTACAAGCATGTGCCACTGAGCCCAGCTAAGTCTGCTATTTCCCAGTATCAATACTGACTAAATTGTTTTTCTCAATATTAATCTAATATATTTTTCAATTTCAGGTTTAGTAATTCTTTTCACAGTAAGAATTATTCAGACCTTAATGTTTAACTTCCCATTCTAGACATTTTATAGTTGGTAAGTCATCTGCATATCCTTATAGGAGGAAATTAATCTTCTAATTTTTCTAGTATAGTTTTGGCTCTCAATTGAGATCTAAGTTGCATATTTTGGAATTTCACACATGAACCAAATTATAAGTATTAAATAAGAGTGAGTCCATGTAGACTCTGAAAAGTCGGGGATTTGGATCAACTATCATAGGTGGAGAAGAACACACATGAAGAGACTTTATCTCCTTATCTGGTTATACTTCTCTTAATGGAATCAGAGTTCAGAGAGACAAGAGGATAAAAACAGTGAGAAAAGAAAGTACCTAATCCTCCAAGAGGCATCGAAAAGGGGGTCAGAAAGAGGAAAGCCTGGTAAGTAAAGAAATCTCACACACACACACACACACACACACACACACACAGTGTATTTCCAGTGCCTTCAGACTGACGCCAGCACATTAGTACCACAGATATTAAAATTCAGAGACAGTATGAAACACCTAGATCAATTCTTATTAGAAATGAACTAGACTGGAGATTATAAGTAATTTCATTTAGAGAAAAAAAGAAAGTTCAATTTCACTTACACAAGATTGATTAATCCGAGTATACCCATGCCTCTGAAGTCTGTCTTAGGATCATCACCCTGGAAACCAATGTCAGCCCACTGCTTGGAGATTCTGGCTGTCAACTTCTTTGTGGGCATTAGAAGATTCCAAAGCTGCACAAACATGCTTCCATATTACAAATAATAGTGATGTTCTTAATTTACCAGAACATTTTCCTTCGAATACCTTATATAACTAGTCACTGAATACTTTCATTTAAACAATCTTTACAGACAAATCACAAGTTCAACAAAGACTATATTCAGAAAACTTTTCAATCATCTTTAAAAAGAAGAAATTTATTCCAGTTAAAAAAAAATTGGTATGGATTGTGAAAAGGTAGCAAATAATACACAGCAAAAAAAAAAAAAAAAATACACAGCAAACTCAAACATCAAGATGAGATGCATTTATCTGTTAATTAGTGCATATATATCAGAATTGGTAAAGTGCTTGCTTAAGAACACACAATTAGGCCATTGACCCTAAATACTTAACTAGGCTTTATCATAACAGTGGGTGATTAATCCTTAATTCAAAAAAAGGAAATAGGTTTGAGGGAGGCGATTATGAAGAAATGATTCTGACAATATTCCAACCTTTAGGATAATTATCTTATAAATATCTTCAGTTTTGAAAGGAAAAAATATGACTTCATTTAAAGTAAATATAACCATTAAAACTGAGAATTTTGAAAACAGCTATCAAATATTAGATACCAATCAACTAATCAATGCAATGTAATTTAGTTATTTTCAAACATCAATACCACAAGTCATCAAATAGACTTACAGAAGTTGATAAAAAACATTTGTGAAAACTTTCATTTTTCCCCATTCCATTACTACTTCAGGCATTGTTGAGTAAAGATTCCTAATGAAAGGAGTATCTTGTTACCTAAAATAAAATGTGAAGACTTGGGACATTCCTTTAGAAACTATAGGGCCAGGATTCTGGCTCTGAAGCTAAATTCAATCATTAGATTGGGTTTTATCTTGTCCCTACTTTTATTGCCAACACATATTGTTTGCTCATATTAGCAATTCCCCAGGAATTTAGTAAGGAGTTTGATTATGCCACGTTGTGGTCAGAGCTGCAGTGTAAAACCACTAATTAGTACTCAGAGATTTAATATGTATAAAGATCACATTTCTGGACTCCACCCCTGGAGATTCTGATTTCATAAGGTGGGAGGGATAAATATTAAATACTGTTAAGTCTAATGAAGGTGGTCCTTGGACTAGGCAGAGCGACACAAATCCCACAGCTCTATACCCAGTAAGACAGCTGAATATGTGCCATCGTAAGTCACCACCATCATTTGGTTCTCTGCCTCTAGAACCAAATTTCTTAAGAAATCACCAAGGTAAAAAGTCCCTGGACTAGAATCCTATGACTTGTATCTTAACCTTAAGGGAAGGTACTATGTAGAAAGGCTCTGAAATTAAAGAAAAAATGATGACGACAAGGACAGAAAGCAGCTAATCCTCAGTGAATGCTATGAACTATTTCAAACAATTCAAATACAAAAACTCGATCTATACAATGGCCCTTTGTTAGTTTCATTTTACAAAATCAAGTTTTATTTATCTTTCCCACTTAGATGAAGTATATATTTTATACTTTTCCTGGGGAAAAAAGGATTTTGTTGTTTTTAAACTCAAGTCTCTTATTTAGATACTGCCAATGTTTATTTCCACAGTACTTTTAGTTATAAAAATTTCCACTGTGCTTTTCTTTCATTTTAACCATTTTAAAATATAATTAGAACAGGTACAGACAACGTGCAGGAGACTCAGGTCTCTTCCAGGCCCGACCACCTAGTACCTACAGGGAATCACTTCATCTCCTCTGGGCCTTAGAATCCTCATCCCTACAACAACAGGGCACATGAGACATCTGTGGAGCTTACTCTAGATCTGACATTCTTTAATTTTGGCACCTCATTGGCCTTATATATTTATATTCAGAAATAAGAAATAGAAAAACTCTAAATAATTTTCTTCTTACTTTCTTTTTTTTTTTAATATTTATTTTTTAGTTTTCGGCGGACACAACATCTTTGTTTATATGTGGTGCTGAGGATCGAACCTGGGCCGCACGCATGCCAGGCGAGCGCACTACCGCTTGAGCCACATACCCAGCCCTCTTCTTACTTTCTTAATGTTTCAATCTATTGTGGCATTATTTGGCAATTAACATTCAACAGTCCATAAATTCCAAAAGGTTTGACGTAATAATCTGTAATGAGTCATCCATATTCATAATTTCAGAATAGCTAAAAAATGCTAACCTTACATGAATGATTTATATAAAAAATAGAGAGAAAAATCTGAGGCTTGTAGACCTATATTTTTGGTTGAAAAGATTTCCATTTATGAATTTGTAATTTATTTTGAAATTAAAGGCCTTAGAATAAAATTCATTTGAAAATCTTTTAATGATGCTTATCAAAAAATTATAAAAATTGTTGACTGAAAACTTTCCATAATAAGAAATCTAACAGTAAAGTTTTCCAAGGGGCAGAGAAACTGTATGGCTAAATGAGTCTCTAGAATCTGCTCACAGATGTACTCAGCTCATACCTGATGAAGTTTTCCAGTGTTAAACAATTCCAAATATAGCAAACAAAAATTTACCTTCAGGAGTAGCTTTTCATGCTGCAGATTATCAGAATCATATGGCTTTTTCCTCACACTTTCTACATCCAAATATAGCTGTTTATAACCAGTTATTTGTAGTAAGCACGTCCTCATGCAGATTTTAAAACTGAAAATGATAACATTATCATGATTTTAAACTCACACCTTTTTAGCACAATAAAACACTGCATTACCCAGGTTTTGGTGCCTAAATTAATCAGGAAGCATCTGGCCTTCCATTTAATAGAAGAAACACCAACAGCATCCTTCAATACTGAACACTGTGCAAAGTATTACACAGGACATGATAAATCAGGGCCTAGAAAGGGGGCAAGATGCAGTAGGAATGGCAAACTTTGCAATTACAAGCATTTGTCCTCTTCTTCTCAGGACTCATCTGGGCAACCCCACACATTCCCAAATCTTTACAAGCAGATAGCAACATACCTAAATTTTCCAAGTACATATGTAACAAAGAGTTCCATGACAGGTTATCTCAGTTTTCCAAAAAATAACAGCTTATCTTCCCTGAAACATGCTAAGTCTCTAATCTATAATGGCATAACTAAACATTAGTTCCCCAAGTTAGAACACTTCTGATCCACTTTTCTCCATCAACAATTCATACATCAAAAGGTCCCCAAATGATACTGGCCAAATTATATTGTGTGCATGTACAAAAATGTAAGAACAAATCCCATTAGTATGCACAACTATAATGCGCCAATAATAAAAAGGTGGAGAGGGGCTGGGGCTATGGTGCAACGGTAAAGTGCTCGCCTAGCACATGCAAGGCACTGGCTTCAATCCTCAGCACCACACAAAAACAAATGAATAAAATAAAGGTATTTTTTTTTAAAAAAAGGTGGGGAGGGAGAAAGAAATTAAAATACATAATAATAAAAAAAGGTCTCAAGCCCTTCTGTCCCTCAAAGCAATCCTCATGTCACTAATTCCCCTGCTTTATTTACGACTTGATCCTTGATCTTTTTTTTTTTTTTTTTGCCTAATGATTTGCTTTCCTGTTTTGCCTTTATTCCCTATCATTCTCTCACACACCCTAATCTACCCTCTTCTTTCCTTAAATACATATGTAATATGCAGCTTGTTTGCTTCAAAACCAGAGGATAACATCTACATCTCTGAGTAAGCAAAACTCTGCAATGTGTCAAGCCAGCACTCAGTCACCTCTGATGGAAGAACACAGCAGGAATTGCAGTGCAGATGGTTCAAGTAGGACACAGCAACGCCCCCAACACTGGAGGAGGAGCCACCGGAGGACGTTGCTGGAGGAGGGCACAGAACTGAATTTTGAAGGACAGTAAGTTATTCAACCTTAGGAAAGTAATGCTAAGCTACCTTAAGAGGCAGACAGACTGGGAACCAAGAGGTACAGGTCTTAGTCCTGTGTCTATCTCTTACCTCTTTGGACCTTCACTGTTCATCTAGTGAAGCCAGTGTCAAATCCGATTATCTCCACAAAACCTTCAGCTCTAAGGTTTACAATGTGTGTGATCTCAACACCTCACAGAAGGTAAATGGGTAACAAAAGAGAATAATGTGGACACAGCACACCTGGTATCCTTCTCAGGGTTAATGTTCTTTTCCTTCATTATATCTTCTACACATCTGTCCACTTCACTCTGAATAACTTGTGTTGCTTTCTGTAAAATCTATTTATATGAAAGAAAGGTGAATGAGAAAAGTTCCTGAAAGCCAAAAAAGAAGTATATTTTAAGGCATTTTACTGACTTTATGAAACAGATATGAAAATGCAGAAGCAAACCAATTTGTTTCAAATTTTCCCCAAGGATTATCATATGCATATTTTGTCTGGGTTTTTAATCAAAGAAAACCAGCGACAGGAATTGAGAGTTTTCTTCCCGCTACATGGCCATCCAGTTATTCTGGCACCATTTATTGAAAAGACTTTTTTTTCCTTATTAAACTTCTTTGACATCCTTATTAAAAGTTCTATGACCTCTTTGTGGGGACTGTCTTGGTCTTTCATTTGCTATATTCATCTGTTTGCCCAGAAAAGTCCTGAAGTCAGGTCGTGTGAGTACTCTAACTTCTATCAGAAGATGATTTGGTCTACTGCAGGTTCCTACCATTTCTGCAAACTTGCTAGGATTTTGATTGGAACTGAATTGAATCCATAGGTCAATTTGGGAATTTACATCTTAATGGTACTGTCTTCCAATTGATAAACATAGCTTATCTTTCCATTTTTACTTTTTTTCAAAACTGTTCTCTGGGCTGGGGCTGTAGTTCAGTGACAGAGTGTCTGCCTAGCATGTGTGCACTGGGTTCGATCCTTACCATCACATAAAAATAAATAAAGACATTCTGTCCACCTACAATTACAAAAAACAAAAACAAACAAACAAACAAAAAAACCCTATTCGCCAAGAGTTTGAGTGTAGAAGGCTTAAATTGATCCCAAAGTATTTTGTTTCTGGATGCTAATGCATGTATTTTTTTTTTTTAATTTATTGTCCAAGTTTGTTACTAATATATAGAAGTACACTGTGTTCTGTGAGACAGTTGAATTTATTTATTAATATGCTTGTAGTTTCTGCAGATTCCTTAGGATTTTCTAATTACAAACTCTGTCTTCTGTTAATAACATTTTACTTCTTTCTGATTATTATGTCTTACATTTCTTTTTCTTGCTTATTGCACTACCCAGAATCTTCAGCACAACGCTGAACAAAAATAAAGACAGTGTACATGCTTGTCCTTCTTTTCAATTAAATGTGCAGAGCACAGGTTTTTCCATCATGTTAGCTGCAGGTTTTTCATAGGTCACCTTTAACAGGTTGAGGAAATCTTTCTTTTCCTAGTTAAGTGAGAGTTTATAATAATGAATGGGTATTAAAACAGTTTTTCTAGTATTTCTAGTATTTGCTGAAATTATATTTTTTTGATTTACTTTGTTGCTATGGTAAATTATATTCATTGATTTTTGAAAATTCAGTCATAATGTATTATTCTTTTTACACATTACTGGAATCAAATTACTCATGTTTTGCTATATATGTATGAAGGATACTGCCCTGGAATTTCATTTGTCTTCATTTATCTATCAGTGTCTGGGTTATTCGAGTCTCATAAAGTTTCTACTCTGTATCCTTGGATTTCATATAATAGTGGCATTGGTTCTTCTTCCTTAAATGCTGATAAGAATTCACTAGTGACGCCAAGATTGGAAATTTGTGCAAAAATTCTAACGCATATATTTCATCTCATTCCTGCGTATATGGTTACTTTGGTTTTCACTTCTTTTTGTATTGGTTTGACAAACTTGTTTTCAAGGACTTTGGTCATTTCTTCCAAGCTATGGCATTCACTGGCATAAAGCAATTCATGGTACCTCTTGACTTTTAATAACTAGAGGTGGGAGCGATGCCCCTTCTTAATCTTAACATTGGTAATCTGCGTTTTCTCTTATCTGGTCAGTGTTACTAGAGGTTATTAATATTAGTAACCTTCTTAAAGAACCAACTTGTGAGCTGTTGATAAACCTTTTGTTTGCTAATTTCACTGATTTTTTTAAATCTTATTTTAATAATATCTCTTCTTGCATTTACTTTGGGCTTCATTTTATTTTTTAACAGTTTCTCAAAGTATAAATACAGATATGCCTTTAAAATCTGATTTGATGAACTACACAAATTTTGATTCCCCCCCCCCCACACACACGTCCTTGCCAACATTTCTTATCCTTTGGCTTTCTTTCTTTCTTTCTTTCTTTCTTTCTTTTTTTAACAGTCATTCTATGAAGTATGAGATGATATATCATTGTAGTATTTTAAATTTTTTATTGTTTTTTCTTAGTTATACATGACAGTAGAATCTATTTTGATAAAATTATATAAGCATGGAATAGATCTTATACTAGTTACAACCCCATTCTTGTGGGTAGGCACAATAGTGGGATTCACTTAGGTCTAATTCATATATGTACATAGGAGAACTGTTAGATTTATTCTGTCTTTCCTACTCCTATCCACTCTCCCTTTCTTTTGTTCCCCTTTGTCTAATCTACTGAGCTTCTCTTCTTCCTCTCTCCCACATAATGCATAAAAAGAATAATACATATGACTGAATTTCTGGGATTGGCTTATTTCACTTAGCATGATAGTCTCCAGATCCATCCATATACTGGCAAATGACCTAAAGTCATTCTTCTTTATGGCTTAGTAATATTCCATTGTGTATACATACCATAATTTCTTTATCCATTCATCTGTTGATGGGCATCCAAGTTGGCTTCATAGTTTAGCTATTGTGAATTGCGCTGTTATAAACATCAATGTGACTGCATCACTGTAGTATGCTGATTTTAAATCCTGTGGATATATGCTAAGGAGTGGGATAACTGAGTTAAATGGTGGTTCCATTCCTAGTTTTTGAGGAATCTCCATATTGCTTTCCAGAGGGGTTGCACCAATTTTTAGTCCAACCAACAATGTATGAGTGTTCCCTTTTCCTCATGTCCTTGCAAATATTCATTGTTACTTGTAGTCTTGATAGTTGCCATTTTGACTGGAGTAAAATAAAATCTCAGTGTAGTTTTAATTTGCATTTCTCTAACTGCTAAATATGTTGAACATTTTTTCATATATTTGTTCATCATTCTTATTTCTTTTGAGAAGGGTCTGATCAGTTCCTCTGCCCATTTATTAATTGGATTATCTGTTTTGTGTTAAGTTTTTTTGAGTTCTGTGTATATCCTGGAAATTAATGGTCTGAGGTACAGGAAGCTGATTTTCTCCCATTCTACAGGTTCTCTCTTCATGCTCTTATTTCCTTTGCTATGAGGAAACTTTTTAGTTTGATGCCATCCTACTTATTGATTTTTTATTTTATTTCTTGGAGTCTTGTCAAGGAATTCAGTTCCTGAGCCAACATACTAAAGTCAAGTTGGGCCTACATTTTTTTCTAGTACGCGCAGGGTTTCTGGTCTAATTTCTAGGTCTGTGATCCACTTAGAGCTGACTTTTGTACAGGTGAGAGATAGGGGCTAACTTTCATTCTGTTACATGTGGATTTCCAGTTTTCACAGCACCAGTTGTTGAAGAGGCTATCTTTTCTCCAATGTGTATTTTCGGCGCTTTAGTATGAAGTAACATTTAAGTTGGTTTGTCTGTGTTTTTTTATTCTGTTCCATTGGTGGTCTTGTCTATTTTGGTGCCAACACCATGCTGTTTTTGTTACTGTAGCTCTGTAGTATAGCTTAAGGTCTGATATTGTGATGCCTCCTGCTTTGTTTTTTTCACTAAGGATTGCTTTAGCTATTTTGGGCTTCTTATTTTTCCAAATGAATTTCATGACAGCTTTTTCTATTTCTATGAAGAATATCATTGGAATTTTGATGGGAGTTTATTATTTAGTTCAATTTTCTTTTTATATTTTCCTATGAATTCTTCTTTGACCTATAGATTACTTAAAAGTTTATCTTCCATATACTTAGGGATTTCACTTTTTTAGTAGTCCTTAATATGTCATTGATAAGGAGGCCCTAGTCTAAAAACAAGATGATGAGTCTCAATTTTTAACAATCAAAGAATATCCAATGAGGGACAGTTCACAACCCAACAAAAACATACTTTGAGATCACCACTTCAAGAACCAGCCTTAATAGATAAAATCACTTTTATTCTCAGACATTATGGTAATGAGAAACATTTAAGGACCTACAAGATTTTCATGAATGCATCAAACTACTGAAATTCTTGTAATATATATTGGTTTAATTCCATTATCATTAGTATTGTCAATATTAGGCATTCCCTAAGATTGCTTTCATATTAAAATCTCTAATCCTAAAAAAACCATGTGGATGTTAATACTTTTACAACACAAAAATAAGTAACCTATATAAGGTAGGACAACTGGTAAGCAGTTAAAACCAGAATTTAAACCCAGCCTTTTTTTTTTTTTTTTTTTACATAATAAATAAGTAGATCTGGTCAACATAAATATCTTATATAATCAGAATTAGACTTTCTCTTTAAAGTAAATGACATATACAAATAAAGGAGACACACACTACATGTGTAAATTGATAGGCTTTCTCTACGTATTAATATTAACAAGTTTGCCTTAGATTTAAAACTTCAAAAGAATAAAGCACCTGTGATTTTGTTCAGTTTTTAAGTACTCATTTGTTGATCAATCTTTTAATAGTATGCCTGTGCACTATTATCAATTTATACTTTTTAATGATGAAGTCGTAAGAATACAAATTTAATTTTTACTTTCCAAATGAGTTTTTAAAGCTAGTAAATACCACCAGTACCTTAAGAGTCCCCAAATGCTCTAGTCTCAATTTACCTCTTCCTTATCTGAACTCCTGTATATAATAACATTTGATATCAGTCTCTATTTCTCTCCTACGTATAATGAAATTCACACTAAACTTTACTTCTTTTGTATACATCAAAGCCCCCAGTGGAATACTGAACATATGGTAGTCACTCATTCTGAATTTAAGATTTGACCAGTGTAGCAGAGTTCTTAAAGTAATACCCTATGTACTATTCCCTTTAAGCTTTCATGATTTTACCATGCATCAATCCCATTAATAAATTCTGAGACAAATTATTAAAATCTATTATAGTGATAACAGTTACACTGTCAGATACAATGCCATCCCAATTCTATGACTGGCTAGTGAAGGAGCAATGAAAGAAATGCTATAGACTCTATTTGTAGAAAAAGGAAACTTTCATTTACCTTCTACTCTTTGCCCTTTTATTTCCAAGCCTTTATTACATTCTAGACTCTGTTTCAGAACTACTGATATATCATTAAAAAAAAAGCAACACTGTTTTGTTTTGTTCTTTTGTGCAGGACAGAATGGAAAAAGGCAAAAATAAAAAAGGTGAAACAACTAAAGAAAGACTCCAGGGAGAGGTGAGGGGGCATAATTTTGAGCAGAGAGTGGTCAGAGGGCTCATGAAGAGGGTCAAGATTGAGCAAACACCCGAGGATGAGGAATTAAGTTAAGCTTTTAACTGCAGGAAGAAAGATGAGACCATAAAGGTCCTGCGGCAGGGTAATTTTGATTCTGAGGGGCAAGGTGGAATTCTGAGGGACATTCTGGGGCAGAGGGTATCAAGGTATTTGAAGGCACATACTCCTGCAGAACTGGGAGTGATGGCTGAGGACTGTGGGTGCAGCATAAAGAGCTTAGTTACAGTTTTATATTCTGCAATTTCAAAACTGAAAGAAAGCACATTTCACAGGACAATTTATTCTAGAGGGTTTAGCATCCAAATAGTTCCAAATTTTTGACATTTTGAAACACAACTTGCTTAAGGTCATTTGAAAAATGCACATACTGTTTCCTAGAGAAACAAAGAGCAGTTATGAGGCAAAATGATCCCTCCCAGAGCATAAATATGAAGACCCTCAAAGCAGGGCCCTGACCAGCAGCAGCAGCAGCACCTGGAAACATGTTGACTGGAATCAGAAGTGAATAAGAAATTCTGGAGGTGAAGCGTAACCATCTGTACTTTAACAAGTCTCTAGAAGATTCTGACACATTCTCAAGTTTGAGAGCTACTCTTTTAATAGATTTGACATAAACCACTTGTCAAGTGCATCTATTACAATTTAAAATATTGTTCCTTTAGGTAGCTACGTCATAAGTTTCAATTAAAGGAACTACATGGTGGGTAAGGTATAAAAAGATCTTTTGAACCAGTAACTTGCTAGCTTTCTGGATTCCAGAGTCTCATTAGAAAGAAAAAAAAACTAATCACAATTTATGATTCTGACAAAAGAGGACTCTGGTCTCCCCTCCCCTTACACTGACAAATCAAAACTAACAGACTACAAATGAACTAGTAAAGCACCTACTTTATAGGTCGCTCTGCAGAACATAACAGATCGCTTTCACACTCAACAACATCCATTCTGTTTCTAGCACAAATCTATCTCATATATTTTCTACTCTATTCCTTTCATTGTTGTTTAGTGTTGATTGTGATCTATTAATGGGCTTTCAACAACCCAAAAAAGCAACACTGTTTTGTTCTTTTGTGTAGGAGAGAATGGAAAAAGGTAAAAATAAAAAGGTGAAACAACTAAAGAAAGACTCCAGGGAGAGTTGAGGGAGCATAATTTTGAGCAGAGAGTCTACATGACTCAAACTCTATCTTTGGCCATAACAAAATTTAACTATTTAAGGGAAGTAGCAGCATGTGATAGACTGAAATATTGGTCACCCTGAAAATCAATTATACACCCACCTGCCTACCACAACCTTATGGTGGGCATAGTGTAATTCTCCTCTCCTTCACTTGGGCTTGGCCACTTATTTTAAACAATGGATGCTAATGGAAATGACACATGAGGTTTAACATACATCTGTGTGGCTGACCACCAGTGATCTACTGTAAGAGCATTCTGTTGATACCCAACTGCATCTCCTACCTGGTCCCAGAGTAAAACACATGAAATAGAGCTGAACTTGAAGAACTCGAAGAAGAGCTGTTCCAGCTAACCCAGACATAAGAGATGACATACTGCTTTATGCTCCTGAGATTTTATAAGTTTCTTGTTCAGCAAATGCTGACTAATATGTAGCATAAGCTGCTATATGTCAGGGCTTATTATGGATCAAAAGGTACACAGGTACACAGGTGCATGACACAAGATTTCTTGATGCAAAGTTGCTCGCCCTTTTCTCACATGTCCTTCTTTTGAAGATACAGTCTCAAAGAAGGTTCTACCCTAAGACCCTGTTTTCCCGAACATTATCAACTCTTAAGGCAAACTAAATGGGGGTAGAAGGGGGAAACGACTCAGAACTATTCAAATATCATCTTTGTTCATAACACACACACACACACAAACACACACATACACACACACACACACAAAAAGAAAATGTTTTGAAAATAGACTTATTTTATATTCTGGAAAAAATTTCTCAATGTTCTTTATAGCAAAGACATGGACACTAAAAATAATGAATTCTTAAATTGAGGCATTCTTTTAAATAAATGGCATTTTCTTGTTTTTTAGAATCATTGTCTTAAAATGATCTTACCTTATTCTTGGAGTATGTCAAGGAATTTTCTGAAATTAAAAAAAAAAGGAATTTATCACTTCAATGCTTTCTATAAATAGCTCCATAAACAGTAAAAATAGCAAAACACGAATTACTTTCAGTTTGAGAAGATATAATTTATACATGAATATAACACAGCAAACATTTTAAAATTTATTCTTACAGTTAAAGCAGTTTTCATTCAAAAAAACCTCAACCAAATACAACATACCAAGCCAAATAGGCAATGCTGACCTAATTTTTCCAGGGTCTTGGTTCATGTTTAGACCCCAAAGTGACCACAAATAGCTCAGGTTCCAGAAACTCATGTGAAGACCACAGTGTGCTCTCTACTACATGTTCCTCTTTTGTCAGCCTTGAAGAATTAAGCATTAAGACCTGAGGTGCTAGCAAATGAACTGTACCTGAACAAAGGGACCAAGACTTTAGGTTATCTGGCTAACTATGTACTCACCCAAGAGCAAAATAGCTTCTTCATTCCTAGCTTCTGTGTCAAGAATGACAAGAACATTTTTACTGATCTATTAAAACATTTGTGTGGCACAATTACTAACAGTCTTCTCAGCAATTTGAAAAATTCAAGAAAAATGCTTTTACCACAAAGTAAAGCTTTTTAACATATATTATTCTCTCACACTAGAAAACACCAACAAATGCTTCCTGTAGAGACTTCTTATCAAGAGGTACTTTGTTCTTCTGAGAAGTCAAAAGGGCAAGTCAAAAGAGCAGACAATAATTTAAGTCAACCAGTAAGTTATAAGAGAACTAGGAAAGTAATTAAAACTTCAATCATCTAGCTGCCCTGAGGCGGCTTCTGTAATTCTTCCAATGCTGTCTTGGATGCCCATTCAGACTGCCAACACCCCACTCTCCCCACTTTACAGGGCTGATTTCACATCTGAAGCACACTTGATCAACACAAAAGGGGACCTGGTTAGTTTACGACTTTCCATTTAATACAGAGCTCATGATCTGCAGCAGTTCCCAGATCTTTCTTACCCTGGCTAAAAAAGTAACTTCTAACCACATTTTTCACTCCTCTGTTCTACTTTACAGCAATATTTTTAATTAGCTATTGAAAAACTAAGATATTTTACAAAGAGAGTAGCACTGTTCAACAGGAATAGAATGCAAGCCAATATGTATTTTAAAATTTCCATAGCCACATTACTGTAAAAGAAACAAAACTTTGATACATTTCAATTTAATAGGTCCGAAATATTATATCACTTCAATAATCAACATAAGCAATTATTAATGAGACATTTTCCATTCTTTTTTTCATATAAAGCCTTTGAAATCTTTTTCATATAAAGTCTTTGAAATCGAGTGTGTATTTTACAGTTATAGCGCATTTTAATTCACTCTAGCCACAACTCAGGTGTTCCATTACCAAAAGTGGCTACTGGCTATGCTACTGGACAGTGTAGATTTTGAGTCTAACAACCTTTTCTAGGGACTACTGAATGACTAATTACTGTCCTTTCATAAGTAACAGTAAGAAATTAAGATTGGTGACTGAGGCTAAGTATAAAAGTGGATGTAGACTGAAGCACTCTTCACATTATTTGTGTACTGTTTCAAATAGAATATAAAAAAACATTCTCAGGAAATAGGTTGTAACTAGTATCTAAGGAACAACTGGTAAATTTATGAAGCCAGAGAGGATCATTCTTTTCATTGATATGGAATACATAAATATAAATATACATATAAACATTTTTCCATAAAGTAAGAAAATTGAAACTGAAACTATTCAGAAATTACAAAGTTTATGAAACTTAGTTTAATTAACTTGATCAGAACAAACAAGAAGTACATCATTACCATGTGAACTAAAATATATTGAGTTAGTTTTGTTAGTTTTTATCTTTTTGAATAATAACATTACCTATCCTGTGTGTCCTTTGGGCACCCACGTAGGTATCAAAAATTCGCTGCAATTCACACTTTCCAGTCATCTGTCGTAAGAGCCATTTCATCCAAAACCGAAAAAAGTGCCCATAGAAGAACTCCCACAAAGTAACAAACATTTTTTCCTGGAGAAGAAAATACATAAGACAAACTTAATGACCTTAAAATTGAATTTTAAAACTACAAAAAAAAAAAAAATTGTTTACCCAACTCGCCAAATCTGAGATTATATTAAAATCTATTAACTCATTGTGTCCATTTGGTGATGGTGTTTAATATGAAAACCACAACAGGTATAATCCGTACAGCCCAGATTCATTAAATGATGCCTAGCCAGAAGGTCAATTTATCACTTTAAAAATTGTAAAAATCAGAAGAACACAAATCAGTCACTTAATGGCTTAAAAGAAACTAATAGAAGGTCTCCATTTTTTCCCCCCAAATATTTCAGTTTCCTACTTTGTCCCTCTCTGAGAACTGCAACTAAGCAGTTTAAGAACAAGAGGACCCCAACTAAACAATCAGTATAATATATCTAACATCAGAATTGTTTCTATAAGGAATAAGCTCTTCTAAACCCTTGTGGATAATTTGTTACAACTGTCGCACAGTCGTTGATGTCAGCAAATAAAGACACTACAAATGGCTTAGAAACTCAAGTACAAAAGTTGAAAGCAGAGTAGATCACCCTCCAGCTAATTCATCATTTTCCGTTCAATAGATGAAGTGCAGAAATACTAATAAGAGGTTAACCCCCCCACATACCCTGAAAACAAAGACACTACACACTTGATAAAACTGGATGTTCAAAGGAAACTCTTCAGCTCCTCAATGAAGAGGAGATGTAAGTGAGGGGCAGATACTTAAAAAAGAAGATGCTCATCTCCTTCCCGCCCTAAACATTCCCACAGACCCTGCCTCTCTGAAACAGGGCCCGAGGGTTTGTCAGATTCGAAATCCTCGCAGAGCAGTGCGGAGACAGTGCACAGCACAGACGGGATGATCTGTATCTTTAAATTGAATTCATCCGGTCCGCGCTCCTCAGGACAAAAGAAGCCGAGGCAGCGCTGGACTCGCGGCGCCGCAGCTCCCAGACCTCGGGGCGTCGCTGCGCCGAGCCCCCAGCGCAGAACCGCAGAGTCCGGCTCGCGCGCTGCTGCGAGTGGGAGGGGACGGCGCGCACAAAGCCGCGGGGCCCAGGCGCCCGCGCAACTCCCGCAGGAAGGCGCAGGGCTCGCGCTGCCCTCGGCGCAGCCGCACGGGAGCGGCGCTGGGTGAGAGAAAAGAAACAGCAGCCACCTCACAGCAGCGGAAGAACTAGGGGAAGCTGGAGCTGCCTCGGTTTCCCCAACTGCAAACAGCCGGCAACGGAAACGACGCTGTTAGCCAAACGCTCCCTGCAAACACCGCGACCCGGAAGTCGGGGAGGGAGGCCTCGGGACCGCCCTCCCCGGACTCTGCGGCCCCGCCCCTTCGGCCTCTTCCGATTGGCCCGCGCTCCACCTATTGCTATCGCTGAGGGCGGGTCGAGAGGGGAGGCCTGGGCGTGCGTGCCCGGGCTCTTGGGACGCTCTCCTGGTTACCGTGGCAACCGCGGCTGGCAGACACGCCCTGCGCCAGCGTGGGTTTTCCTAGTTGCTCTCGGTACTTTTCTCTCCTTAAACCTCAGAGCGAGTTAAAGCCATGTACTGTTCCTAGGCCCCTCGCACAGAAGTGACTGTGTGCTTTTGGTAACTTTTATAGCACTTTCACCCACATTTAATCTTAGTTCTGCCAAGTAATTAATTGCTCCAGTTGATAAATAGGTCAATTTAGTTGCCCATAGCTAATAAGTAACGCTCTACATGTTGAGAAGTTTAGACATTTTCCCTCTATAATAGTAAACATTTTAACAGTTAATGCATCATTCACTCCTTAACTGTTGTTTTCACTGGAAAAGTAATTAATGCACATGATTTTCTTTGAAAAACATCAAATGGTATAGTTACATTCATTAATTCAATAAATGTTTGTTGATTACCTATTATGCACCATACCATGTTCCAAAAGGGAGTCATACCCTAAACCAACAGACAAATATTTAGTATGTCAGATGGTGCAAAGTATTAAGGGTTTTAGGGGGGTATTGGAAGGGACATTAGGGAGTGTGTGGGAAGACTCTGCAGCAGTCTCAGGAATAATGTGACCTTTGCGCCTCACAGAATGAAGGGAGAGAGTGTCCCATGAGAGTGGGGGATGGGGCTAGCGAGTACTGCAGGTACTAGAACGGCCAGTACCAAGACCTGAAATGTTGGAGGAATAGCAAGAAGGCTAGCGTGGCTGGAGGAGAAAGAGCAAGGCGGAGAGAAGACTCTAAGTACAAATGATAGCTTACATTAAACAATAACTTTACCCTCCCATCCAAGATCCCTAGACCTCAGTCCCTTGCACAGAAGCAACTAGTATTAATTTCTATTTTATATTTTAAAAATAGTATCTGCAAATATCTATCTATATATTTCCTCCATCTCCTTGTTAACAAAAATTGAAGTAAGCAATACACACTTCCCCACATCCCTGTTAGTATTTTAATGTTAGATACTCACTGTGGAACACTAGACATGTGAAGGACATGTGCACCACCAACTTTTGTCCCACAGAAGTTCATTTATTACAATGAACTTGGTAATGAAGTCTGGATGTACACTATGAAAATAAAATCATAGGATCCTAGGCCCTGAGGAGAACTTAGAAATTATCATAACTGAATGCTGATCTGTTTAGTCACAGTCTGAGAAATTGGTTAAACTGCATTTATGAGAAGCAGAGTCACCGTACATTTAAATTTATCGTGTGTACTCGTGGCTCTTCTCTTTTCCGTGAATTCTCTTGTGTGTATCTGATGCAAGTATTAAACCAATCCTTTTCCTTAGGGAAGATTGGCCATCTCTCTTTCTCCCATATCTGTTCTTCTTCCATGCAGCTGGCTAAGGGGTGGTTATGTCCTACAGTTTAGACTTTGGCTTCATGGAGAAGGTGGGACCTTCTTCATTTAGGTCTCTGGGTCTCTCAACTAACCTGTGTGCTTCTGCCTTACCTTATCAAATACCTACATGGAAATCAAAGGCTACATCATAGTGGAGTTTGCTTATATTTTTTAGTTATACTGAAGAATCCCTGCTTTTTTTTTTTTAATTCTCAGACTAAACAACTATGGAAATGTTGATTTTAGGAACTGCTTAATGGAAAATGTTGTCTATCATAACTACTAATGAACAACTTGTTATAGCGTATCCAGCATTTAATCCACAGAATGCCCGAGTCAACATTCCTTTTGGAATGTGTAAAGTCTGGAACATAGCAAATTTATCCTGAGAAGAAAAATGCTGGACAGTTGTCCCTTGCTATCCATGAGGGATTGGTTCCAGGATCCACTCTGATGCAAAATCCACAGATGCTTAAATCTATTAAATAAAATCAGTTGGTGTTTGCATATAACTTACAACATCCTCCTAGATAGGTATTGCATTTTAAATAATTTCTAGATGTCTTATAACACCTTATACAATGTAAATATAATGTAAGGGGTTATACTCTTTTATTCAGGCAATAATGACAATAAAACAATCTGTTCATGCTCAGTAAAGACATAATGTCTTCCTAAATATTTTTCATCCACAATTGGTTAAATTCACAGATGCAGAACTCATGGGTAGAGAGGGCCGATTGTATATTCAGCACAAAGTAGAGATTATAATTCACCTGTTAAGGTTGGGGGGAAGAAATCTTCACTTGACTCCTGGTGAATGGCCCAAAATATGATATGGCTAATGCTGAATGGCAGAGGATAGTAGAAAGCTTTTTAAAATTATTTAAAATTATTGAATGTACCTTCATGACAGTGCTAAATGTACTAAATACAAGCAGCAGAATGAAAAGGCAATATAATGGTATGGAAACTGAAGTTTGGAACATATGGAAATATTACCATGTTACCAATGGATGGCACCAGAATAACTATAAAAATGTGTTTGGAGACATAAAAAAAGAAAACATAATGAGCTCTTGCTTTTATCTAAATACATAATTAGAATAGATATGTTAAAGGCCTTTGTCCTTACCAGCTTAAGTTACTTGTCTTTAAGAGAGATAAATATGCCCTTCACGTAGTTTTAATTAGTCATGCATAAAGAAAGCCCTATAGTAAGTATTAGGAAGTATCAAATGCTGGAAGGACAGGCATCTTGTCTTTCATTAAGAAGCAGTGGAGAAAGAGATGCTAATCTCCACCGACACTTTCTGTTTATCTTGCATGGCTCTCTATTAATCTTGCATGGCCAGGGAGAGCACAAGACAGCTCTTGGAGGTTACTCTTGTTGAATTTAAGCAATTTAGTTTCCAGGATTTAAACAAGTGTCTGCTCTTCCAGGCATCGCACAAGCTGCACAAGAGGTCTAACATGCTGAATGTGAAACTTTAGGTGATAGATTAGGCCAACGCTGTCTCCTTGAACTCAAGAGTCAGCTTAGTTTGCTTGTGCATGTTTATGGCCATTCTCTAATGATATCTGACCTCCTCAACTTGCTGTCACACTTTGGTAAGATTGGATTTAGATGTAATCACTAATGAAAATCAAGTTAATTCATTTGATGATGACATTAGGATGATTTCGCCTTGGAAGAAGAAACTCAGAAAGATTTGAGAGTTGTAGTGATACCCATTACCAGCCTATGACTGGTTAATGCATCCTGCTAAGATTCAGAGCCTACCTTAATCAGCAAAATATCAAAAGATAACTTTGGACCATCAGAGGTATTCCACAAAAGGTAAATAATAAATTCCTCTCCCTCCAGGATCCTGACAGTAAAAAGGAGGCATAAAACCTGAGGGGCTACTTGATAAGCTGTGGCCAATATGTAATGGTCGGTGACCTGAGTACATCACTGGTGACCTGAGTACATCACTGGGACCCTCCAATTCCATTCCAGCACATTCACATGATTTTGTAAGTTTCTAACTCCAAGATACATGGGAATCAAAGGCTTTGACTGAAAGATAATACTGCCATCTTGTGGCAACCACCAGGATTTTGACCTTGAAAGTTTCCTGGTGATGGGACTAGGGAACTTTTGCCAGGATGCTATTGAGCTCTTGTGAAAACAATCTCCACAACTTAAGAGCACCACATTATTTTAAAATCCAAACTACCAATTTGGAGATATCACAAAGAAGTAGAATAAAAGCAGAACAATAAAATCCTCAAAAGAATTTGTCATGAGAAGTGTCTCTGGGGAGTTATGAGACATACCTGAGCAGATAGCATTGCTGTCTTAGAACTGACAAGCAGCCCACTTCTGTTGCTGAATGGTCTAGACATCACTACTCTCTTTCCACCAAGATTGGAGAAATGTATTCATTTATCCAGAAGAATGCCTGTATAGTAGGAATGCCTGTACAACCTTCTACTCTTTGCCGTATAGAGAGAAAAGACCCAAATGATGCGAAGGCAAGTTCATGCCCTGGGCAAAGTTGAGAGCAGTGTGCAGGACAGAGGAGGGAGAGCTTAGTTCTTTACTTTGGGTGATGTTTGGATATTTGCCGAGTCATGGACAGTAACCGATGGCTTAACTGTGAGGTCAAGAATGTAAGAATCTTGATGAGTTAACAATAGGAATTCTCTAGTACTAGAGATTCAATTATGGAAGACCCTATAGGATTTCTATGGGATGATGTTAGGTGAATAAGATGCCAAACTGATGGCCTGCCATCCCCGGGAAGCAGCCACTGGATAGCTACTTTGAATTGACATGGTGGTGCCAAAGTCATGAAATAATGTGTGGAATAATTATGTGTACTACTTGTTCCTTACCTAAACCACTAATGTGGTAAGAAACTGTTGAATGTTAACCATTTAAAGATAGCTTTGGGGAAAATCTCCTTGGCTTGGAGGAGTAAGCATAATGGCCAGTGAACATATAGAATTACTATTTGGAGCCACAAAGGATTCAAATAAGTTTGACACTTATGTCATGGGCCAAGCCAAAGCAGCAAACATTATCAAGAGCTTAGAATGTAGCATTATTTGTTTTTCTAATCATATATCTCACTGGATCAAAGAATAATATGTGCACAAAATTATCTACCTCCTGAAAAAGAACCCTAACATGATACGGGTGTATCATATTCTACCTTTGAGGTACTTGTCCAATGGGTACTGGAACATGTAATGGGAAATAAAACAGATTATCTGAAGGACTGGCTCAATTGGGTGAATGTGTGCTTTGTCCAAACATGCGGGCTAGTAAAGGAGGAACAATTTTAAAGAGGCTTTTGGGTGCTGGAGAAAGGAGTGAGGAGATGGAGGATGATGTCTTAACAGAACTCTCTTTTACAACATATGGATTTTTATTTTATTTTATCCTAAGGTGCCAGGTTTCTGTTCTTGCGACAAAAAGGCTCAGGGTTTACTCCAGTTGAACTGGGCTGACTGGGCTGTGCAAAATAACCACACAAGAGACACAAATACCTTTCTCTTTGGGGTCGCTGTGATGGCTCCTCTGACCTTAAGGGTCCGCAGGAAGAGAAAGAGAGAGAGAGAGAGAGAAAGGACGGGCTGACCCCTTTTATTGAGGAGAAGCTATTCAAATGAGGCAAGTGGTCAGGTTTCAGGGGGCTGAGTCCTATCTTCATGATGTCCACTGTCAGCAGGTTGACTGACACCTGGGTAGGCCACACCCAAGGACACAGTAAGAGAAGGGGACACACACAAGGCACTTCCATGGAAGATTCTATCCTAAACAGGGCAAGGGGTTATATTACAAAGGAGCAGGTGAGCATAGCTTCACCCATGGGGCTGTAGCAAGACACACCCATGCACTGACCCTCGAACCCAAGAAGGCTGGGAAAAGCTCTGCCACATTTCTGTGACTGAGCGCCTCAGCACTCAGCCAGGGAGTGTGACCCAGTCACTTGCAAGGTTGGTCTCCCACACTAAGGGATCACTATTGCATTTGAGTGACCCAGTGAAGGGAAAATTGCTTCCCAGAACACAACTTCTATTTCTTTGAATATAAATGTGCAGTCACTCCTCTCTGCACCGCCACCCAGGAAACCTCCATGCTGAAAAGTGACTTTATATCACGTGCCTAAACCGAGACGGACTGTAAGTCCACACATTATTCCCTCTCACCTCGTGTCGTGGGAATATGGCTAGACTGAACGTGATCTAGACAACACGACCATTTCTTCCTGAGCATGGAAAAAGGAAACTCTGGCAAGTTTCCCCCTGTGCTTCTTTATAGATTAACAGTGTGGACCCTTCCCTAAGAGACTTGATCTGAATTCTGACAGGTGATAAAGGGAAAAGCATTGATATATTAATGCCAGGGAAAACGTGAATGGTTCACAGTGGGGAAAGGACTGTCAGTCCTTGCCCCCTAGATTGTCTCATGGCAAGAGAACGACAGTTGGAGTCATTAGGCCAGATGTAAAGCCACATCATGATGATGATTGGAAAAGCCTTCAGAACTGTTCTCCTATCAAATCTGTTTGAAGCTGATTTACTTGTTTGGCTTGAAAACTCTGGAAAATCTGGAGGAAACTTATGACTCAGGATCCCAAACCTTGCCTCAGCAGCAGCAAGCAGACTGGCATTGTGTGGGTCGTGACTTAACAGGCTATGCTTATTTTTCTGGTCCTTTTCTAGGTACCCTCTGTGCTAACCTATGTGACTTTTTTTGTTCTCATAAGGACGGAGACCTTGACTTTGTCCTTTGCTTCCAGGGCCTCGTGAGGCTTCTGGCATCCCACTCAATGTTTCTGTGTGAATTAGTAAAAGACATGCTCCTTGCTCTAAGCACACACGTCCTGCATCAGAGTGCATTTGGAGCAAGTGCTGATTTCAGCCCTCACCCAGCCCTCCCTGGGCAGGGCCTCCGTGATAGGACACATCCCATGCACCTTCATTCAATGATTCCAGGGATTCCAGTTTTATTCTGAAATATCAGCTGCTGGGAGCCATTAGCCAAGTAGGTATGACAATTTCCTTGCCAGCGCACCCCATGTTGCTTAGTGGAAGGACTCGTGGAAATAGGACATTTTGAAGTGACATTGCATGTAGGTGACCTTGCTCAAGGACCAGGGCGGATCCGGGTTTAGGGCGTTCCAGGTTTAGGACATTCCAGGTTTAAGGTTATTCCTGCTGGGAATAGGGCGTATCCTGCTGCCTGAGTTCCCCTTGAGTTCTCACGGGATTCAGACAGTGTTTTTTGGGAGACAGAAGCCCAGTGGGGGTGGATTTGGGCAGAGAACGCGGATTTCCCCAGAACGTGATTGTAGACGGCTGGTGTGAGTTCGGGAATAAAGAGTTGCTGTTTGAATCTACAAGCTGTGTGGTGGCTTGTGATTTTGTGCCCAGCCAGACTGCGGCAACCAGCATTGCTGGTAGTTGTTCTAATGCCTGAAGCTGACTTCACCGAGCTGAACCTCCCTGAGTCTTTTATTTCTAGATTCTCCATTACTGCTGTCCTCTGCTCCTCTGCTAGGATCCTTGTATTCGTCAGAACTCTTTCAGTTTTGAGCTGTGGGACCCCACTCAAAATGATTTCCTGGGTGAAAGAAATGTATTCGCTCATGCAAATAAGGTGACCAGAGGTGATGAGTGATACAGGCATGAGGGGACTAGGTAGACTATCAAATGAAATCCTTTACCTCTGCTGAGTTGGAATTACTCTCAGGGAAGATGACTCTAGAAACTCTAGATCTAGATTTAAAAGTCTCATCATTGAGCCTTGTTTGACCAATCTGAGAAGAGCTGAACTAATCTTCATGTCCAAGGCCAGGCTGGGCACAATCAGGAGCCACTTGTCAAAAGAAACTAACTTTATTTTTAGAACCAATCAGCTAGATGTTTCTGGGGCCGCTGTGAGCCAATCATCAGCCGGCAGCTGGAAGTTTGCTGGGGCCCCTTCGGCTGTGGCTCTCAACATCTCCCTCTCTCTGTTTAAACAAAAAGCATGTGGCTTAGGGACCATGCCTGCCTTAGGTTGTCCAATAGTACATATGGTCCTTACCCGTTAGGTTGGTACCATTGCAATTGGATCTTACCCGTCATTGACTACCGGTCCAATATACAGCCACACCTGTGGAGAGGTCTTTGTACCAGCGGGGGGGTGAGGTTCTTTGCCTCACCTCTGTTGGCCCCCAAATTTTAGC